>NC_056509.1:638214-643723 GCF_014905685.2 Nematolebias whitei
TCCACAGAGTTGATGTGGTCAGTAAAATGTTGGACTTCCTGAGATTTGATTTTAACCCAGGTGTCGTCAACATACCTGAACCAATGACTTGGTGGTGTCCCTGAAAAGGATGTCAAGGATCTCTTTTCTACCTCCTCCATGTACAGGTTGGCAACAATAGGAGAAACTGGAGACCCCATAGCACACCCATGTTTCTGCTTATAATATTGCTCCCCATATGTGAAGTAGGTTGACTGCAGGCACAGTTTCAAGAGTTGACACAGTTGTTCTGTGGAAAGTGTGGTCCTGCTGCTCAGAGTGGTGTCTGATTTTAATTTTAAACTGACCACCTCTACTGCATCATCAACACTGTATCACTCTGTATCACAGAGCAGACAGCATCCCCACTAGCTCAGGAGCCAGGCAGAAGGAGAAATCCCACACAAGACAGGCTCTAGAGCAATGTGGATATCCTAACTGGGCCTTCCTAAAAGCAGAGAAGAAACCCAAACAGGACTCCAGTCAGCCAACAGGTGAAAAGGAGGAACCCAGACCCAGACCAGTGGTCATTCCATATGTTGAGGGAGTATCAGAGAAACTGAGACGTTTATTTTCTAAACATAACGTCCCAGTGGCTTTTAAACCCCAAAATACATTACGGCAAAGACTGGTTCATCCCAAAGATCCAGTCCCCCGGCACAAACAGAGTAATGTTGTGTATGCTGTTCAGTGTCAGGAGGGCTGTGATCAGTCTTACATTGGGGAAACAAAACAGCCACTGGCCAAAAGGATGGCCCAGCACAGAAGATCAACATCATCAGGCCAGGACTCTGCGGTCTACACTCATCTCCAGGCCAGTGGTCACTCTTTCAGGGATGAAGATGTGCACATCCTGGATAGAGAGGAACGATGGTTTGAGAGAGGAGTAAAGGAGGCCATCTTTGTGAAAAGAAACCGTCCATCATTAAACAGGGGTGGAGGCCTATGTGTTCAATTGTCCCCCTCTTACAATGCTGTGATTGCTAGTATCACTCAGCCCTCTGTGAATAGTACACAGCCATCAGTGTGCTAATGATCCATTGTTAGGCTGATGGTCCTTCTTGAGCATGTGATCAGCTGGTTTTGGTTTTCAGCAGCAAACTGGTTGATCCACTCTGAGAAGGTGCTATTTAAGAGACTGAGCTGAAAACAGCACCTCAGACTGATGAAGTCTCTCGGACGAGAGACGAAACCTTTCTACATTTTTTGTTGTTTTTCTTTGTTTTGGTTTTTTTTTAATGTCCAGAGGACCAGATTTAACTTTTTTAGATTTTTCTACCTGGATTATTGAGCATGCATCAGGATCTCTTGATTTACTGATCTGTCTACATTCAGACCCTATCCTATGGCCATGAGGTTTATAAGTGGCCGGATTCTTTTGCAGGGTGAAAGCTCTGTCTTATGCCCCTTTTCCACCATCACGGCACGGGTCAGATATTTCCGGCTTGGCCCATGTTTGAGGTCTTTTCCATGGTTCCTGGGACCGGCTCGCCTCCCTAAATTCTGGCCAGGCTTCTCAAGGGGTCCAAGCGAGCTGAGCCGTGATGTCAGAAACACTGTCAGTCACTGATTGGTCGGGGGAGGAGTCTGTGGAGTCTTTCCAAACAACCCGATCCGCCATTTTTTCTGTCCCGCTTGCTATTAGCGATAACTCAAGGAGAGTATCTTTTAGTATTTTGAAGCTATACAAAAACAATAATATCAAAGCCGTGGTCAAACGCAGAAATGCAGGTGTTGTGCTTGGTGGCCGACGAAAAAAGTCAAAGCGAGCTAGATGGAGCGATTGGAGGGTGGTTTGGACACGGTTACTGCTCTACATGAATCATTTATAGAAGATGGTGAGTGTTTTCTAACTTTAAACATATTTTAAGTTCTCATCCCATCGGTTCTGAACATATTTTTAACTAACAAAAGAGGCTGACGCCATAATAGGACAACATAGGTGCTACGATGCTAAGCTAATTTGCATAAACGCTAACTGTCCTCCGGTCCTGTTTCTCACTGTATTTTATCCAGAACGTATTTCAGCGCATGACGGTTCATCTTTAAATTCCACATTAAACCCTCCAAGCCTCCCGGCTTCTGCTCCTGCTCCATCAGCAGAGTCTACACCTGACAGGTCTCCATCGCAGGCTTGCAGCCCACCTGCACCTCACAGAGCAGCACAATGCTGCAGCCTGTGCTTGGTAAGAACAGATGCAACATGTTCCACATCACTTTATTTGTGCCGATAAGGACATGCTTTTATTTTATTTTTAAATTAAAAACATTACAATGTTCAGAATCAGAATCAGAATGCCTTTATTGTCATTATACGCAGTACAATGAAATTAAGAGCCACTCCTTTTTCCAGTGCAAAAACACATCTTAAGAAAACACACATTAAACACTAAACACACACTAAAAATATAAAAAATGTAATGCAATATAGATATAATAATAAAAGTAAAAAATACAAGTATTACACAATTGTATTGCACATCATGGATATTAGTGAGGTAGTTAAGGTGACTGAGAGTATGAAATGGCAGTAGTCCAAAAAAGTTCAATCTGGTCCTCTGGACCAGATCCTTCTTGAGCATGCGATCAGCTGGTTTTGGTTGTCAGCAGCAAACTGGTTGATCCACTCTGAGAAGGTGCTATTTAAGAGACTGAGCTGAAAACAGCACCTCAGACTGAGGAAGTCTCTTGGATGAGAGACGAAACGTTTCTATATTTTTTTTTATTTTTTTTTTTTATGTCCAGAGGACCAGATTGAACTTTTTTGGATTTTTCTACCTGGATTATTGAGCATGCATCAGGATAAATGGCAGTAGTATTGCACAATAGAAGTCCAGGTGTTTGGGAGGTTAGATTATTAAATCAGTGCATGTGTGAGTTCAGTGTGGTGATGGCTTTCAGGTAAAAACTGTTCTTGAATCTGTTTGTTTGTGTTCTGATGCACCTGTAGCACTTCCCTGAAGGTAACAAGTCAAACAGTTCAAAACCCGGGTGTGAACAGTCCTTGATTATGCTTTCTGCTCTGTTGAGGCAGCGTGATGTGTAAATGTCCATCAGGGAGGGGAGAGGGAAGCCAATTATCTTTTGTGCTGTCTTGACTACTCTCTGAAGCCTCTCCCTGTCAGCCAGGGTGCAGCTGCCGTACCATACTGAGATACAGTATGTCAGCAGGCTCTCGATGGACGAGCGGTAGAAGGTCAGCAGCAATTTTGTGTTGAGGTTGTGCTTCCTAAGGACTCTTAAGAAGTGTAGTCTCTGCTGAGCTTTCTTGATGACCGCTGTGGTGTTCTCTTTCCAATTTAGGTCAGCAGAGATATGAACACCAAGAAATCTGAAAGTGTGAATCCTCTCCACGCACTCGCCATTGATGTAAAGGGGGGCTAGGTTGGTGCTGTGCTTCCTGAAATCAATAATTACCTCCTTGGTTTTTTTGATACTCAGAGCCAGATTTTTCTCTGAGCACCAGGTTGCTAGCTCCAGGACCTCCTGTCTGTAAAATGTCTCATCTTCCTTAGAGATTAGTCCGACCACTGTGGTGTCATCAGCGAACTTGACGATGAGGTTGTTGTTGTAGGCCGGGCTGCAGTCATGGGTGTAGAGACAATACAGCAGGGGGCTCAGCACACAGCCCTGTGGGGAGCCAGTGCTCAGCGTACGAGTGAAGGAGAGGTGGGGACCAAGTCTTACAGATTGGGGCCGATTGGTTAGGAAGTCTTTTATCCAGGCACATGTGAGTGGGGGGAGGCCGAGATTGTCCAATGTATTTATAAGAATGTCCGGAATGATTGTGTTAATGGCCGAGCTGTAATCCACAAAGAGCATTCGAACATAGCTGTGCTGTTGTTCCAGGTGGCTCAGCGCGGTGTGGAGAGCTACTGCAATAGCATCCTCTGTGGACCTGTTGGTGCGATATGCAAACTGGTAGGGGTCAAAGTTCGGAGGGAGATAGTCCATGATGTGCTGGAGAACCAGTCTCTTGAAGCACTTCATGATTACCGGGGTGAGAGCCACCGGTCGGTAATCATTCAGGCTGGTGATGGTAGGCGTTTTCGGCACTGGGATGATGGTTACAGATTTTAAGCAGGGATTGATGACTGCCTGGGCCAGGGAGAGATTGAAAATTCTGGTGAAGGTGGGGGAGAGCTGGAGGGCACATGCTTTGAGCACCCTGCCAGGTACTCCATCTGGGCCAGTAGCTTTCCTGGGGTTCACTGATTGGAGGGAACGTCTAACATCATGCTCCCGTACAATGAGTGGAGTGGTGCAGTAACCGGGTGGGTGTGGGGGCAGGGCAGGATCAGATGAGTGCTGCTGTGGTGCATCAAAGCGTGCAAAGAAGCAGTTTAGCTCCTCTGCTAGTGATGCACTCAGGTCTCCTGTTGTCACCTCACAGCCTCTATAGTTTGGAATGTTTTTACGCCCTTCCACACCTCCCGTGAGTTGTTACTGGACAGATGGGACTCTATACTCCTTTTATGGTCAGCCTTTGCAGTTTTTATTCCCTTATTCAGGTTAGCTCGAGCAGCTTGGTACAGAGCTCTGTCACCTGACCTGAAGGCAGCGTCGCGGGCTCTGAGGAGTGTGCGGACCTGGCTGGTCATCCATGGTTTCTAGTTGGGGTAAACCCGAATGTTTTTGACCATAGTCACATTTCCGATGCAGAAGTTGATGTAGTCCAGTACCGTTCCTGTTGTAACGAACCCCTTTTAGTTTGGACCAAAATCACCACACAAATGAAGAGAATAAAATAATATTTATTTTCTAGGAGAGATATTGCAGATTGGACCGGTTCTGGTGCTGGTTTGGGTTTGGGTTCGGGTTCTGGTACTGGTTCCGGATAAGGGACAAGTCTATGAGATAGAGATCGGTTAGTGGTCGTGCAGGAGATTATGTGGAGCAGAAAAGTCAAATAAGAAGGACCACTAACCGTCTCAGATGATCCTGGGGGTTCTGAAGAGTAACGAAGTCCAAACTGATCCGGACCGCTGCAGGAAAGGCAGAGTCCGGTGAGGGGCTGCAGCTGGCAGCAGCGACAGGTGGGTGGTGAGTCCGTTGAGCGCAGAGACGTAGTCACACAAGCCTGGGTCCAAAACCGGAGAGCAGATGACAGGAGGTACCAGAGGAGAAGACGAGGAGGCATAGTCGTGCAGGCGAAGGTCAGAACCGAAGACAGAAGACGTGGTAATCCAATGGGTCGAGCGAAAGACGATGTCCAGGTAAGTCGTGGGTTCAGGAGCCGGGAGGTCAAGCCAAGAGGGAAGGACATGAACCAGGAGAGGGACAGGAACGAGGAGACAGGTAAACTATGACAAGGGGACATGAAAGCTAAGGGGGAACAAGGCAGGATGAGTAACGCGAGGTATCTACTTACAGTGAACCGTTTTCAACTACCGGGCACCGAAGAAGAGAAAGAGTGCAGCTTTTAAAGGGTGAGAGTGACAGGCGCAGCCAGTTGAGTTCAATCAGCTGCTGCTGGCTGCAGTGAAGACAA
>NC_056509.1:643733-645803 GCF_014905685.2 Nematolebias whitei
CTGCTGGCTGCAGTGAAGACAAAGCTAAACAACCGTGACATCACCCTTAACCAGCATGCAAAGAAGACAAACTAAAACTCATGTATATATAGACAAACGTTACCTGAGTGGACAGAATAATTGAAACTTACAGAAAAGATCTATTGCAAACATTTAAGGGTGATCAGGGTGACAGAAAATATAATCTATGGAACGTGATTCGTGACACCTGTGTATGTTTCCATTTCCTGATGTTCAAATAAGTCTCAGTTAGTTTGTTCAAAACAGTCCTGTAGCTCATCGAGTGCATTACCAGGTCAGGTTGTAACAGTTTTTGTTGTAGGCCTTGTTCTGTGTCTGAGGGGGGTGTAAGCTGGGGGGAGCAGGAGGGAAAGATGGTCTGACTGCCCGAGGTGGGGGAGGGGTATGGCTCTGTATGCATGTTTAATGTTCGAGTAAACATGGTCCAGAGTGTTCTCCCCCCTAATAGAACACTTAACATGCTGGTAGAATTTTGGGAGTACAGTCTTCAGATTAGCCCTATTGAAATTTTTTTTTTTTTTTTTTAGCCTTTATTTATCCAGGTTAGTCTCATTGAGCCACGAGAACTCATTTTCAAGAGAGATCTGTTTTTTTTGTTTTTTTTTAGGGAGCACATGGTGGGGGTTAAGGGCCTTGCTCATGGGCCCAGAGTGGGGCGAATGAGGGTGGGGGCAAGTGTGGGTATTTCACCTACCCCACCCACAATTTTTGATGTTGTCGGGGCCGGGGCGTGAACTGGCGATCTTCGGATCACAAGCCCACCTCTCTAACCTCTGCGCCACCACTCCCCATAATCTCCTGCAATTATATGAACACCGTCGGGGTGAGCCCACTACTGTTCATTGATGGTGTTCAGCAGGAGAGAGAGCGCCGTATTTACATTTGCATCGGGTGGTATATACACAGCAGTAATTATCACAACTGTTAGCTCTCTCGGTAGAAAAAAAGGTTGGCATCTCACGGACATGTACTCAAGGTCTGGGGAACAGTGATTATCTATAATTGTCCCGTTATTACACCAGTTCTCATGCACATAAATACAGAGCCCCCCCCCCCCCACCTCTGCTCTTACCGGAGTCCGCACTCCTGTCCCAGCGTAGCAGAGAGTGGCCTGCTAGCTGTATGCTAGCATCGGGTATCCCGGGGTGAAGCCAGGTTTCGGTGATAATCAGAACACAGCAGTCACGAACATAACGATTTGAAGCGAGTTGTAATTCCAAATAATCCGTTTTATGCACCAGGGATCTGGCAATGGAGAGATAAAGGCTCGGTAGAGGTGGCTTGTGGGGTTGTGGCCACTGAGCGTGACATAGCCCCCCCTTTAAGGTCCGACATCCTGTCGGACCACCAAAGAAAAAGAACTAACAAGGACCGGGCGGGTGGAGGGAGCACTGGAGGTGGGCAAAAAGGCAGGTTGGAGGTCCGAAGGGACCTCCAGAGAAGCCCCAAAACTCTAGTGGATGGCCTGGCCACTGTCCAAAAAGTGATAAAGTCCAGGTCAGATGGCCGTGTAAGCCTTGCTGGGGCCAGATCAAAGGCAAGACCAGGACCAGTGCTGTACCAGGCAGGAGGATCAGAGCTGCAGTCCACATGGATGTCTTGGAGGCTGCAGCCGACATGGGGGTCCTGAGAACCGTTGCAGCCGGCATGGGGGTCCTGGAGGCTGCTTCGGCCGACATGGGGGTCCTGGGAACCGTTGCAGCCGGCATGGGGGTCCTGGAGTCTGCTTCGGCCGACATGGGGGTCCTGGAGGCCGCTTCAGCCGACATGAGGGTCCTGGAAACCGTCTCGGCCGACATTGAGGGCTGTGGGTCAGCTGTGGCAGACATGGAGTGCCGAGGAGCTTCTGCAGCCAATATGGAGGGCTGTTGGTCAGCTATGGCAGACATGGAGGGCAGAGGAGCTTCTTTAGTCGACATGGAGGGCCATGGAGCTGCTGAAGCCAACATGGGTGGTTGTAGAGCCTCTGCGGTAGTGGAGAGCGCCGGCCCCTCTGGAGACTTGGAGAGCGCCGGCCCCTCTGGAGACGTGGAGAGCGCCGGCCCCTCT
>NC_056509.1:645813-646572 GCF_014905685.2 Nematolebias whitei
GAGCGCCGGCCCCTCTGGAGACGTGGAGAGCGCCGGCCCCTCTGGAGACATAGAAAGCGCCAGCTCCTCTGGAGACTTTGAGAGATGGGAGGGTGCTGCCGCCAACATGGAGGACTGCGGACCTGGCAAGGGGGTCTGAGGGACAGACATGGAGGCCAGGAGGGATACTACAGTTAACTTGGAGGCCAGGAGGTGTGCTACAGTCAACTTGGAGGCCAGGAGGGGTGCTACAGTCAACTTGGAGGCCAGGAGGGGTGCTGCAGTCAACTTGGAGGCCAAGAGGGTGCTGCAGTCAACTTGGAGCCCTGGAGGGGTGCTGCAGTCAACTTGGAGGCATGGAACTCAGCTGGAGGCAGTGCAGGGGGAGCCCAAATCACAGCAAGCACAGGGGCCAGGACAGCCGCAAACATGGTAGCCAGTGCTGCCACCTGTAGAATCTGGGGTTCTGCGGCCGCTGAAACCAGGGGCCAAGCCAATGCTGTCATGGGGGTTTTGGAGATGCAGCAGCTGAAGAGAGGGCCAGGACTTCTGCAGCAGGTGACGTGGAGGCCTGGGGAGCTGCTGGGGCAGGCGACGTGGAGGCCTGGGGAGCTGCTGGGGCAGGCGACGTGGAGGCCTGGGGAGCTGCTGGTCTGGGGCTCTGTGGGACCACGGCAGCTGGTCTGGGGCTCTGTGGGACCACGGCAGCTGGTCTGGGACTCTGTGGGATCATGGCAGCTGGTCTGGGACTCTGTGGGACCACGGCAGCTGGTCTGGGAC
>NC_056509.1:646582-676597 GCF_014905685.2 Nematolebias whitei
GGACTCTGTGGGACCACGGCAGCTGGTCTGGGACTCTGTGGGACCACTGCAGCTGGTCTGGGGCTCTGTGGGACCATGGCAGCTGGTCTGGGGCTCTGTGGGACCACGGCAGCTGGTCTGGGACTCTGTGGGACGACGGCAGCTGGTCTGGGACTCTGTGGGACCAGGGCAGCTGGTCTGGGACTCTGTGGGACCACTGGAAACGTTTGGGGCAAGGGCTCTGAGGGCGGAGGGGCGGGACATCGGGAGAACTGGCGCATTGTGTGCCTATGGCTCTTCTGAGGGTGAGGGACCTGGCAGGGAGGAAACCACAAATCCTCGTCTTAGGCCGACTCGTCCTGATCACAAAACGGGAACTTGGGCCTGTTCATGAGGTGGAGAGCCCAACACTGGGCTTCTCTCTTCTCCGCCTCACCCAAGAGGACAGGCTGAGCCTGAGGGAAACCGCCCGGCTTTATTGCCAGGCGGGTAAATGTAAATTGATGTAAATTGGTATGGTATGGTATATAGCTTATTCATTTTTAAAAAGTACAAAACAATTCCATAACAATATAAAAAGATACAAAAGATTTAAAATGAAAGGCAGCAGAAAGAAGAAAAAATCTTATTATATCTGCCCCTTTTTCAAACAATTATTTCAATCATAATAATTTTCAAGTAACAGAACAAAATGAATAACTCTTTCTAATTTTTCTAATTCTAATACAAAACGCACACTAAGCTACTTCATATATACTTTTTTAACAATTCAGTTTTGATATTTTTCTTAAATGTACACATTGACAACATTTTTAACATCACTCTCTAGACCATTCCACAATCCAATTCCTTGGATTGAGGTAGACCTTCCCTTCAGACTAGTTCTGAATTTTGAAAATTGATCCTCCAACTTACTAGAACGCCACCTCTGAGTCTGTGCTGGATCCATATTTTGGCCAGATAATTCTGTCATGAATTGTGGTGGATTGGACAAGCACAGAGTCAGAAAAAGGTTTTTAAAATATTTAAAAGTTTATTTTTAAAACCGGCGGCATCTGGCAGGAGGTTCTGGTTCTGGTACTGGTACCGGACCGCTCTGTGGGAGACAGAAAGATTAGTGGCTGTAAGCAGAGCAGAGTAAACAAGAATAAAGCCACTAACCTGTCTCTGGAACCAGTCCGAGATGTGGGCCAGGTGGGTCCCGGTCCGAACCTCAGGAGCCGATAACATGCGCAAGGGCACACAGAGCAGCAGCGCGCAGCGTGATTAAGAACAAGCAGTAAGGCTGGATGGGCGAGCTGTGACACTGAGGGGTTTGGGCAGCAGAACTTTATCCAGGGACAGGCAAGGGTCAAAACCAGAGAAGAATCTAGTCCGGGGGGAAGAGCGAGAGCGAAAGGTCGTAGGCCAAGCTATGGTCGAGAACTATGATATGAAGAGGGAACGCTGGATATCTATGGAAAGAATCTATAATTATCTGGCACCGACTGAGGAGAAACAGGGAGCTTAAATAGTGAACTGAACAGGTGTTGCTCATGAATGTAGATTGTGGTAGATGGTGGAGGGGGCGTGGCACAGGGTGACAGGAGCTGAATGAATGAGAGGGGAACTCAAAACTAAAGCAGGAAAAACGTGAATGATCTAAAAATAGGGGCTGTGGTATGAGGAGCAGAGGCTTAAAAAGATGGGGGGGCAGCGGGGGCCGCTGAGCGTGACATAAATAGTGAATTAGGATGAAATTATGTACACAGGGTCCCAGTTACAGACAACAAAATGTAAAAGAAAAACAGTAATAAGATCTAAGATATGAATTAAGAAAAATATCAACATAAAAACATCCTGATGCATGCTCAATAACCCAGGTAGAAAAATCCAAAAAAGTTCAATCTGGTCCTCTGGACATTAAAAAAAACAACAAAACATGCTCTTTCTTGAGCATGTGATCAGCTGGTTTTGGTTGTCAGCAGCAAAACTGGTTGATCCACTCTGAGAAGGTGCTATTTAAGAGATTGAGCTGAAAACAGCACCTCAGACTGAGGAAGTCTCTTGGATGAGAGATGAAACGTTTCTTTTTTTTTTTCTTTTTTTTTTTAATGTCCAGAGGACCAGATTGAACTTTTTTGGATCAACATAAAAACCTCTACTAATAATACACTAAGCACTAATAGCAGTAAACAATCAAAACAATACGTCAAACAGCAACATGAACTTGAGTTTGAGCAGCCTTATGAATATCTAACCAGGATAATCACTGTGAAAAATCACATCATGTTGCTGCTGATCTGTTTCATGTTGCTGCTGATCTGTTTCATGTTGCTGCTGATCTGTTTCATGGTGCTGTGTTCATTCGTGCTCATCTGTTCACACAGACTCATGTCCGTGCTGCTGTTTGGCGTATTTTGTTTATTGTTTTTATGCTATTAGTGCTTAGCATATTATTAGTTGACGTTTTTCTTAGTTCATATCTTTAGATCTTATTACTGTTTTTCTTTTACATTTTATTGTTGGATGTAACTGGGACCCTGTGTACATAATGGTGCGAATGACAATAAAGAATATCTGTATCTGTATAATACTTTCTGATTCATATATATATATATCCATTGTTATTATTATCCATCCATCCATCCATCCATTATCTTTACCCGTTTATTCCATTTTGGGTCACGGAGGTCGCTGGTGCCCATGTCCAGCAATCACTGTGCGAGGGGCGGGGTACACCCTGGACGGGTCGCAAGTCCATCACAGGGACACATAGAGACAAACGAGACAAACAAACATTCACTCTCTCACTCACACCTAGAGACAATTTAGAGTTACCAATCAGCCTAACATGCATGTTTTTGGTCTGTGGGAGGAAACCGGAGTACCCAGAGAAAACCCACGCATGCACGGAGAGAACATGCAAACTCCACCCAGAAAGGCCCCTGGACCGGGGTTTGAACCAAGGACCTGCTCACTGAGAGGCAGCAGCTCTACCAGTTGCGCCACCGTGCTGCCCCTGTTATTATTATATTACTTTCATTATTTTTAAATCAATTTATTTTTTATTTTTTTTATTTTATCAATTTATTATTATTAATATATCTATTATAGCTGTTAGCAGCACCTTTCTTTGTTTTATGCATTTATTCAAAAACAGTATGTAGCTTGAATTAACCACCTGTTTCTTCTTTCTAGTGAAGAGAAAGAGAAAAGAGTCCAGTAAAGAAAAGTCTTATTTCATCACTGAATGAACATGAAGAACTGAAGCGGACACAGCAGGAACAACACTTGTGTCTTCTTCTGGATGAAGCCCGTGAGACAAGGGACAGACACAATCATTAGTTGGACGCAGTAGTTTTTATTTTTATACATTTTTCACTTGTTACTTTTCCTATTAAACACTTTTTTTCTTAAGTGGTGTCCTTGAACATTAAATTTCCTAAACAAATTTTACAATGTTAAGTTCATATAAGGTTTGTTTAAATTCATACTGGAAGTTGAGAAAAATTTCCAATTGCATTTGATCTTTAATGGATCCTAAGAAAAGATTACCAGAATCTGCTCAACTGTTATTATGTTAGAAAGGTTTTGGTTCTAGGATGAAGTGAGACAAAAACAGTCAAATATTCAGAAAAGACTGTTATCAGCCGTACAACTGTAACCCCCGAGAGATTCAGCTGAAAGTCCTGCTGCACCTTTTATTTGAACCTGCAGAGATTTGAACAGCTGATCTGAAGCAAACAGGCAGGAGTTCAACTGAACTGATCACTCCTGCTGTGTTTGATGCTCTCCTTCTTCTCCATCCATCCATCCATCCATCCATCCATCCATCCATCATCTTCTGCTTCAGGGTTGTGGGAGCAGCAGCTTCACCAGGGAGGCACAAACATCAACAGCCTCCTCTTCAACTATTGTAGGAGGACCCCAAGGCATTCACAGACCAACTGACTATTCATTAAGTAATATCCTGATGCTGCTCAATAATCCAGGTAGAAAAATCTAAAAAGTTAAGTCTGGTCCTCTGGACATTCACAAAACAAACAATACAGTTTATAATAAGTAAACAATAAATGTTTTTTGTTTGGCAGCACGGTGGCGCAACTGGTAGAGCGGCTGCCTCTCAGCGAACAGGTCCCTGGTTCAAACCCCGGTCCAGGGGCCTTCTGGGTGGAGTTTGCATGTTCTCTCCGTGCATGCGTGGGTTTTCTCCGGGTACTCCGGCTTCCTCCCACAGACCAAAAACATGCATGTTAGGCTGATTGGTAACTCTAAATTGTCCCTAGGTGTGAGTGAGAGAGTGAATGGTTGTTTGTCTCGTTTGTCTCTATGTGGCCCTGTGATGGACTTGCGACCCGTCCAGGGTGTACCCCGCCCCTCGCACAGTGATTGCTGGACATGGGCACCAGCGACCCCCGTGACCCAAAATGGAATAAACGGGTAAAGATAATGGATGGATGGATGGATGTTTTTTGTTTGTTTTGTTTTTTTGAATGTCCAGAGGACCAGACTTAACTTTTTTACATTAAAAAGTAATACATTTATGTTTTTAAATTTAATGAAAGACAAACCTTTAAAATTCAAGGACAAAATTTAATTCAATTGTTTTCAAGTCTGTATCTTATTGTAAAAGCAGTTTCAAAGATTACAGCACAGTGTGATGCTTTGCAATTTTAACATGAACCTTGTGCATATCTGCAAATAATAAAAGTCAAGATATTTTAATCCTTTTTTTTGTAAAAAATCTATACTAAAATGTAAAACACATGGGTTTAAAGCAGCAGGGGGGCAGTAAAGTCGGATTATGAATCAGGTTTAAAAGTTACAGCTCATGAGGTACTCCATTAGAGCATGACATCTCTTCCACAACATCCTGTGACAAAGCCTTCAGAGTATTCTTCTTCTAATACCTTTAGTGGTGGATAGTAAATAGCTTAAGAGAGCACTACCGCCACCATGTGTAAGACGAGTTGGATTCTAGTCCCCACCTACAGAGCCAGTCCAGAAGTGTAAATGGAAACGCAACGAGACACAAGCCGATCTGAACCGACCCTAACTGACCTGATACGCACTGACAGTGGAAAAGGGGCATTAGAGACAGGGTGAGGAGCTCCTTCATACAGGAGGACCACAAAGTAGAGCTGCTGCTTCTCCACATTGAAAGGAGACAGTTATGGTAGTTTTGACATTTGATTAGGATGCCTCCTGGACACCTCTCTTTAGAAGTTTTCCGCTCATGTCACACAAGTAGGAGGCACCAAGGAAGAACCAGAAAACACTGGAGAGATTGTGTATCTTCTCTTGCCTGAGAATGCCTTGGAGTCCCCCATAATGAGCTAGAAAGTGTTGCTGGGGAGAGGGAAGTCTGGGTTTTACTCCTGAACCTGTGGCCTCTGCAATCTGACAGACAAAGTCAAAGTTTCGTTATTTGTCATTCACACCACATGTGGTACATGTGATGGAATGAAATTGTGTACAAAGGGTCCCAGTTACATACAACAAAAGTATAAATTGTAAAGAAAAACAGTAATAAGATCTAAGATATGAATTAAAGCTGCAAGCAGCATTGAAGGCCCTTGCAGCAAAGCACCGCTCCGGCCTTACGGTGACCGCGTGAGCTCCAGTGACTCCGCCCGTTCGCCATAGAGAACACTCTTGCTCCCATCCTGCGCCCGTTCACTTTCACTTTGGTGCGCATTCGCCGAACCTTAAATATTGCCCACGTCCACGGGCACTCCAGCAACACCTCCCAGTCATTGTCACAAACGTTCTCGTGCCATTCCCACACGTGTCCATCAGGGTGCGCATATGCCTAAACTTTGCAATCGCCTTCCACCCATATCAGTATGAGAGGGGGCACACTTGAGTCATATGTTAAACCACAATATCAATGTGTTTAGATGTGCTCACAGATTTCGCACCAAAAATCTGGTTCAGATCGGACGAGGTATCACTGAGATATAACTTTTGGAATAATGTAGGGGTGCACTTGAGTCAAATGTTAAAGAACAATACCAATGTGTCTAGAAGTGCTCACTGATCATCCACAATAAATCTGGTAGATATTGGATGATATTTCACTGAGATATAACTGATTAACTAATCTAGGGGGGCGCACTTGAGTCAAATGTTAAAGAACAATTCCAATGTGTCTAGAAGTGCTCACTGATCATCCACAATAAGTCTGGTACATATTGGATGATAATTCACTGAGTTCTAACTGATAAAATAATCTAGGGGCGCTCTTGAGTCATATGTTAAACCACAGTATCAGTGTGTCTAGACTTGCTCAATAATGACACACCAAAAATTTGGTACAGATCGGATGAAATATCACTAAGATATAACTTTTAGAATATTCTAGGTGGTGCTCTTGAGTCAAATGTTAGACAAAAATACCAATGTGTGTAGAATGGTTCACTGATCCCGCACAATAAATTTGCTACGGAATGGACGATATATAACTGAGATATTAGTGTTGGAATAATGTAGGGGGTGCAATTGAGTTAAATGTTAAAGAGCAATACCAATGTGTCTAGAAGTGCTAACTGATCATCCACAATAAATCTGGTAGATATTGGATGATATTTCACTGAGATATAACTGATTAAATAATCTAGGGGGGCGCACTTGAGTCAAATGTTAAAGAACAATTCCAATGTGTCTCTAAGTGCTCACTGAAAACACACAATAAATCTGGTACAAATTGGGTGATATTTCACTGAGATATAAGTGTTGGAATATTCTAGGGGCGCATTCGAGTCATATATTAAACCACAATATCAATGTGTTTAGAAGTTCTCACTGATGACGCACATTAAATGGTTCAGCTCAGATGATGTATCACTGAGATATAACCATATTAATAATCTAGGGGGCGCTGTGCAGGCTATTGGCTACTTATCAAGGATACATGTTCAAGTGTTGGCTAATGATCGATCATAGTGATTTTGGTACACCTCGGCTGAAATCTGTGCAATTTAGAGCCAAACGTATTGCAACTGCTTCACTTCTTAATTCGCCACGCTGCCACACCCACATCCTCCAGCAAAAACAGTTTGCACTTTAAATTAAGTCAGACCATATTAACTGTCTTCTAACACAGGATCATCCTGATTAGGTCAATGGTGTCAAAGAGGGAGCATTCCAAGTTAAAAAAAGAGACTTACTGTTCTGAGGGGGCGAGGCTTTGATGACGTCAAAATATGATGACAGTGGATCATGGGACATCCAACAGGGATTAGTTATGCCAAGTTTGGTGCATTTCGATCTTTCATTGTGAAAGTTATAGCGTTTGGCAATTTATGGCGTGAAGTTCAACTTTGAGGCCTGGCCACGCCCCTTTAATATAATCGAAAACACAAGCTTTTGATAACTTTTACTCCCCAGTGTTAGGGGCATATTAACCAAGTTTGAAGGCAATCACTCAAAATCCCTAGGAGGAGTTCGTTAAAATTCGCAATTAGAAATGCCCAAAAATGATCCTTTGACCCAAAATGGCTGACTTCCTGTTGGTTTTGGAATGGGGCTCCAAGAGATTTTTTCATAGGTCCTGAGACGATACAGATGTTCACTGAGTTTCAGAATTATCGGTCCAAAAATGGCTTGGGGCTGAGGTTTTAAAATATTCTAGGGGGTGCTGTAGAGGCTATTGGCCACATCATGGCTTCCTGTTCAAGGGGTAGACAATGATCGATCATACTGATTTTGGTGCACCTCGGTTCAAAACTGTGGAATTTAGAGGCAAACGTATGGCGATGGCATTACGTCTTACTTCGCCACGTCATGACGCCCACATGCTCCACCCCAAACTGTCAGTGTTGGAAAGCAAGTTACACCAACATGTCTTCGGTCACTGGACACACTATCATGCTGATCAGCTGACAGGGGTCAGATAGGGACCGTTCAAGGTAAAACTTTATACTTCCTGTTGTCAGGGAGCGTGGCTTAAGTGATGTCAGGATTGACCATTCAGTCTTGCAGGGGACCAGATGTGGATCAATCACGGAAGGTTTGATGTCTCAGACAGTTTTCGTGTAGGAGCTATTAACGTTTTGTTTTTCACGGCGAGATGTCAAATTTTGAGGTCTGGCCCCGCCCCTTCAGCATGCTTCGGTTTGCACCGTTTTGATAACTTTTTGTCCCCCATGCCTTTTGACCAAAATGGCCAAGTTTGAAACCAATTGAGTGAAATCCCTAGGAGGAGGAGTTCAAATGCGTAGACTGTAAACCACCCAAAAGGTGTGAAAATTGGGACAACATTCCCAAATAACCGCCTTCCTGTTTATCGTACAACATTGGTGCCAGAGGGTTTTCTGTGCATCTTGGGGAATTGGACAACTGTACCAAATTACATGTTTCTACAACAAACTAAGGTTAATGCGTATGGAATTTTGACAATTTCTAGGTGGCGCTCTTGAGCCGTTTCTCTTGCGATTTTTGCCAGGCCCTTAAAATACTTAATTTTTCACCAGTCCTGATGCGTTCGCCAAATTTGGTGACTTTTGGGATATGTTAAGGCCCCCAAAATGCAAATTCATTTGGCGTAAATAATTGCAACTCGGGCCCGAACAGAGCGATTACAATAGGCCTTTGCAGCGCTTTGCTGCTCGGGCCTAACTAAGAAATACGCTAAACTAAGAATACGTTAAGCACTAGTACAACACAAACAATACGCCGAACAACAGCAGCACAAACAAGTGGTAGAAGATGAAGATGAAGAAGAAGATGAAAGTGTTATGATCATCTGCTGTTATAGACTGGCCATGCCTACTGAGAAGTCCAGTTTTCTTCATGTATCCTGGTCATTCATATACAGTATACATCCATGCACATACATTTCAATGCACAAACACACACACATACAGTACATATATGTACATTAGTATGTGCGTGTGTATATGTGTGTAATATGAAATACCAGAATCATTCACCAGTGTTCCAGTAGCAGCTGAAATATGAATTATGTTTGGATTGTTTTGAGAGTCAATCAAATGTTCTGCTGACCTATACAGGGGTTGTTTGGATGACAAAACAACAACAAACTGATAAAGCAGTGTCAAGCAAAAGTGTGTAGAATAAATATTAGCATATGTAGTTTTTTGGCAGCACATCGACTCAGTGGTTAGCACTGTTGCCTCACAAAGAATGTCCTGGGTTTAGTCCCCAGTTTGAGCCTGGGGTTTTTCTGTGTGTTGTTTGTGTGTTCTCATGTTGGCGTGGATTATCCCCGCATACTCCACTTTTCTCCCACAGTCAAAAACATGCATGTTAGGCTGCCTTTAAACCTCCCTTCCAAATGAAATCTATGATCTCAATGGGATTTGCTTGGTTAAATAAAGGTTAATAAATAAATAAAATATAATTGAGAAAGAGTTGTTAAAAAAGCTTAATTTTTTTTTTAATGTGCACACGGTTGACTAGCCAAATTGTAGCTAGGAGAAGACTTTTCTCTTTCTGAATTCTCTGTACTCTGACTAATTCCGATCAATTCAATTAAAAAATATTTTATTATTCCCAGACAAAAATGAAATGTTGTGGTAACTCATCATCCTGTAAAGAGTTGTTATAGATGCTGATGGCTGTGGGCAGGAAGGATCTCTTGTAGAGGTCTGTCCTACAACGGATCTAAAGAAGCCTCTGACTGAAGACACTCTGTCGTTGTATGACGGTCTGATGAAGAGGATGCTGAGGGTTTTCTGTAATAGTCTTCATTTTATGAAGAATCCTTTGTACAGTCATCTCCAAAGGTTCTATAGGAGTCCCCAGAACTGAACCAGCCTTCTTTATGAGCTTGTTGATCTGTTTTAAGTCACTTGCTCTTGTGCTGATACCCCAGCAGATGATGGCAGAAGAGATAATGCTCTCTACAAGAGAAATATAGAAGATATGCAGCATCTTGCTGCAAACATTGAAGGACTTCAGCTTTCTCAAGAAGTACAGTCTGCTCTGTTCCTTCTTGTAGATGGCTTCACTGTTGCATTTCCAGTCCAGTCTGTTGTCCAGGTGAACCCCAAGATATTTATACTTCTACACCACCTCCACTTCTTCTCCCATGATGGAAATAGGGTTGGACCTGTTCCTGTTTCTCCTGAAATCTACAATCATCTCCTTTGTTTTGTTCACATTCAAGATGAGATGATTGTTTCCACACCATTCCACAGAATGGTCCACCAGTTCCCTTTACTCAGCTTCTTGTCCATCTTGGCTGCTGATCTGTTTCATGTTGCTGCTGATCTGTTTCAATGTTGATGTGTTCATGCGTGCACATCTGCTCACAGACTCATGTTCATGTTTGTGGTGATGTTCAATGTTCAATGTTTTATGTTATGAGTGCTTAGTGTATATTTAGTTGATGTTTTTCTTAGTTCATATCTTAGATGTTATTACTGTTTTTCTTATACATTTTATTGTTGGATGTAACTGGGACCCTGTGTACATAATTTCGCTCCACCACATGTACCACATGAGGTGCGAATGACAATAAAGAAACTCTGACTCTGACTCTGACTCTGATCTCTGATACACCCAACTACTGCAGAGTCATCTGAATATTTCTGTAGATGACAGGAGTCTGTTTTGTACTGGAAATCTGAGGTGTACGGAGTCATGGCTGATAGGTACTAACTACTGATAACTATCAGACAGGAGATGATGCTTTGCTATGAGTCACACTCAGAGTATGCATTGTAAAAAACAAAAAACTCAGCTTCTATCAACTCAATATCTATACACCGTAATCATAACTGTAACTTAAGGTAAGTTTAATCCATTTTTGTGATGACTAATACTGATGAGCTGTTGTGACTGTTTTAATGGGGTTAGCTTCAAACGTTCAGTTGTACATACGTTAGTCGTTTTCTCAGTATCATTAAAATCTCTCCAGGGTTCTTAAGACATTTTGCTAATAGACAAGCAACTGTACATCCATCCATCCATCCATCCATTTTCTTTACCCGTTTATTCCATTTTGGGTTACGGGGGTCGCTGGTGCCCATGTCCAGCAATCATTGTGCGAGGGGCGGGGTACACCCTGGACAGGTCGCAAGTCCATCACAGGGCCACATAGAGACAAACGAGACAAACAACCATTCACTCTCTCACTCACACCTAGGGACAATTTAGAGCTACCAATCAGCCTAACATGCATGTTTTTGGTCTTTGGGAGGAAACCGGAGTACCCAGAGAAAACCCACGCATGCACAGAGAGAACATGCAAACTCCACCCAGAAGGCCCCTGGTTTGAACCAGGGACCTGTTCGCTGAGAGGCAGCAGCTCTACCAGTTGCGCCACCGTGCTGCCCAGCAACTGTACAAACATGGGCAAAAACCTAATGGCTGCTTTGCCTTCGGTGACAGGCAAACGTAATGTATGTCTACTTAAAGAGTAAACAGGTTGATTCATGTCAGCAGAAGGTGTGAAAATGCAAAAACATGTAATAGGTAACATTTTTATGGTTGCAATGTGTAGAATAACATTTTTTTTGTTTGTTTCAGGTGTGTGCAGTGTGCCAAGCTTAAATACAAACATGAATCTGCTCTCAGCCAGCTCAACTAGAAAGTGACTCAAAGACAACCAAGTATAAAGAAGCCTGTCAGGCATTTTAAGATAACTGAATACTCTGAGGATTCAAAGCACCAGCTGTCTACAACAGTTCCTTCAGAAACAGCCCAAGCAGAAATAGTAGAAACAGAGAAACAAGTGTGAATTCTGAGTAGCTTTCACACTTGTTTTTTTGGTTTTTGGTGCATAGATAGGTATGAATGAATACAACAACATGAGATAATCAGCAGAATGAGATGGGATCAGCAGAATGGATAATAAGCAGCACAGATAAGTTACATATCACCAATTAAAGTCGTATCTGTGATTTTTTTCTTACAATGATTATCCTGGTTAGGGATTTATGAGTCTAACAGCTTCAGGATAGAAGCTGTTGCTCAGTCTACTGGTTCTACACTTAATGTTCCTCAACCTCCTTCCTGAGGGGAGCGGGGCAAAAAGTGTGTGTGCTGGGTGAGTGGGGTCCTTCATGATGCAGGTGGCCCTCTTCCTGTATCTGGAGGTGTAAATGTCTGTGATAGTTGTGAGACTGACTCCAACAGTCTCCTGTGCAACCTTCACCACTCTCTGCAAAGCTTTTCTTTTTGCAGCTGTGCAGCCTCCATGCCACACATTGATGCTGAAGCACAGGATGCTCTCCACTGCACACCTGTAGAAGGAGGTGAGGACTGAACTTCCCAGACCAATGTAAGGAGAGACGCCGAGAGATGGATTTAGCTCAGGGGTGCTCTCTTACATTTTATAATATCTGGACTAATTCAAGTACATAATATTATACTTAATTTAAACGGATTCTTTCATTTTTCTGGACTAAGTAATATCGTGCCTAGAAGATTAAATGTGGACAAAGACGTGTTTAAATTTCTGACCCACCAACAACAGTGCGGTCTTTTATTTATCAAAACGATTTAAACACATCACACATTTTACACATTGATTGGCATAATTGATTACAATAACACAGCTTAATTAATGAGCTTTACAATGAGAAATCATACGGCCATGATTCCTCACTTGCAGCTTGAAACAACAGACATATCCTTAGATCTTAAATTAATGTCTGCAGGCTTTTAGCTTATCTTTACTGGCAGGGAAATATAGAGATGGAGTAAACTTTAATAAGGAAAAGTGGATACTTAGGGTTAACTAAGATAATAAAGAAAAGATGGGGAGTTATCTTGTTTGAAACCAGATAGCACGTTTCCCGGTGATTTCAGCTAGATGGTACCCGATCGTCGACTCTTTACCTTGGTGGGGTTTCAGAGAGGCCTTCTCCTGAAGTCCAGCAAGGCTGTCTTTTTATTTCCAGGGATTTGTATCCGCTTCTCATCAACTTGGGACCACGAGGCTGACTGGCCCAGCTTCCAAAATAAACTCCCCCGAAAGATAGGATTAAGTTAAGTGGAATTTCAGCAAACGTGCTGAACTCCTGAGATGTTGAATAGGTCTTTGGCGTGATGACCTGAACCAACGCTCCAGACAAGTGTCATCTTTCAGAAAATGACCACCGTGGACTTCACCCTTGCAAAGTCACTGGTCTTCCTTCTCAGCAGAACTCTCTGTTCTGAACTTTTGGAACTTCTGTTCTCCCTGGAACTAGGAAGTGTCGAATTTTAAAGAGTTCTGCTTCCGGTCACTTTTGGGAAGTCCTGATTGGTTGAAAGAACCAACAGGGGTGTGGTTTTAGTGACGTCAGAGGGTCATTACAAGTCAGAAAAACAGCGGAGATGTTTAGGAACAGACAGAGAAATGTTTTGGAGAAATGACAGACTTACAGGTGCCAGTTTTCTTGTTTCTGTCTGAGAGGTTTAAAAACATGACAGTTCGTTCCAATAAACTTGTTTGCGACTGTCTCTGACTTTTGACCGACATCACACCTTTCTCATTTCAGACAGAAGATCAAAAATGCATAATTACTTTGTAACATAGACATTTAACTTGATTTCTACTTTGAATGAGGATTAAAAATCATGAATACTGTTTCACAGTTGATTTAAAATGAGTGGTTCACTTCAACCTTTAAAAATGGTTTGAACTAAACACACTTTTGATTATCAAGACATTGTAAAATAGTAATGATAATATAAAAAAGCGAGTGTTCTTTCAATTGATTAGTTCAGGATACAATTAGAAAGTCTCTGGATGAGCTAATTTGTATTTCTGGATTCAAATCAATGAAATAACAGTTCCTGTCCCATGAAGGTCTTCAGAGGCAGGTCTTGACTGGAGGCTTAGTTCACTACACCAACTTGCCTCAACTGCCTGAGGAAGTACTCTCTGATATGCTTTCTTGATCAGGCTGGTAGTGTTGTTGCACCAGTTAAGGTTGTCATTCAGGTAGCTTGTTACGGCTGCAGTGGTCTCTGCCCTTTTCCCTTTTATAGGTCTGGAGAGAGGCCTACTGCAGGTGTTGTGTTTTGCCCTGATTGGTGCTCTGCTGCTTTAAAGCTGCCATGCATGCAGTAGAAGAGGAGGGGGCTTTCCCCCTCTTCCTCCTCAAAATCCCTTTTGGTTTGGTTTGTATCTTGTGGTTGCGTTTTGTTAGGTTTGCTTTGCATTTGCTTATCTCTGGTTAGTTATGGGTTTGCATTAATCTATTTTGGTTTCTCATTTCAGGTATTCCTTTTTCAGGCTTTATTTCTTTAGTATAATTTAATAAATTCAGTTTTCATTTAATCAGAAAATCCTTGTGTGGTCTCCTTTAATGTTACCCCACCATACGAGCCTGGTGGGCTTAACAAGCTGGAGACGACTTCCACCGCGGATTGGGAGGAGGAATGTTTGTTCCATCTGAAGTCCATGACCATCTCCTTCAACTTCTTCACATGGATGTGAAGGTGTCGAAGACCACAAGGAGGAAAACATGTCAGGAGACAGAGGGATAAAAGGAGCGTCAAAAATGTAGGACAGAGGGTGGCAACTCTAAATGTGGGGGCAATATCAGGCAAAGGTAGAGAGATGGCTGACATGATTCAGAGAAGGCAGCTAGATTATTTATGTGTTCAAGAGACCAAGTGGAAGGGCAGCAAGGCTCGCAGCAGGGTTTAAACTGTTTTACCATGGTGTGCATAGAAAGAGAAATGGAATAGAGGTAGTCCTGAAGGAGGAGATGGCATTTTTTTTCATTTACCCTTTATTTATCCAGGTAGTCTCATTGGGCCACAAGAACTCATTTTCAAGAGAGACCTGTTTAGGGAGCAGATGGGGTTAAGGGCCTTGCTCATGGGCCCAGAGTGGGACAAATGAGGGTGGGGGCAGGTGTGGGTGCTTCACCTACCCTACCCACATATTTGATGTTGTCGGTACTGGGGCTTGAACCGGTGATCTTCCGATCACAGGCCTACTTTCTCTAACCACTGCACCACCACTCCCCCAATGAAGAATGTAGAATGCAAGAATGTAGAATGAAGAATGCAAAGATTGTAGTAGAGGTGAAAAGAATGTCAGATAGGGTAGAAGTATAAGGTCTGATGCTAAATGTTGTCAGTGGTTATGCTCCACAAGTTGGATGTAATGTGGAAGAGAAAGATACATTTTGGAAGAATCTGGCTGAAGTGATAGAGAGT
The DNA here is from genome assembly GCF_014905685.2 of Nematolebias whitei. Classification (NCBI taxonomy): domain Eukaryota; kingdom Metazoa; phylum Chordata; class Actinopteri; order Cyprinodontiformes; family Rivulidae; genus Nematolebias; species Nematolebias whitei. Next base: position 661,673 of record NC_056509.1, read on the forward strand.
ATCCCCATGTAGGGGAATGGTGCTTGGAGCAGACCTGAACAGACATGTTGGTGAAGGAAACAGAGGGGAGGAGGAAGTGATGAGTAAGTTTGGTGTCAAGAAGAGAAACTAGGAAGGACAGATGGTGGTGGATTTTGTCAATAGAATGGAAATGGCTGTAATCAACACTTGTTTCCAAAAGAGGGAGGAACATAGAGTGACCTATAAAAGTGGAAGAAGGAGAATTCATTAATTCAACCTTTATTTAGACAGGTAAATCCCATTAGCCTTGAGGATTCATTTACAAGAAAGACCTGATTTTAACAAATAATGATGACAGTAATGGACAACAGCAACAACAATAGACAGTTATAAAAAGGCATACAGATTTTTTTAACAAATTAGATGACCAAAAAAAGTAACAAAAATAGCTAGCGTATAAGGTGAATGTAGAAAACTAAAAACAGGAACATGTCTGCATTGGTCCTTGCCAGGAGTCCAACAGATTTTTAAAGCCACTTAGAGTGACAAGAACCTTTATAAACAGAGGAAGAATTTCCTTAGAAGAGTTGGTTTCTATGATGTCACAGTTGGAGAAGGTGAGCTGGTTTTGAGGCAGGACTGAGCATGAAGCAGTTAGGAGGGAGATCCAGAAGACAGGTGAGAGTCGTGCACAGGTGATCAGAAATCCAAAACCAAACTTGAATTGTGATCCGGTAGACGTGGTTGTTGTAGAGAAGGCAGAGGTCGTTTCCATGAGCAGAGTAGATAATCCAAGGCAAGCAGAAGACGAGCAAGATGGGTAATCCGAAAAACAGGCAGGAAGTCAGGACCAGGAAGACAAACGAGACTGTGGCATGGACATTTATTCACTGAGGCTTTCAATAAACTGGCACTGAGGACTGTGAACAGGGAGCTTAAATAGGAGACTGAACAGGTGTCATGGATGAGCCTGATTGCAGGCAGAGAGTGAGTGAGTGGTGAGAAGTGACAGGAGCAGAGCATGACTAAGCAAAAAAAAAATCAAAGAGTAAACAGAAACATGACATAGCCCCACCCATAATGTCTGGCTCCTGACGGACCTCCAGGCTGATCAGGATGGGTTCTGTGAAACTTCCAGATAAGGTTCTTGTCCAGGACATTGCGGGCAGGAACCCAGGATCGTTCCTCAGGTCCATAACCTTCCCAATCAACGAGATAATAGTAACCCTGACCCCACCCTCTGGAGCGGAGTATTCTCCTGACGGTGAAGGCTGGAGCCCCATCGATGAGTCGAGCGCGGGTGGGGGCCCGGAGGAGGGCCCAAAACATGATGACACCAGGGGTTTGATCCTCATAGACGAGGTAGAGAGTCGGATCTAGGCCCAGCACAGAAGAGGTTGAGCTTGCCCGATGGCATGATCGTTTTAGAGGTGTCAGTCAAATCCTCAGGCTATTGTAGGGTTCTAAGGGGCTAGATTATAGCTGCCCTTGACTACACTATATTTAAATAACGGGTTCTCTCTTTTTCGAGCTAAATTACAGCCATGTGACCGAGGTAACTGTGTGTAGATTGTTTAATCAGTGACATGAGACATTAATTTTCTTTGACCCATCAGAATAAATGTGGTCATTTATTGAACAGAATCAAAATTTAGCATCAAAACATTGTACACTTGATTAGCTGATCTGGTTCTGATTAATAAAACTTGGCACGTTTTACTTAATAAAAACAACAGACATTTCTGAAGGCCTCTAGATTAATTACTGGCAAAATAGAAGAGTTTAAAGATGGGAAATGGAGGAGTTTAAATGGAGAGAAAAAGATGGATAAACAGGAATGTGTGTTGACTAGGAATGGCACCCTTCATCCAACACCAGCGCAACTCTCCTGTACACTTGACGCGTTAAGACTCGTTACCTTAGACGGGATACTTCCGCTCAGGAACAGGAGTCCATTTCAATGCGACCTTTCAGCGTCTCCAGTAAGGATGGCTGAGAATCGTCCAAAGTAGTGACGGTACTCCGTTCAACAAACATGCTCATCTCCCGGGGGAATACACAGCAAGCTGTGAGTTCATTCAGAGATTCCACTCAGACGTGGATGACTCCATGAAAGACCCCAGGAAGACTCCGGTCCCGGACTCTAGCAGACTGAAGACTGACTAGACTTCATCAGAGACCCAGTTGACCTCGTAGACCTGACTGATCTGAGAAGTTCCAGGAAGTGTGGACTCTTAAAGAGTTCTCACTTCCGGTCACCTCAGGACTTCCTGATTGGTTGAAGCAACCAACAGGGGGTGGTTCTAGTGATGTCAGAGGGTCATTACAAGTCAAGAAAACAGTAGGAATGTTTTAAGAATTGTTAGTTACAGATGAGAAAATATTTTGGAGAAAGGACAGACTTACAGGTGCCAGTTTCTTATTTACTGTCTGAGAGTTTTAAAAACAAAGCACTTCATTCTTATACTTGCTTCCTGACTCTTGACAGAGATCCTTGACTTTTGACCGACATCAAATCCACTCGTTAGACAGAAGATCAAAATGCACAATTACTTCGTAAATAGACATTTAACTTGATTTTTAAGTCTAATGAGTGCTAAAAATCATTAATACTGTTTCACAGTTGATTTAAATGAGTGGTTTACTTCAACATTTAGAAATGATATGAACTAAACACACCTTTGGTTTATCAATATATTGTAAAATAGTGATGATAATATAAAAGAAGAGTGTTCTTTCAATTGATTACTTCAGGATACAATTAGACAGTCTCTGGATGAACTAATTTGTATTTCTGGATTCAAATCAATGAAATAACAGTTCCTGTCCCATGAAGGTCCTCAGAGGCAGGTTTTGGTCGGAGGCCGAGTTCACTACACTATATAAACAAATGTTTCTGTGAAACCTCCGATGTTGGGGACCACTTTTCGTCTGGGGAGGTAACAAACAGGACCTGTTCGGACTACGGGACATTGTGGATTAATAGGACAAGTTTTTGGACGGTCTCAGCTGAAGAAGAAGGATGAAATCCGTTGGAATACGCTTCGTTTGGAGCTATTTATCTACCTTCCGCCCAGATTATTCCTGAATCCATTTTTTCAAAATCAGACCAGCTGAAAAAGACCAGAAACGGCCCACATCCATGAGGGGATGGGGAAATTTGCTTCTTGCTAAGATCAGTATAATGGTAAGGAGATGTTTCTCAAACTTGGTCCTAAATAAAACCTTATTCCAAATTAAAACAGCAGTGCATGTATTGGCGAATAGAAAGATTAATTATATTATAAATCTGATTGCTCAGAGTTGTAGAGAGATTGTCATTGTGTTGAGAAATAACGTATGGGGTCAGGTAGAGAGAGTAGGTAAACTGTGCGGATACTGGTGCTCCTGAGTGAGTCAGGGCGTGGCCGGCCGGACTAAAAGACGTCCAAGGTTGAGCAGAGAGGAGTCCAAGAGCCAGCCTCCAGCCCATCTACAAGGACGGAAATCTACCTTGCCCAGGAAAGGTCAACAACTGGAAAGGGACTAAGGAGTGAATTTTATTTGTCATGTAATCTCTTTGTAATCGATTGTAATCATTATTGTGTGCATACCGCTGTTCCCCTGCAAAAATTATTGATTAAAGCAAAGAGTAAAATTCTGGGTTCTATTTCGACACCCCTTTGTTCTTGGAAGTGGAAAACTTGGTTCAGAGAAGCAACAGAAGCACGGGAGGTTTTAAATGGTTTTATTAGCTTTTGATTATAAAACATCCAAGAGTCTTGTGCCTAGGCACTAAACAAAGCCAGATCGATTAACAATTGTAATGCTAAATCAGGAGATGAGCTACCGTTAACTTGCGCTTCCTTGTCTGCTAAACGTCCCCACTCCTGCTGCTAGGTCGGGCGAGGCACGAGGTGAGACTTTGGGTGTGGCGCAAGGATCAGAGATAGTTAACAGTCTGGGTGAATCATCTCAACACAGCCTTGAACTAGACTGTCCTAGAAAATCAGCTGTAGGTAATACCTGAGTCTCAGGATTAGTTTTAGCCCCCTTAGAGGGAAAAGGCTGCGGTGAGGGCGTGGCACATGTCCTGTACCTACCTCACTCGGGGAAGCGAAACAGCTGGCACCTAAGAGCTGCTCTGTGGGCAGATGGGACCTGAGCTTCTCTTCCCTGAATAGAGAATACTGGTGGTTGGAAACCATATACTGTGTAAAAGGGGGACAGACCTGAAGCAGCTGAAGGAAGGGAGTTGATAGCATGTTCAACCCATGGAAGATTAGCTGCCCACTTGGTAGGATCCCCTCACACAAAAGGCAAAGTTTTGTCTCCACCTCCTGGTTGGCCCTTTCGCTTTGACTATCCATTTGTGGGTGGAAACCTGAAGAGAGGCTCACAGAAATTCCAAGAAGGTTACAAAACTCCATCCAAAAATGAGAAATAAACTGGGGGCCATGGTCAGAGACAATATCAGAGGGAAGTCCATGAAGGCAAAAGATCTCTTTAACCATAATCTCCCCTAGTTCTTTGGCTGATGGGAGCTTTTTCAAGGGTACTAGATGGACCATTTTAGAAAAACGGTCCACAATAATTAGAATGACCGTGTTGCCAGAGGACAGAGGAAGACCTGTGATAAAGTCCATAGCTATATGGGACCAAGGACGAGAGGGGGTAGAAAGAGGACGTAGAAAACTGGCTGGTGGGCATCTAGAAGTCTTGGCCTGGCAGCACTGACTACAAGAAGAGATAAAATCTTTAATATCCCTTACCAGGTCCTTCCACCAGAACTGGGCTCTGACTATAGACAGGATCTTGGTTAAACCAAGGTGACAGAAAAGGCGAGACTGGTGACGGAGTTCGAGAACCCTTTTTACTAGGGGAGTAGGGACAAACATCTGGTTCTTGGGGCAATCTGGTGGTGGTGGTTGGACCTGGTTGGCCTGTTTAATCTCTTCCTCCAGCTAAGTAACAGCAAGTTGCACCTTACTGGGTAGGATGAATTCTACCTCATTCTTGGAGGATCGACCTTCATAATCCTCCGTGATCTGAGAAAGGGCATCTGGTTTTCCGTTTCTGGATCCAGGTCTGTAAGACAGAGTAAAATCGAAACGGCAGAAGAACAATGCCCACCTGGCCTGTCTGGGGTTGAGTCTTCTGGCCGTCTTTAAGTATTCAAGGTTCTTATGATCAGTCCACACCTGAAAAGGTTTCCTGGCACTCTCCAACCAATGACTCCGTTCTTCGAGTGCCAGTTTGACAGCCAGAAGCTCTCGTTCGCCCACATCATAATTACGCTCTGCAGGAAACAGACTTTTAGAGAAAAAGGCACAGGAGTGAGTTTTACCTTCAGAGAACAGCCCCAACCCCTGTGCTGGAAGCATCCACCTCCACGATAAACTGTAGTTCAGGGTCAGGTGAGTGCAACATGGGTGCTGTAGAAAACAGTTTCTTTGATGTGTTGAAGGCCTGTTCTGCTTGCTCATTCTAATGAAAACTGGTCTTAGAGGATGTGAGGGCGTGCAAAGGAGCAAAGATCTGACTGTAGCTTTTAATGGATTTCCGATAGAAGTTTGCAAATCCTAAGAATCTCTGTAACTGCTTTCTATTTTTTAGTATTGGCCAATCCAACACGGCCGAAACCTTACTAATGTCCATGGTTATTTTATTTGGGGAAATAACAAAACCCAAGAAAGAGGTAGACGACTGATGGAATTCACACTTTTCGGCTTTTGCAAACAAGTTGTTCTGTAAAAGTCTCAGTAGTACGGAACGAACGTGTTTCTTATGAGAGTTTAAGTCCTTGGAGAAAATGAGGATTTCATCTAAATAAATACAAACTGATTGACCATGTCTCTTAAAACGTCATTAACTAAAGCCTGGAACACAGCAGGAGCATTGGTGAGTCCAAAAGGCATTACTAGGTATTCATAGTGTCCAGTTGGGGTATTGAAGGCGGTCTTCTACTCATCCCCCTTCTTAATGCGAACTAGGTGGTATGCATTTCTTAGGTCAAGTTTAGTAAAGACCGTGGCTCCTTGGATGAGGTCAAATGCAGATGTCATGAGAGGTAAGGGGTACTTATTTTTGACAGTAATTTTGTATAAACTCCGATAATCAATACAAGGGCGAAGTGACCCATCATTTTTGCCCACAAAGAAAAAAACGTCTCCAGCTGGCGATGCTGAAGGTCGGATTATGCCAGCCTGGAGTGATTCATTAATATATTTTTGCATGGCCTGACTTTCTGGTTCAGACAAAGAATACAGGCCACCCTTGGGTGGTGTGGAACCAGGTAATAATGCAATGGAACAGTCATATGGTCTATGGGCAGGCAAAGAGGTAGCTTTGATTTTATTAAATACTTCTTTTAGGTTGTGATAATCCTCTGGCACTTTAGAGAGGTCAGGATAAGTCTCCTCAATCTTTTCTGGAGGACTAGTGGGTGACACCGCATTACAACAAACATGTGGATAAACATTCCTCGGACCACCCTACTATTTCCTTCCCCCTCCGGTTGATGTGTGGATTGTGTTTATCTAGCCACGTGGCACCAAGAATGATGGGTAACTTGGAGGAGTGGATAACAAAGAATTTTTTATTGGCTCCTGGTAATTGCCACTGAGTTTTAATGAAACAGGTACAGTCTTGAGATGGGAGTCATGTAGTGAATGTCCATCTAAATAATAATAATAATAATAATAATAATAATAATAAACTTTATTTCTATAGCACCTTCCAACAACGCCTTGCATTGACCAAGGTGCTTCACAAGACAAAACAAGATTAAAAACAGGACACAATAAATCAGTGCAAATTAAAAACACAGCGAGAATAAAAGAAGGTAAAAGAGATAAAATAAATAAATAAATACTAAATACTAAACTACTAAAAGTTAAACATTAAAAGCCCTTTTAAATAAGTAGGTTGTCAGTTTGACTTTGAACAGAACCAGATCAGAGATGGCACGCAGCTCAAAGGGAAGAGGATTCCAGGCTGTTGGGCCTGCAACAGAAAAGGACCGGTCCCCCCATTGTTTGCACCTTGAGCGTGGCACCACCAGCAGATTTTGACCAGCAGACCGTAAAGCTCTGCTGGGCTGGTGGACGTTCAAAAGTTCTGAAATATAAGGTGGTGCAAGGCCATTCAAAGCTTTAAAAACAAACAGTAGCAGCTTGAACTGTATCCTAAATTGAACTGGGAGCCAGTGCAAAGAAGAAAGGACAGGAGTGATGTGTTCATATTTACATGTGTTAGTCAACAAGCGAGCAGCAGAGTTTTGTACAAGCTGTAAACGGGAGATAGAAGATTGATTATTACCGACATATAAGGCGTTACAGTAATCAAGCCTAGAGCTCACAAAGGCATGGATGGCCTTCTCCAGATCACTACGGCTAAGGAGTGATTTTACTTTGGAAAGCAGACGGAGCTGAAAGAAGCTGGTTTTCACAACAGAACTGATCTGTTTATCTAGCTTTAAATTACAGTCAAGCTCCACTCCTAGATTTTTTACCACCTGGTTGGTGTGGGGGAGCGGAAAACCTAGACTGGGAGAGATGTTGCATGAATTACTAGAAGCACCAAATAAAATCCATTCAGTTTTATCGTTATTGAGGTGGAAAAAATTCTGAGACAGCCAGTGCTTAATGTCATTTAAGCAGCAGGCAACAGAGTTTAAACTGAGTGAGGAACTGGGAGTGACCGGCAGATAGATTTGTAGATCATCTGCATACAGATGAAAAGACAGATTAAGGCGTGCAATGATGGGTCCTAATGGTAGCATGTAAAGTGAGAAGAGAACAGGCCCCAGAATGGATCCCTGTGGTACGCCAGAGGTCAAAGAGACTGAAGAAGAGGACAGATCACCAATCATAACAGAGAAAGTTCTGTCTGTTAAATAGGACTTAAACCACTCGAGCACAACTCCCTGAAGGCCAACCTGCTGAGCCAAACGAGTGATTAGGACCTGATGTTCTACAGTATCAAAAGCTGCTGATGTTACGCCCCTGTAAAGGGGAATAATGAAAACACACGGACACGATGTGTTACTGCTTTCGTCTCCAATGTTGTAACGTATTTCAAAACAATTTTGAACATTACACTGTCACATTCTGAGTGAACATTACATACAAACATTTTGGTTATGCCCGCACAGTAAGACAAATTTAGCACACACGGGACACAGTTAGCCAGGAAGCTAAAGTGAGTATAGTAGCTCTTAAAAAAAAACTACAGTTATCACATTCACCACAAACGCTCCCTGGTCATTGAATGAACATAATAAACTTAAATACAGCTTTGAAGTCACACCTTTTAAGTAAGAACTTTACCTGTAAAGGGGAATAATGAAAACACACGGACACGATGTGTTACTGCTTTCGTCTCCAGTGTTGTAATGGAGGAGCAGAAGCATTGCGTTCCCCTACATCAACTCAGACAAAACCAATCGAGACTCGAACGATAAACAAACTCTCAAAACTTAAAATGTAAGAAGGTTGAACTCTTCAAGAATTATACACAAACATAACCAGAAAAGTAACATTAAAGAAAATGCATTTTAAACTTAATTAAACTTAGGCAACCTTTTATTGTATTGGTCTACAGCGCTGAACTTGAAAGACCAAAATAATCGATCGCAGATCAGAACTAGATCTTATTTTCCCTTTTGTTTATATAAAATAATTTAGTAACCACTACACTGAGAGGTCCAACATCACCAGCAGAACAGTTTTTTGGCATCAAGGGACAAAAGAATATCATTCTGTACTTTGAGTAGTGCAGATTCAGTGCTATGACGTGGTTTGAAGCCAGATTGAAATTTTTCAAACAAGTTGTGTTCTAAAAAAGATTGCAACTGAATGAAAACAACCTTTTCCAGAACTTTGGATAAAAATGATAAGTGAGAAATTGGCCTAAAATTAGAAAAAGCTGTAGGATCTAAACCCGTTTTTTTTAAGATGAGGCCTGACCACAGCATGTTTGAAAACAGGTGGGACATAACCTGAACTTAGACAGCTATTAATAAATGTCAGAAGACAAGGACCAATAACATCCAAGGACTGCTTGAACATCTTAGAGGGAATGATGTCCAGGGTACAGTTTGTAGGTTTCATCTGCTGAACCACCTTAACGAGGTGACGTAGTGAGACCAGGTGGAACTGATCAAACACAGCAGAGGTTATTGAGGGAGCACATAACTGAACAGCATTATATGTACTGACAATGTTCTGCTTGATAGAGTCTATTTTGTTCACAAAGTAATCAAGAAAACCATCACAGGTAGACTGTGTAGCAGTTTTCAGAACATTGATGGAGGGATTAATGACAGACTGAATGGTATTAAATAAAACCCTTGGCCGGTTACAACTGGTAGAAATTAAATTGGAAAGATATTGTGATTTGGCCTGCTGAACAGCTTTTTGATATTCATGAAGACAGTCTCTCAGTATGTCCTGGGACACATGAAGCCTGTCTTTCTTCCATCTGCGTTCTGCTTTCCTGCAGCGTTGTCTAAAAGTCCGAGTGGTACCATTAAGCCAGGGATCTGGCTTGATTTTTGTAGAAGTCAAGCCAGATCTAAAGCTAAATTCTTGTGGGGTCTGGTGGTTTGGACCAGTTCAATACCCACAAATTTGGCAAACTCTTGATCAATAAACTCTGTGTCAGCTCCAGAGTCGATGAATGCAGAAACAGGTATAGGTTTCTCACTTTGATCTTTGATCTCTGCAGGTAGGGTAAATGAAGAGGAGATCATGGGATGTCTAATATGACTCAGTAGGGTCCTCTTTCCTACTGAGTCTGGCCTTCTTAAACATTTGGCAACAGTGTCCTTCCTCCCCACAATAGAAGCAGAGGCGATTCTTTCTTCTCCTCTCTCTCTCTCTCTCTCTCTTTCTCTCTCTCTCTCCTCTGGAGTGAGTCGACTTCCGGCCGACTGTATGAATTGCGCAGATGGTCGCTGTGAAGAGGTTATAGATTGGGTTTTTACGGTGGCAATAGGGTTACTTTTAGTCTCACCCCAAGGATGAACTGCTCTCAGATCTGGTCTCTTTCTGTAGATCTCTCACGCAAAGGCAGAGGTCGACCCGGGTTGCCAGGTCTTCCAGTGATTTGAGAGACTCGGGGTATTCTTTCGTTGCCAGCTTGTCCTTGATGTTTTCATTTAATCCTTGAAAAAAATGTATCTGTTAGTGCCTTCTCGTTCCACTTGCTTTGAGCTGCTATGGCATGAAAATTGCTAATATATTCTGTTACCCGTTTACCTCCTTGTTTTACAGAAAACAACCTACGGGCTGCCTCTCTCTCATGTAGGATATGGTCAAAGACTCTACAGAGTTCTTTAGCAAAGTCATTAAAGGAACAACAGTACCTTGAGTTCCTTTGCCATTCTGCTATACCCCATGATTTGGCTTTGCCAGAGAGAAGAGACATTACATAAGCCACCTTGGATCACTCAGATGGGAAGGAGGATGGTTGCAGCTGAAAATGAATCTCACACTGGGTTAAAAATGAGCAACATTGAACAGGTTCCCCTTTGAACAGTTCTGGGAGGGGCAAGTGACATTCTTGGCTAGGAGAGACTTGATGTACAGTGGTCTGGGTCATAGTAAAATGAATAGGTGCCTGTGGTAGAGTCTGCTGGGACAAGTTATGAATCGAGTGAATAATTTCCTGCATGTCTTTCTCTAATTTAGCAATGTCCCCCTCCACACCAGATCGCCATTCTTGTGTCTGTGTCAAATCCATTTGGCCAGATCATTCTGACATGAACCAGACTTAGGGATTCGAAACAGATCACAAACAGAAAGGTTTAAAAGATTTATTGATAAACTGCTTCTGGTGGAGGTCTGAGTCCTTGGGCCAGCATGATCTGGAGAGAAAGGAAAGTTAGTGAATTCGAGTTCAGTGGCTTTGGTGTGACTGTTCAGTTTATAAACACCAACCTTTATAAACAGAGGAAGAATTTCCTTAGAAGAGTTGGTTTCTATGATGTCACAGTTGGAGAAGGTGAGCTGGTTTTGAGGCAGGGCTGAGCGTGAAGCAGTTAGGAGGGAGATCCAGAAGACAGGTCCAGGGAGACAGGCGAGGGTCGTGCACAGGTGATCAGAAATCCAAAACCAAACTTGAATCGTGATCCGGTAGACGTGGTCGTTGTAGATAAGGCAGAGGTTGTTACCATGAGCAGAGTAGATAATGCAAAGCAAGCAGGGAATGAGCAAGATGGGTCATCCAAAAAACAGGCATGAAGTCAGGACCAGGAATACAAATGAAACTGTGGCATGGATGCTGGACATTTACTCACTGAGGCTTTCAATAATCTGGCACTGAGGACTGTGAACAGGGAGCTTAAATAGCAGACTGAGCAGGTGTCATGCATGAGCCTGATTGCAGGCAGAGAGTGAGTGAGTGGTGAGAAGTGACAGGAGCAGAGCATGACTAAGCAAAAAAAATGAAAGAGTAAACAGAAACATGACAGAGAGGTCAAGGTCGAGAGCTTTAGGTCTTTTTTGTAATATATTCCAGGAAACAGGAGCAGAGTAGGAGAAGGCCCTACAGACTCTTTGTAGAAGAGGAAACCTGAGAGAGATTGGGGACTGTAAGGTTGTGGCAGGGAAAAGCGTGGCCAGACAGCATTGGATGGTTGTGTGTAGAATGACTGTTGTGAAGAAGAGAAAGAGTAAAATCAGTGAAGAAGATTAAATGGTGGAAGCTGACATAAGACTGTTTTGAGAAATTGAGAGAGGAGCTGTTAAATGCTCTGGATGGTAAGAAAAGCTTCCAAGTGACTGGACTACTACTACAGCAACAATAATTAAAGAGTCGGGTAGGAAGGTACTTGGTCTGTCATCTGTACAGAGAGTAGATGATAAGGAAACCTGGTGGTGGAATAGTGAAGTGTGTCAGAAGTTATTCAAAGAAATAGGTTAGCCAAGAAGAACTATGACAGTGAGAGTACTGGAGAGGAGACAGGAATATAAAGAGATGCAATGTAGAGCAAAGAGGGAGGTAGCAAATGCATATGATGAATTTTATGGGAGGCTGGACACTAAAGAGTGCAAGATGGACTTTTAATGATTGACGAAACGTAGGGATCAGGTTGGAAAGTATGTGCATCAGATTAAACTTGTTCAATAGATAGAGAACTTTACTAATTGGCTTTTTTATGTATGTGAATGTTTCTGTAAAGTGCCCTCAGACAACTTTGTTGTGATTTGGCACTATATACATAAAATGAATTGAATTTAATTGAAATATAGTTATGGTAATGTTCTTACAAGGGAGGGGAGTGTCACAGAAAAATGTAAGGAGTACTTTGAGGAGCTAATGAATGAAGAGAATGAAAAAGCAAGATACGAGTAGAGGTCATATAAACTGTGGATCAGGAGGTGAGAAAGATTAATGAAGGTAAGTCTGGAAAGCTCTAAAAAGAAAGATATTGTGGGAGACAATGGGACCAGATGACATACCATTGGAGGTTTGGAAATATCTTGGAGAGATGGCAGTGAGGCTTTTGACTCAAACATTCAATGACATATTTGAGAGTGAGAAAATACGTGAGGAATGGAGAAGAAGTGTGCTGCTGCCCATTTTCAAGAACAATGATCAATATCAAGGTTAATGCTCAATAATCCAGGTAAAACATCCAACAATGTTCAGTCAGGTCATCTGGACAGTTTCTTTTTTGGATGAGAGATGTTATTGTGTACTCTACACATCAACTCTGTACAACTCTGTACATCAACAAGGGTGATGTAGAAGCTTATGGCACCTGGTATTCCCAGGCGGTCTCCCATCTAAGTACTAAGCAGGCCCGACCCTGCTTTGCTTCTGAGATCAGATGAGATCGGACATGTGCAGGGTAGTATGGCTGTAAACAAGGAGCTCAGTCACAAATTGGACTTTTAAAGAGTCACAGCAGACAAAGACTAAACTTATGCAACCAGAAGTTGCAATATAGATCTACATGAAAAACACACAAAACAAAGCACAACTAGCTTTAAGCTTTAACCTTTGATTTAACTATTAACTGATGACTGCAAAGTGTTTGTAATGCAAAACTCTAACAATGCTGTTAGAGGAAAAGGGGGTGTTGCTCCTGCAGGAAAAGGGCATTTACCTTTGGGACGAGTTGAGATTGCTGAATGGTCAGTTGCTGACGAGTGTACTAGATTGATTGATAGGAGGTGTTGAGGATCAAATTTTAGATCTTTTTTCTGCTTTTCCTTCTTCAGGGGTCGCCACAGCGACCACAGACTTCAGTGTCTTCTCCATTTAATTCTGTCCTCTGCAAAAAAAAAAAATTATAGATTTTATTGGCCTGTTTGAGATTGTCTTCATTTATTTCATATTTATTCCAAATTTATTAAATATTTTGGTGAGTCTAAAATTTGAGAAATAAGCTTCCTTACAAAATCCTAATGATGGTTGATTTGTTTTTCAGAGATGCTGAGTTAAAATATAGGAATGCTTGAGAACCCCCAAGAGGCTAAATCACTACTGAGTGTCAAAAAGAGCCACTTCGTAGTGGAAGCCAGACTGTTCGCTTGTTTTCACTTTGGGCCTGTGTAGAGAGTACCAAAGTTTCTAGCCTAAGTTAATTGGAAGCAGATGCTGAAGGCATACACTCACACATGCATGCAGATACACCCAAGCACACACACAAGCAAGCCGAGAAGAGAGCAAAGTAACAGATGGAAAAACATTCCCTCCTAATGAAACTGTTAACATGGATTGTTGATTTACAAACAAATCAAGTAAATAATCAAGTTGATATTATAATCTTTTGTGATTTTAAAAAATGCATTTTGTTCATTTCATGATGTTGTAAGTTTAAGATGAAAGTGAACTGTCTTCTCAGATGTGTTTTTTTTTTCAGAAATAATGTACAGGGATGAGTTATGTAAGAAAGAGTGTTTCACAATAAAGAACCTAAAGCAGCTTCAAGCAAAACACAAACCCTTATAAGGTTAACAGAATAGAAAAACAACTCGAAGAGTTGAAGCATAAAAATCTGGACTAAACCGGATAAATTGGTATGGTATGGTATGGTATAAAGTTTATTCATTTTAAAAAAGTACAAAACAATTCCATAACAATATAAAAAAGATACAAAAGATTTAAAATGAAAGGCAGCAGAAAGAATAAAAAATCTTATTATATCTGCCCCTTTTTTCAAACAATTATTTCAATCATAATAATTTTCAAGTAACAGAACAAAATGAATAACTTTCTAATTTTTCTAATTCTAATACAAAACACACACTAAGCTACTTCATATATACTTTTTTAACAATTCAGCTTTGATCTTTTTCTTAAATGTTCACACTGACTTGACATTTTTAACATCACTCTCTAGACCATTCCACAATCCAACTCCTTGGATTGAGGTAGACCTTCCCTTCAGACTAGTTCTGAATTTTGGTTTGACAAATATCTCTATCCCCTTAAGATTATAACAACTTTGTCTTTTAACAACATTTCTTTGGATATTTAATGGTAATGTGTTATTTTGAGCCCTATACATAACTGATAAAATACTGTAATCTACCAAATCATGGAACTTCAATAACTTCAGTTGATAAAATAATGTGCTTGATGGGTGACTGTAATGCTTTCTGGTGATAATTCTTATAGCTATTTTCTGTAAAATAAAAATAGGTTTTGTAAATGTTTTACACGCTTTCCCCCAAATGTAGATGAACAAATGAAGAGATATATTCATCAATTAAAACGGATTCCTCATTTTTCTGGACTGAATAAAACGTGCATTGAATTTAATGAAATGTAAACGTGAGACGTCATTTATCTTTGACCCATCAAAATGAATGCGGTCATTTATTTTACAGAATCAAAGTTTAACATCAAACATTTACATTAATTTGGCAAAATATGAAAATAACAACATAATTAACAGCTTTTCAGGTAGTGAGAAACAATACGGCGATTGTTTCCACTCTTCAGCAGAACAGCAGACATCAATGAAAA
>NC_056509.1:676697-689731 GCF_014905685.2 Nematolebias whitei
TTTTCATTGATGTCTGCTGTTCTGCTGAAGAGTGGAAACAATCGCCGCATTGTTTCTCACTACCTGTAAAGCTGTTAATTATGTTGTTATTTTCATATTTTGCCAAATTAATGTAAATGTTTGATGTTAAACTTTGATTCTGTAAAATAAATGACCGCATTCATTTTGATGGGTCAAAGATAAATGACGTCTCACGTTTACATTTCATTAAATTCAATGCACGTTTTATTCAGTCCAGAAAAATGAGGAATCCGTTTTAATTGATGAATATATCTCGGCATTTGTTCATCTACACAAACATCAATGCAATAGATTAAATGTGGAACAATGATTGTGTTATACAACATGTACAGAGCTTTATCATTTAATAATTCCCTGACTTTGTATAGTACTGCAATACATTGGGCTATTTTTGTTCTTACAGAATTTATGTGATTTTTCCATGTTAGCTGTTCAGCAATGATTGCACCCAAAAATTTCATCTCATTAAATTAAAGAGACACCCAGTTTTAATATGTATGAGGGTGATGTGATCATCTCCTATAGACAATGCATGAAATCTTGAGCCAACTCCAGGGCATGATCTTTTGGAGGTGTTAACCAGCACTCACTCTATAAATATATATTGCTCTGTGAAACTGGGGCTGAAGAACTACCAGGATGTGTGGAGTACAGGACAAGTTCTTTAACGGTTCGAGCTGAGGAGGAAATTGGATAAGATCCGAAGGGAGATCCTGATGCATGCTCAATAATCCAGGTAGAAAAATCTAAAAAAGTTCAATCTGGTCCTCTGGACATTCAAAAAAAACAAAAAAAAACAAAGCAAAACAACAAAAAAATGTAGAAACGTTTCGTCTCTCATCTGAGAGACTTTCTCAGTCTGAGGTGCTGTATTCAGCTCAGTCTCTTAAATAGCACCTTCTCAGAGTGGATCAACCAGTTTTGCTGCTGACAACCAAAACCAGCTGATCACAGATGTAGTATGACATATACTGAGATATATTCATACATTAAACGGGTTCTTCATTTTTCTGGACTGTGTAACATGCGTGCATTGAATTTAACAAAAATGTAACGAGAGACGTTATTTATATTTGACCCATCAAAATGAATGCGGTCATTTATTTACAGAATCAAAGATTAACATCAAACATTTACATTAATTTGGCAAAATATGAAAACAACAACAGCATAATTAATCAGTTTTACAACCAGGAAAACCATACGGCCATGGTTTTCCGTTGCTTCACCACAGACATTAATGAAAACATCTGGATTAATTTTCTAGCAGAAAG
The DNA here is from genome assembly GCF_014905685.2 of Nematolebias whitei. Lineage (NCBI taxonomy): Eukaryota > Metazoa > Chordata > Actinopteri > Cyprinodontiformes > Rivulidae > Nematolebias > Nematolebias whitei. The sequence goes on from NC_056509.1 coordinate 677,993, forward strand.
GAGAGTTTGAAGATGGAAAATTGAGATTTATCTTACAGAGAGATGTGTGAGGGAATTTATCTGTTTTAACCAGAACAGCACGCTCTTTGGAAATCAGCTTGTCCCAAACAGTACACTTTTGGGTGAAGGTCGACTTTTACCTTTCTGAAGATAGATCAGGTCGGCGTGAAGTCCTACTTCCAGCCACTTTCAGCATCTCCGTTGAGAACAGCTAAAATACCTCGAGAGTCGTGCGAGGTTATCCAAACAGAAGTTATAATTCCCAAAATCGTCTCTGGTTCAGCTTGTTTGGTTTAGCAGCATCCATGAATGCCTGCGTTTTGCATTCATGAACTCCCAAACGCTCTGCATTCTGGATTCCAAGAACTCTGAACTCTTCTGGAACTCTCAAAACTCTCAAAACTGAAACTCTTTGTGCAACTCTTTCATCCTCAACTCCAGAACTCTCTTCTCTCTGAAACTCTTCTCTTCTGAACTAGGAAGTGCCAACCTTTTTATGAAGGGTCACTTCCGGTTCATTTGAGAGCTTTTTGATTGGTGGATGGACCAAAGCAGAGGTGTGGTTTGTGATGTAAGGTGTTATGGAAAGTCAAGGATTGTTTAAGAATAGACAGAAAGATATCATGGAAAAACCAGACTTCGTGGCGTCGCTCACCAAATATCTTTCTGTAAAAGTTAAACATGACATTTCTTTTCAGTAAACTTCTTAGTTGACCGAAGCTTGAACTTTAACACACTTACAAATTTGCTCACTTTCAAAGCAGACGATCAAGAAATTGAATCATTACTCTGTAATGTACTCTAACTTGATTTCACTTTGAATTGAGGAATAAAAATCATTACTACTGTTTAAGTAAATAAAAATGAGTAGTTCACTTCAACATGTAAACATTGTTTGAACTAACACAATTTGATTATCAAAACATTTGTAAAATAGTAATGATCATAGAGAATTGTCTTTTCCACTTGATTAATTCAAGAGAGAAAGTCTCAGGATGGGTCAAACTGTATTTCTGGATTCAAATCAATGAAATGACAGTTTCTGTCCATCTGGTCAGTTTTGACATCAGGCTTAGTCCACTACACATGCTCAAAGAGGACCATCAGCCTAACAATGGATCATTAGCACACTGATGGCTGTTTACTATTCACAGAGGGCTGAGTGATACTAGCAATCACAGCATAGTAAGAGGGGGACAATTGAACACGTAGGCCTCCACCCCTGTTTAACGATGGACGGTTTCTTTTCACAAAGATGGCCTCCTTTACTCCTCTCTCAAACCATCGTTCCTCTCTATCCATGATGATGCAGTAGAGGTGGTCAGTTTAAAATTAAAATCAGACACTACTCTGAGCAGCAGGACCACGCTTTCCACAGAACAACTGTGTCAACTCTTGAAACTGTGCCTGCAGTCAACCTACTTCACATATGGGGAGCAATATTATAGGCAAAAACATGGGTGTGCTTGTGCTATGGGGTCTCCAGTTTCTCCTATTGTTGCCAACCTGTACATGGAGGAGGTAGAAAAGAGAGCCTTGATGTCCTTTTCAGGGACACCACCAAGTCATTGGTTCAGGTATGTTGACGACACCTGGGTTAAAATTAAATCTCAGGAAGTCCAACATTTTACTGACCACATCAACTCTGTGGATAAATACTTCAAGTTCACACGAGAAGATGAAAAAAATGGCAAGTTGGCTTTCTTGGACTGTGAGGTCTCAGTCTCTGATAGAGGACATTTGCAAACTGAGGTGTACTGCAAACCCACCCACACAGACCAATATTTGCAGTTTGACTCCCATCACCCTTTGGAGCACAAGTTAGGAGTCATCAGGACTCTGTATCACAGAGCAGACAGCGTCCCTACTAGCTCAGGAGCCAGGCAGAAGGAGAAATCCCACACAAGACAGGCTCTAGAGCAATGTGGATATCCTAAATGGGCCTTCCTAAAAGCAGAGAAGAAACCCAAACAGGACTCCAGTCAGCCAACAGGTGAAAAGGAGGAACCCAGACCCAGACCAGTGGTCATTCCATATGTTGAGGGAGTATCAGAGAAACTGAGACGTTTATTTTCTAAACATAACGTCCCAGTGGCTTTTAAACCCCAAAATACATTACGGCAAAGACTGGTTCATCCCAAAGATCCAGTCCCCCGGCACAAACAGAGCAATGTAGTGTATGCTGTTCAGTGTCAGGAGGGCTGTGATCAGTCTTACATCGGGGAAACAAAACAGCCACTGGCCAAAAGGATGGCCCAGCACAGAAGATCAACATCATCAGGCCAGGACTCTGCGGTCTACACTCATCTCCAGGCCAGCGGTCACTCTTTCAGGGATGAAGATGTTCACATCCTGGACAGAGAGGAACGACGGTTTGAGAGAGGAGTAAAGGAGGCCATCTTTGTGAAAAGAAATCGTCCATCGTTAAACAGGGGTGGAGGCCTCCAGGTTCAACTGTCCCCCTCTTACAATGCTGTGATTGCTAGTATCACTCAGCCCTCTGTGAATAGTAAACAGCCATCAGTGTGCTAATGATCCATTGTTAGGCTGATGGTCCTTCTTGAGCATGTGATCAGCTGGTTTTGGTTGTCAGCAGCAAAACTGGTTGATCCACTCTGAGACGGTGCTATTTAAGAGACTGAGCTGAATACAGCACCTCATACTGAGGTAGTCTCTCGGATGAGAGACAAAACGTTTCTACATTTTTTTGTTGTTTTGCTTTTTTTTTTTTTTTTTTTTTATGTCCAGAGGACCAGATTGAACTTGTTTAGATCCGAAGGGAGAGCTTCGCTTTGGAGTTATTCTCTATCTCTGCCCGGATCATTACCCGAATCCTTTTCTTCAAATTCTGAACAGCTGTTGGACCAGAGGCGGCCTCATTCAAGAGCGGGTGAGGTAATCTGCTTCTTACTGAGCCAGATTTTTCAGGAATTCTACCAAAGAGCTATGGTAAGAAGATGTCTCAAAGATATTGTCCTTTGTCAATCTACTTCAAATTAGAGCAGTAGCGTATAGGATTGTAAGCCGAGAGATTGATTACTTATTGGGTTCAATTGCTTGGGGTTGCCAAAGGTTCTTGGAGGTGGTGAGGGATAATATATATTGGATCGGGCTGTGAGTTGGGGGAGATTGTGGAGGTTTTTGGAGTGTTAAAGTGTTTCAGAAAGACCCTAGGGGCTCCTAGGGCATGGTCAGGTCTCCCCAACCCTCTTTTGGATCTGAGAGCCACTTTGCCAAGCTGACTGCTCAACCCCTGGAGTCCAACTAAATCTCTGAGCTACTTATTAATCACCATGTATCCTCTCTGTAATCAAATGTAATCACTGTGTTGGATTGTGCTTGCCGCTGTTCCTCCTGCAAAATCAATGATAAAAGCAAAGCAAAACGTAAAATTCTGGATTCTCATTTCAACATCCCTTTGTTCATGAAAGTGGAAAACTTGGTTCAATGTTAACAACAAGAGTCTGGGAGGTTTTTAAAGGTTTTGTAGCTTTTGACTATAAAATAACATCCATAAATCTTATACCTAGATTGTAAACAAAACCAGATCGGATGACAATTGTAACGCTAAAGAGGAGATGAGCAACCGTTAACGTGTGCTTCCTCATCTGCCAAACATCCCTACTCTTGTTGCTAGGTCGGGCGAGGCACGATTTGAGATTTTGGGTGTGGTGCAAGGATAGGAGGTTGTTAACAATCTGGGTGAATCATCTCAACACAGCCTTAGAATTAAACTGTCCTAAAAACAGCTGCGGGTAATACCTGAGTCTTAGGATTAGTTTCAGACCCCTTGGAGGGGAAGGCTGCAGTGAGGGCATGGCACATGTCCTATGCCTACCTCACTCGGGTAAGCGAAACATGTCACACAATGGAAATCTGGAAGAGAGTTGTGGAAGCTAGACTTAGACAAGAGGTGACAATTTGTGAGCTGCAGTGTGGTTTTTTTATGTAAAGAAAGAGCACCACAGATGTCATATTTGTTTTGAGAATGCTGATAGAGAAGTACAGAAAGGGTCAGAAAGAACTCCATTTTGTCTTTGTGGATTTAGAAAAAACCTATGACAGGGTGTCGAGGGAGGAGGTGTGGTATTGCATGAGGAAATATGGAGTGACAGAGAAGTATGTTAGACTGGTACAGGACATGTATGAGGACAGCAAGAAAATGGTGAGATGTGCTGTTGGAGTGACAGATAGCTTAAAGGTGGAAGTGGGACTGCATCAAGGATTGTCCCTGAGCCCCTTCTTGTTTGCTCTGGTGATGGACCGAATAACAGATGAGGTCAGGCAGGAAACCCTGTGGGCTATGATGCTCGCAGATGACATAGTGATCTGTGGTGAGAACAGAGAACAGGTGGAAATGAACTTGGAGTGGTGGAGGTATGCACTTGAAAGAAAAGAAACGAAAGTCAGCTGTATTAAGTTAGAGTACATGCATGTGAATGATAGGGAGACAGGTGGAACAGTGAGGCTACAAACAGCAGAGGGCACAAAGGTGCAGGACTTCAAGTATTTGGGGGCCACTGTCCAGGAAAATGAGGAGTGTGGTAAAGAGGTGGAAGAAGAGAGTCCAGGCAGGATGGAGTGGATGCCCAAAAGTTTCAGGAGTGATTTGTGATAAAAGGGTGTCAGCAAAGGTGAAAAGAAAAGTGAACAAAACAAATATGAGACCAGCTATATTGTATGGTCTGGAGACAGTGACATTGACAAAAAGACAGGAGAAAAATCTGGAAGTGGCAGAAATGAAGATGAGGTTTTCCTTAGGAGTGACAAGGAGGAATAGGATTAGGAATGAGATCATCAGAGGTACAGCAGGTTGAACAACTGGGAGATAAAGTTCGAGAGGCCAAACTGAGATGGTTTGAACATGTCCAGAGGAGGGACAGTGGGTATATTGGTAGAAGGTTGTTAGAAATGCAGCTGCCAGGAAAAAGACAAGAAAGAAGACCAAAGAGGAGATATATGGATGCAGTTAGAGAGGACAAAGAGGTGGTTGGAGTGAGGACAGAGGACACAGAGGACAGAGTGAGATGGAAAAGTATGACTCACTCTAGCGATCCCTGAAGAGGGAAAAGCTGAAAGAAGATCTAAAACATGATACAGTAGTAGCTGAGAGTCATCCTCCTCACATGTTGTGGGAACCAATTCCCTTTTTAAATTAGCTCATAAAAACTTTTTTCAGATTTGACTAAAATGGCTCCGTCATTTCTCGTCATACAATGAATGATATTTGTCTAAAGACAAAGCATGTCACCCACTGTTCTGAAAGGCAGCGAGTGATATGCTTTCTTTCTTTACTGTTAGGACTTTGTCTTGGAATGTAAAACCTCCGAAAGATTATACATTTATTTTTAAGAAGTTGTATAAGCTCTCATGTTGAAATGATCAAACAGGTTTGATCTAAATGACAAGCATGAAATTTGAAATAGAGACTGAGTTATAAAAAGAAGCACATGACTTGTTTTCTCTCCTTCCTTCAGATATGACGGCAGTTGGCTGTGACCTAAATGGGGCTCACTATGAGAATGGAGACGCTTTCCAACCCAGCCCCCTCTACAAGTGCACATGCATTGGAGGAGCAATTGGTTGTACACCTGTTTTCATCCAGAAGCCTGCTGGACTCTTGGGTCCCATCCCACTGATGGGCATCAGGCCAGCTGGCCTTCGCAGTGGTCAAAGCCCAAAGAAGCACCAGCAGGACACCACCTACAAACTAGGTGCGTACTAAAATTTATTTATGTTTATTTACTTTATGTAGCAGTATATTGTGTCAATCCACAACTAAAGGGATTGACACTATATGGGCACTTCCTATTATAACAATCGCAGAGTACATTAAAAATGCAGTTTAGTCAAATTTATCAAAGCCAGCAAATTGTGTTGAATCTCCATTTTGTCACAATCACCCATCCTGAGCAACACAATGGCAACAGTGGAAAGGAATAACTCTCTTAATATGAAGAAACCACCATCAGAACCAGAACTAGGCCCAGGTTGGCCTGAGGATCTGCCTCAGCAGGCTACAGTTTGAAAAGACGAGAGACACAATCAAAAACAGGTTAATGACGTAATAACTGCATGTAAAAACATGCAAATAGAGCAAATATAGACAGTATTGTGAGGAAATGTGATCAATTTGTTCTCCAGTAGTCTGTCTAGAGCAACATTACTAAATTATAGCTCCACAAAACCCAAGAAGACCCTGACTTTGGGATTTATTAAAAAGGAAAAGCTTAAGCCTTATCTTAAAAGCAGACAATGAGTCAGCCTCATGGACAGAAACTGGAAGTTGGTTCCACAAGAGAAGAGCCTAATAACTGAAAGTTCTGCTTCCCATTCTGCTTTTGGAAACTCTAGGAACCACAAGCAAACCTGCAGTCTGAGAATGAAGTGCTCTGTTAGGAAAGTATAGAACAATAAGATATGTAATATAAGATGGAGCTAAGTTGTTGATCACGTTGTAGGTTATCAATCAATCAATCAAGTTTATTTGTATAGCACATTTCATCATTTAAAAAAGGCAGTTCATAGTGCTTTACATTAAATAACACAAAATTAAAATTCATTAAAACAACATACAGTCACCTCGAAACCAGTGACAAACATTCCATTTTGCTGGATGCCATCAAATATATTGGTCAATGTTCCATTTATTGTAGTTCAAAAGCAACTCTAAACAGGTGGGGTTTTAGCCTTGGTTTAAAGGAACTCTGTGTTTGTTGTTTTGCAGTTTTCTGGAAGTTTGTTCCAGATTTGTGGTGCGTAGACGCTGAATGCTGCTTCAATTTCTGGTTCCGGTAAGCTGATGGACGGCAGCTTCCTCCAGCTTCTCTGCAGTCTTCAAAAAGCGTTCAATGCAAAAACAACTGGACTTTATTTGTAACAGAAGAAGTTTTGCTCCTCATCCGAGGAGCTTTCTCAATTCAATGAGCAGTGAGTGAGAGATTCAGGTTATAAGGCTGAGTGAGATAAGACACACACACATATGTAGATTTGACATGTCACACCTCCAAACCTTAACAGTAGGGGGCTTTTTAAAGTCTTTGTTTCTCTAATTCACAGATGAGACTCCTCTGTTTCCATCAGGTGTGAAAACTGTCTGGGAATCAGTCTTAAAGTTGCATTATAGGTTTTTGAAAGTGGAAATGTGAGGCTTCCTCCTCTGTTAAGAGATGGCTTTTCTCTTTTAACATAAATTGCTTCCTTCACCCCCCTCTCAAACCATCTGTGTTCTCGGTCCAAAATGTGCACACCTGATGGGAACAGAGGGGTCTCATCTGTGAATTAGAGAAACAAAGACTTTAAGAAGCTCCCTACTGTTAAGGTGTGGAAGTGTGACTTGTCAAATCTACATATGTGTGTGGAGGTGTGACTTGTCAAATCTACATATGTGTGTGTGTCTTATCTCACTCAGCCTTATAACCTGAATCTCTCACTCACTGCTCATTGAATTTAGAAAGCTCCTCGGATGAGGAGCGAAACGTCTTCTGTTACAAATAAAGTCCAGTTGTTTTTGTATTGAACGCTTTTTGAATTCATCATGTCCTGGATGACTGAAAATCTTCACCAGCATATCTTTGCAGTCTTTTATCATCAAACTGACCCGTTTTTCGAATTGGACTAAAGTTGGTCCCCCTTCCAGCCAAATTCAGTTTTCAGTGACTCAGAGAGCTGGACTGGACCATCCAAAAAATTTTTTTGGTCCAGGACTAGCCGCTCCCACCCCACTAGTCACTCTGAGCTCACCCTGCCAACCAGGTGAGACCTCGAGCTGGGGAGTCATTGCACGAAGGTCTGGAGTTTTTTCTCTCTATCTCCAGACCCCAACTAACTTCTCATCCGGACATTTGTGGTTCTACCTGGTTCCAACAAGAATCGCTGGGTGGTATTTTGCTGGCTTTTTGCTGGTTTTCTGCTGGACTGGCCCTCGTGGTGTCTTCATTGGTGTGGGGGAAGTGTACCTGTGTCCCCCGAACTGGACCAGAACCGAACCGAGTTAACTGTGGGGGACTTTGTCTATAATAGAGCCTGTCTCAACCTCAGTGAGCAGCCCGTTACCTTTTAATTTTCAGGTCTCTCTTGTAAATGAGTCCTCGAGGCTCAATGGGATTTACCTGTATAAATAAAGGTTGATTGATAATGAAGAACTGTCCACCTTCGTAAGAATCAATGTGTTCGCCTGGAGGAGACACTCCAATGTTTTGAAGCTCCGCCGGAACTGGACCGAAGCAGAACTGGGCCAGAGACAACTTCAGCCACTTCAGCCTATTCGTCTCTCATGCTGTGGAGCGCTGGAGTCAGACTGGAGCAGAACCAGACCGGACCAGTGATGACTTCAGCCTCTCCGGTCAGTCTCATCGTTTTTCATTGGGGGTGCCTCTCGTGCTGTCGGATGCAGAGTTGACGTGCAGAGAAGCAGAGGAGCAGCGCTGCGTGGTGCTCGAGAGAAGTTCGGAGTTTGCATCAGAGTTGCTACAGGCCTCCATCCAAACTCACATGGATATTAATTAATTTTATTCCGGATCACGTTGTTGTCCCCTGTTGACCTGAAACGAGCTAGGACCATTCCTTTCATTACAGGAGGATTTTCTGGCAGCTTGCTCTGCTATTTACTGCAAATTATATGTTTCTGCCTGTTGATTCTAGATCCAGCTTCTGTTTCTCTTGGGAGCATCCATCCATCTTCACAGGGGGGCTGGAGCCCCCCTCAGCCCAACTCAAACTGCAGTTGGGCCACCTCGTCGGATTTGTTTACCCATTTGATTTGTAGTGTGTCAAGGACAGCTTTGCTGTAGACATACGGTCCCACCAAATGTGTTATTTAAAACATACCATACGATACCATACCAATTTATTTATATAGCACTTAAAACAGCAACAAGGCCAACCAAAGTGCTGTACAAAAGAACCAAACATGCACAGCAGACAGGAAAACATAAAATAGAGATACAGATACAAATAGCAGCAGAAGCTAACTAAAATGGCCAACAGAGTAGAGAACAGACCGGACCAAAACAAATCACACCGTGTTAAAAGCAAGCGAATAGAAGTGGGTCTTCAAGCGAGACTTAAAGACTGAGAGTGTGGGAGCCTGCCGGACACTCAGATCCAGAGCGAGTCCTGATAGAATAATCCACACTTTGCCTCAGTTTCACCAAAATCCCTGCATGCTTCCCACGACGTCTGCGACGTTTCCTCCATGGAGAAAGGCCAGGGTCACGCAGAAGGAATGCAGGAATCTCAGATAGGACCGGTTGGGGAGAGTGCAGGCCGCTGTTCAAAAACTCCGCGGGAATTTCAGCAAATGTACGGAGCTCCAAAAGTGCCCGACGATCATACTGAAAATATGACTCAGCACACTGCACAAACCATTGTAAAAATAACAAAAATAAAATACAAGCAGAGAGCGAGAGACGGGCAGCCCTACACACCAGCGCCATCTTGGAATGTGAAAACATGAAAACATGTACATTCCTACTAACTGTAGTGAAAGTGGGAGACAGCTTACTGTACCTTCACTACTAACTATTTAAATATAATGGGTTCTTTCTTTTTCGAGTTAAATTAATGCCATGTGACGAAGTAACTGTGAGGATTGTTTAATCAGTGACAAGAGACGTTAATTTTCCTTTGACCTACCAGAATAAATGCGGTCATTTATTTAACAGAATCAAAATTTAACATCAAAACATGTACACGTGATTAGCTGATCTGGTTCTGATTAATAAAACTTGGCACGCTTTACTAATAAGACAACAAGACATTTCTCAAGGCATCTAGATTACTGGCAAAATAGAAGAGTTTAAAGGAAGGAGTTTAGAGGTTTAAAGAAGAGATGGGTGAAGAGAGGTGTATGTTGTTGACCAGAATTGGCACACTTCTTTCAATCACCAGCTCAAACGTCCGGTACACTTAGCACGTGACAACTCGTTACCTTCGCAAGAGATAAATCAGCTCCGGTATCGGGTCCATTTCAACGCTACCTTCCAGCGTCTACGGTTAGAGCGGCTGGTCATCGTCAGAAGTCGTGTCGATTTACTCCTTTCAACAAACAGGCTCAGCTCCCTTCGAAGTTGGAGGCGTTACACCCGGGTGGAATCACAGCAAGACGCTGTGACTCAGTCAGAGATCCCACTCAGGAGTGGAAAACTCCCGAAGGCTTGAGAAGACTCCATCAAAGACTGATTCCAACTCAGATCCAAGACTTCAGAAGAACTCAGAAAAACTTGAGAAGACAGAGAAGATGGAGAAGACTTCGTAGACGGAGTAGACTGAATAGTTCCAGGAAGTGTCGACTTTTAAAAGTGTTCTTACTTCAGGTCACTTAGGACTTCCTGATTGGTTGAAACAACCAACAGGGGGTGGTTCTAGTGATGTCAGAGGGTTATTAAAAGTCAACAGAGAGTGCAAGAATGTTTAGGAACGTTTAGTACAGACAGAGAAATTTTATGGCGAAGTGAGAGGAACGCAGATGCCAGTGTTTCTCTTTTTACCGTCTGCTAGGTTTAAAACTGTAGTGAACTTGACCTGATGTCAAATCTGACCAGATGGACAGAAACTGTTATTTCATTGATCTGCATCCAGAAATATAGTTTGACCCATCCTGAGACTTTCTTTCTTGAATTAATCAAGTGGAAAAGACAATTCTCTATGATCATTACTATTTTACAAATGTTTGATAATCAAATTGTGTTAGTTCAAACAATGTTTACAGCTTGTGAAGAGAACTACTCATTTTTATTTACATAAACAGTAAGTAATGATTTTTATTCCTCATTCAAAGAAGAAATCAGGTTAATATGCAGTTCTTGATTTTCTGTCTTCAATGAGCAAGTTTTGTAAGTGTGTGTCAAAGTTCAGGTTTCGGTCAACTAAAAAGTTTACTGAAAAGAAATGTCATGTTTAACTTTTACAGAAGATACAGGAGAGTTTGACTCCACGAAGTCTGGTTTTCTCCAATAATCTTTCTGTCTGCTTTAAACAAACTTAATCTCTATCCTTGACTTTCATAACACCTTACATCACAAACCACACCTCTGTTCTGGTCCATCCACGAATCAGAAAGCTCTCAAATGACCCGGAAGTCGAACCCATTTAAATGTGGCAACTTCCCAGCTCTCGAAGAGAAGTGTCGAGAGAGAAGTGTCGTCTAAAAGTTCCGTTGTCGTGTCGAGACGAGACGTGACGAGATGAAAAGAGCTTTGAAAGAGTTGGAGACGTAAAGAGTTCAGAGTTCTTGGATGCAAACACATTCAAGATGATCCAGAGACGGTTTTGGGGATTATAACTTCTGTTTGGATAACCTCACACGACTCCTAGGGGTTTGGCTGTCCTCACGGAGACGCTGAAAGAGTCAGAAGGGAACTCTACACCGACGCTGATTATCATCTGCCAGGTAAAAGTCCTATTCGACCAAGCGTACCGTGGGCCAAGCTTATTCTCCAAAGAGCGTGTTGTTCTGGTACCACAGATAAATTCCCTCACACATCTCTCTGTAAGATAAATCTCCATTTTCCATCTTAAACTCTCCTTTCTCCTAAAAATCATTACAGATATTTTAGAAATGTCTGAAGCAAAGTTTCTCAATCACCGCCGTGTGATTGATGTCTGCTGTTCTGCTGAAAAGTGACAACAATCGCCGTATTGTTCTCACTTCCTGTGAAACTAGCCATGTTATTGTTTTCATATTTTGCCAAATTAATGTAAATGTTTGATGTTAAACTTTGATTCTGTAAATAAATG
>NC_056509.1:689831-694019 GCF_014905685.2 Nematolebias whitei
AATTAATGTAAATGTTTGATGTTAAACTTTGATTCTGTAAATAAATGGCCGCATTCATTTTGATGGGTCAAAGATAAATAACGTCTCTCGTTACATTTCTGTTAAATTCAATGCACGACATGTACACAGTCAGAAAAATGAAGAACCCGTGAAATGTATGAATATATCCAGCATATGTCATACTACATATTGGTGGCCCGTCCGTACGTTAGTACCACTATTGGTGGCCCGTCTACGTGTTCATAAATGACTGTGTATTCGTGTAAAGATTGATTTTACATGTTGGCATGAAGAAAAATAGCAGAGAATCAGCTGTGCAGAAACGCAGCTCAGGCTGCGCCGCTTGAAGTCAAAACGCTGCATGTTTAAGCGTGTTGGGCTGTGAGGCTCAGAAAGCTCACAGAAATACTGCAGCTAGTGATGTTTTGAAAGCTGAAATAGTGTCATTGAGCCTTTTTAAAGCTGAAAGTGTACGCTGTTATGTGTAGCTAAGCTGGTTTTGAGCTGTGGAAACGCTTTATTCTGTTTAAAGACGGTCCAGACGCGGTTCTGGTCCGGCTCGGTTCTGAAAAGGTTCGGACGAGTTGTTTAAATAGCTAGAAAGACGTTTTTGAGACCGGAGTAGCAGACTCCGTACAACTCAGAATTGATTCGTTACAATTTTTAACAGAAAAAAGTGCATTTTGACAGTTTAAAAGACTAAAAATTGACGAACTATTTCAGGCTAAATCTAACATGCTAGTTGGGAAAACGCTTCGTGATTGGTTGGATTTGCTGCTGTGGAGCGCTCTGATTTGCTGAGAAAGTGAATGACGTGCCTACGTCATTTCCTCTCACCCCCGTGCCGCTCTGTCATTGGTGATTTCAGTCACGTGACCCGGAAATGAAGACTCGTTTTCATAGGGAAATAAAATCTGCTTTTTAAAGCTGAAAAGCGCTTTAAAGTGTATTTTGATACGATGGTTAAGTTCTTCAAAGCATACTCGCTGAAATTTTGCCACGTTAGAGTTTAAAATCCGTCATTAAATGATGTTTTTGAACAACGCTAGCGATGCTAATTTTAAGCTAACATCTAACGACCGGATGAGTGACGTGTCACGTCACTTCCTCCATGTCGGAAATGAGCTTTGCCGTGCTTAAAATCACTAAATAAAGCTGCCATATGTCCCAAAAAACTCATGTTCATGCTAAGAAGTCGTACTTGTTGAAAGAACGCCACTTTGACGCTTCAAATCCGTTCAGAAATGTTGATTTTAACCGAGTTTAGCCGAAGCTAACTTTAAGCTAAGCGGCTAACAACAGGATGTCAACCGAACATCACAGGAAGTCGTCATAGACTCCTGCTGGTAAAAAGCTAAACACTGCCCCCTCCTGGAGAAACTTGAGATCACAGTTTCACTTCAGTTTTAGGTTTAAAAAGTGAAATTAAACGTTTTTTATTTCTGTAAGACAAACTTTGAGTTAACAAACTTCCTCTAGCTGAATAATCACTGTTATCTTGCACTTAAAAAGTAAGAGGTATTTATGCAAAAAAAGGCATTTACCAGGACATTTTCATTCACTGAATTCCTCAAACAAGGAGGGACAAAATGAAAAATTAGAAACTTTTTAAAAGATACGGTTCAAATATTCACAGAGTTGATCAGTTACTCATTTGCTTGAAAGAAAATACACGTTTAATTGCAAAATCACTAGATAAGAGTAAACTTATCAGGAAAAAGAAACTTTTCTGTTTAAGTTGCCACCTAAAAATACATCTTCCTATTTAATTTTAAATAGAAGTCACTGACAGGAGGACAGGAGTAATAACAGTTTTTCTGAAGAAAGACTGAGTAATCCTGACACATCATCAACTTTTCTTTTTCTTTTCACCACTTGGTTCTATGAGTAACTGTTAAAATAGCAAATTTCTGGAACAGAACGGTTTAAAAAGTGTCTTTAAACTGATTTGCTGTGAGACTTTTTAGAAAAATTGCAGGTTTATTAAAAATTCAGTGCTTTAGAGTAAAATACACTAAAAGAGCTTGGTAATCTAGTATCTGTTAAGAAATAAGCACATAAAAAGTAACACTGCCAGAGAGCATTTACTTAAAATTATTCATGAATTGGGGTAAAACCTACAGAAAGGTACCCACATTTGAATAAGTTGACTTATAACAGTACTTCTTTGTAAACCCAAAGCTAAAATAGTGTGAAAACTCAATGACAACTTGAATACAAATATTTACCTGTAAAATATCTGAAGCTTGCAACTGTTTTAAACAGATAAAGTGCTACACAGTGAATGAACATGACAGGTGTGTTAGAAAAAGACTTTGGTCCTTATGGGATAAGGGACTGTTTAGAGAATGCGTTAGCGCTTCTGACAGATTCCTTACATCCATATGATAAACAGGTAGAGAGCATGAACCCAAAAGAGTTATTGGACAATCTGAAGGAGGTTGCAGAAAGTGTGACCTCTACGGAAATTACAAAGTCAAGTTATGATCAGCTGGCTAAAATCGCAATTTTGCTGAAAGAATCATTCTATACGGTTGTTGAGAAAGCTGATTACCTTGCAATAAGGTTAGACAGTGAAAAAGAGGTGGTTCAGAAAATTGAAGAACACTTCCTTCAATTTAAAAGTGAACACGAAGTCCTCACAAAAAAATATTCTGAACAGATGTTTCAATCACAGCAAAATGCAAATGCAGAAATTGATTCGCTGAATAGCAAAATAGATGTGCTTAACAAAAAGCTGGAAGAACGCAGGATAGATAAACACAATTTACAACAGCTACATATGCGTTTAGAAAGTGATTATCATACATCACAGGAACGTTTAAAAACATGTGAATAAAAACTAAGAGCGGCAACAAATAAAAGTTCTGACGTGGGGCGAGTTTGTCCGGAACTCAGAGAAGACCGTGGACAGAGTCCAGGTCACCTACAAACACCTCAGAAAGATGTTGTTGCACCTCCTGCTCATAATCCACCCTCACCTAAAGTGGCAGGAACAGACCTGAACAGGTCTCCTCCACAAAACATGCAACAGAGTGCATGGAAACTTCCTCTTTCAATGGATGTTCTGCTAAAACTCTCAAAATGTGTACAACGCTTTGTACCTGGACCGATGGGTTCATCTGGAACAAAAGCGTACCTGAAAGATCTCGAATTCAGATTGAAGGATTATCCTAATGCTATGGTTGAGGATAAGATCAGTCTGATATGGCTCACTTCGGACAGAGAGGTGTTCACCTTCATCGAGCGTCTACATGATGCAACGAGAAAGGATTACAACCTTCTGTGTGAAGCTTTGATCAGAGAGTACGACCCCTGCACGGGACCTGCTGGTTTCCCAGCCGCTGACAAGGTCACGCAGGGCAAGAATGAACATCCAAAGATCTATTACAAAAGAATCTTCCAAGCTTATTTTGGTTACAGAAATGAAACCGGAATGGAGGAAGAAGAAAATTTTAAATATGTTTTCAGCAAAAATCTCCACACTGACATACGCATGTCAGTACAAATTATGGCAAACTTCAGAGAAAAATCCATAAATGAGATTAAACAGTGTGCTGTGAATGTGTTCGAGGCACGTTCTCATGCTAAGACGCCCATAGAGGTGTTTCCTGGTATAAAGGTTAAACCCCACTCCCTAGAAATGGAAGGAAGGTGCGATCCACCTCCTCCTAAAACAGGCAAGAAGAAGCAGTATTTTCAAACTAACAAACCACGTAATGAAGGTGCACGCTGGGACAAAAAAGCTCCTCTTTCAGAGGATGAACGTGATTATCGTATATGGGACATGCGTAGGACGCAAGGATATGGGATCCAAGAGGACCCATATTATCAGGGGAAATCCGAAGAGGAACCCCCAAAAGACGTACCTAGCCGCCTCCCACCTCGGACGAAACGTCCCGAGGCGAAAAGATCACAAAAGTTCCAGAAAAAAGGCCCTAAACCTCTGAGCTCGGAAGAGACAGAGGAAATACAAAGGTTTTTAGACACTTTGATACACGCTGAAATGGGAACCCGACCAGGAGCACTGTGTAGTGATGCGATCGCTACTAACTCTGACGGCACGAATGACAACATTACAGATGTCGGTGAAACACACCAAGACATTGCTGTTATTGCCTCCAACAACCCCTCATCGGACGAAGGGGGGGTAAACTCACACACAAACGATGACTCGTCATCGTTTGT
>NC_056509.1:694119-695049 GCF_014905685.2 Nematolebias whitei
AATTAATGTAAATGTTTGATGTTAAACTTTGATTCTGTAAATAAATGACCGCATTCATTTTGATGGGTCAAAGATAAATAACGTCTCTCGTTACATTTCTGTTAAATTCAATGCACGACATGTACACAGTCAGAAAAATGAAGAACCCGTGAAATGTATGAATATATCCAGCATATGTCATACTACAAAACCAATACAGCCCGTTCTAATAACTTCTTTTCTGACTGTCTCTGACTTTTGACCGACATCACTGCTTCTCATTCAGACAGAAAATCAAAATGCATAATTACTTTGTAAATAGACATTTAACTTGATTTCTAATTTAAATGAGGTTTAAAAAAATCATTAATACTGTTTCACAGTTGATTTAAAATGAGTGGTTCACTTCAACATTTAGAAATGGTATGAACTAAACACACTTTTGATTATCAAGATATTGTAAAATAGTAATGATAATATAAAAAGAAGAGTGTTCTTTCAATTGATTACTTCAGGATACAATTATACAGTCTCTGGATGAGCTAATTTGTATTTCTGGATGCAAATCAATGAAATAACAGTTCCTGTCCCATGTAGGTCTTCAGAGACAGGTTTTGGTCAGAGGCCTAGTTCACTACAGATTTGTGATGTTTATGGTCTGAGACTTTTCTGCACCATTTATATTATTGTCATTATTTCCAGATCTCAGACTATCTGGAGTCACTGAAACTTGTTAATACACCTGAATCTGCCCATCACATCAACTTTCACTGTTTTGGGGTTCTGAAGGATCGCGTCTTCATTAATGTTTCTCATGGTTCAATTATGGGGGCTAATTGTCACACTATTAACTACTGTAATTACACATCAGTCATGTGAAACTCAGGAAAATGTCTGATAATAATGTTGTTACTGCTCTCAGGGATTCAGCCCAACCCTGGACCCCCCACT
>NC_056509.1:695149-707331 GCF_014905685.2 Nematolebias whitei
CCCCCCCCCCCCCCCCCCCCCCCAATCGCAGCACACCAAATGACTGTAAAAAAGTCAGGACTTCATTTTCTGCATGTAAACACACATAGCCTTCTGAGAAAACGTGATGTCCTATTGCTAGACTAATTAAAAGTCCCATCTCTGTTGAACCATGTATCCCTACAACTATAAGTAGTGATGACTTCATGAGATTCTTTATAAATAAAATTATTTCAATTAGAGAGAAAATTCAAATCATCCTTCCTTCTACTGTCTCTAGTCCCCTGTCAAATGAGGCAACTTTAAAAATTTCACTACAGCCTGATTTGTGTTTGGACAGTTTTTGTCCTGTTCAGTTTTTTGAATTGTCAAAAATAATAACCTCATCCAAACCATCCACGTATCTACTAGATCCCATCCCAACCAGACTGTTTAAAGATGTATTTCTCCTAATTAATGTCCACATTTTGGATCTACTTAATTTGCCTTAAATAAATGGTTATGTACCACAGTGCTTTAAGGTTGCTGTAATTAAACATTTACTTAAAAAAACTGACCTTGATTCAGAAATTCTGGCCCATTTAGACCTATATCTAACCTAACTTTCATGCCCAAAATTCTAGAGAAAATAGTTGCAGGTCAGTTGCGTGAACATCTACAAAGAAATAATCTGTTTGAAGAGCTCTAAAACGGTTTATATCATATTCATTTGATAGATTCCAGTTTGTAAATGTAAATAATAAACATTCTTTATACACCAAAGTTTGTCATGGAGTTCCTCAGGGCTCAGTGCTTGTGCCAATACTCTTTACTTTATATATGCTTCCATTAGGTAAAGTTATTAAACAGCATGGGATACATTTTCATTGTTATGCTGATGACACACAATTATATTTGTCCATTAAACCCAATGAATCCAATCAGCTACTTAGACTACAAGCATGTTTTAAAGACATAAAAACCTTGATGACCCTTAATTTTCTCCTTTTGAACACAGACAAGACTGAGATTTTGGTTTTTGGATCTGAGCACCTTAGGAATGAATTTTTCATTATTGAGCATGGACTTTTTTGGTTTTGAACCATTTTGTCATGACTGTCACTGAGGAAGAGGGCCGGCAACTGAGGAGGGGGCTTGCCAAAGACACCATCTTAGCACCAACATAACTGGTTTGTTCCACTTTGGAGTAACCTGTTTGGGGGAAGAATGAGTTTTGTGTTGTGTGTTTCCTTGACTGATGAAGCCTTCCGGTTGGAAGTGAAACGTTTCAGCAAAAAAAGAAACTGTCCAGATGACTGAACATTGTTGTATTGTATACCTGGATTATTGAGCATGGATTTTTTTGGTTTTGAACCAGTTTTACATGACTGTCAATGAGGAAGAGGGCCTGCAACTGAGGAGGGGGCGTGCCAAAGACACCATCTTAGCACTAACATAACTGGTTTGTTCCACTTTGGAGTAAGCTATTTGGGGGAAGAATCAGTTTTGTGTTGTATGTTTCCTTGACTGTTGAAACCTTCCGGATGGAAGGTGAAATGTTTCAGCAAATAAAAGAAACTATCCAGATGACCTTACTGAAAATTGTTGGATTATTGATAGTGGGTCATTGGGCTATATACATTCAGCATAATATAATCATGAGTTAAAATCACAGGCTGACATATCCTCAACATAACTAATAAATGGTTGCCATGAATCGTAGAATTTTCCAGCGCAACCTCTAGTGGTGAACTTAATCTTTTCCAGATGAATATGGCTCATTACATCTTTACTCCAGTGGCCAAATGTTGGAGGTAAAGGGTCCTTCCACTTGATGAGAATAAGTCTTCCGGTCAACAAGGAGGAGTACGCAATCATATTAGATTCTAGTTTATTCAGAGCTAGATCAGGGGGAATTAAGTCAAATAGTGAAATCAGAGGTGTAGGATGAATCGTATGTCCTGTTATTTTGGAAAAAGTTTCAAAAATTGAGCTCCATAAATCATGTAGTTTTGGACACATCCAAAACATGCGCAACAGAGTGGCTGGAGAAGTCTTACAACAGTCACATGTGGGATCCAGGTCTATCTTGAATCGTGCGAGTTTGTCCTTTGACCAGTGAAGACGATGGACAACTTTAAACTGTATAATTCATCCATCCATCCATCCATTTTCTTTACCCGCTTATTCCATTTTGGGTCACGGGGGTCGCTGGTGCCCATGTCCAGCAATCACTGTGCGAGGGGCGGGGTACACCCTGGATGGGTCGCAAGTCCATCACAGGGCCACATAGAGACAAACGAGACAAACAACCATTCACTCTCTCACTCACACCTAGGGACAATTTAGAGTTACCAATCAGCCTAACATGCATGTTTTTGGTCTGTGGGAGGAAACCGGAGTACCCGGAGAAAACCCATGCATGCACGGAGAGAACATGCAAACTCCACCCAGAAAGGCCCCTGGACCGGGGTTTGAACCAAGGACCTGCTCGCTGAGAGGCAGCAGCTCTACCAGTTGCGCCACCGTGCTGCCCCTGTATTATTCATTCAACCTTTATTTAGACAGGTAATTCCCATTGAGCCTTGAGGACTCATTTACAAGAGAGACCTGATTTCAACAAAGAATGATGACAACAATGGACAACAGCAACAACAATAAACAGTTATAAAAAGTCATACTCCAGTTTTTTTAAACAAATAGGATGGCTAAAAAAGGTAACAAAAACAGCTAGATTTTAAGGCGAATGTAGAAAACTAAAAACAGGAACATGTCTGCATTGTAGAATGCATAATAGAATGCCTAAGAGACGTTGATGAGGAGATATTATTTAAAACTTGTAACCAAGTTGTCTCCAGTACAGACTCTCCCAATTCCCCTTCCCAACTTTGCTTAAGATCCTCCAGACTAGTCAATTTATTTTTATTAAGCATTATATATGCAGTGCCTTGTGAAAGTATTTGGCCCCCTTGAACTTTTCAAACTTTTGCCACATTTCAGGCTTCAAACAAAGATATAAAATCTTAATTTTTTGTGAAGAATCAACAACAAGTGGGACACAATCTTGAAGTGGAATGAAATTTATTGGATGTGTCAAACTTTTTTAACAAATAAAAAACTGAAAAGTGGAGCGTGCAAAATTATTCGGCCCCTTTACTTTCAGTGCAGCAAACTGACTCCAGAAGTTCAATGAGGATCTATGAATGATCCAATGTTGGCCCAAATGACTGATGGTGATAAATAGAATCCACCTGTGTGTAATCAAGTTTCTCTATAAATGCACCTGCTCTGTGATAGTCTCAGGGTTCTGTTCAAAGCGCAGAGAGCATCATGAAGACCAAGGAACACACCATGCAGGTCCGAGATACTGTTGTGGAGAAGTTTAAAGCTGGATTTGGATACTAAAATATTTCCCAAGCTTTAAACATCCCAAGGAGCACTGTGCAAGCAATCATACTGAAATGGAAGGAGTATCAGACCACTGCAAATCTACCAAGACCCGGCCGTCCCTCTAAACCTTCATCTGGAACAAGGAGAAGACTGATCAGAGATGCAGCCAAGAGGCCCATCATCACTCTGGATGAACTGCAGAGATCTGCAGCTGAGGTGGGAGAGTCTGTCCATAGGACAACAATCAGTCGTACACTGCACAAATCTGGCTTTTATGGAAGATTGGCAAGAAGAAAGCCATTTCTCAAATATATCCATAAAAAGTGTTGTTTAAAGTTTGTCACAAGCACCTGGGAGACACCAAACATGTGGAAGAAGGTGCTCTGGTCACATGAAACCAAAATCCAACTGTTTGGCCACAATGCAAAATGATGTTTGGCGTAAAAGCAACACAGCCCATCACCCTGAACACACCATCCCCACTGTCAAACATGGTGGTGGCACTGAGACTGGGGCGGAGATTTATCTTCCAACAAGACAATGATCCAAAACATAAAGCCAAATCTACAGTGGAATGGTTCAGAAATAAACATATCCAGGTTTTGGAATGGCCAAGTCAAAGTTCAGACCTGAATCCAATCGAGAATCTGTGGAAAGAGCTGAAGACTGCTGTTCACAAACGCTCTCCATCCAACCTCACTGCGCTCGAGCTGTTTTGCAAGGAAGAATGGACTAGAATTTCAGTCTCTTGATGTGCAAAACTGATAGAGACATACCCCAAACGACTTGCAGCTGTAAATGCAGTAAAAGGCGGCGCTACAAAGTGTTAACGCAAGGGGGCCGAATAATATTGCATGCCCCACTATTCAGTTTTTTATTTGTTAAAACAGTTTGACACGTCCAATAAATTTCATTCCACTTCACGACTGTGTCCCACTTGTTGTTGATTCTTCACAATAAATTTAAATTGTATATCTTTATGTTTGAAGCCTGAAATGTGGCAAAAGTTTTAAAAGTTCAAGGGGGCCGAATACTTTCACAAGGCACTGTAAACTTCTGAGACAACTCTTCAAAAGAGGCAAATCTATTATTTATATATAGATCATTTAAAGACAATATTCCAGATTCCACCCAACTGTCAAATGCCCTGTCCATAACCAAAGGTGTAAACAGGTGTTATTTGCTAACAGAGCAGACAGCCACATCTCAGTAAGATTAAAGGCTCTTTTAAATTGATTCCAAGTTTTGACTGAATGAATAACAACAGGATTCTGTGTATACAAAGATATATATTTTTTTAATGGTAGGCTGGAGCACAATAGAGCTGCAAGAGATGTTTTTTTTTTCGTTGAGCTCTCCTCCAAATCTGCCCAGCTGGGTTTGACATCATCTCTATTCAACCAGTAAAGTAGAGGCTTGATATTTGCTGCCCAATAATAGTAGAGAAAATTTGGAAGGGACAAGCCACCATTTGTTCAAGGTAAACGTAGGATTTATTTCCTTATGCATGGTTGTTTTTTTAATTTCCATATAAACTGGGATATCTGACTATCTAAGTTGGTGAAAAAGAATTTTGTCAGGTAGATGGGTTTACACTGAATCAAATACAAAAGTTTAGGAAGTATATACATCTTTATAGAATTAATTCTTTCATGCAAAGAAATGGGAAGAGTGTCACATCTATACAGATCCTTCTTTAAACTAGAGATAAATGGTTGATAATTGGCCTGATAAAGGTCCTTGTGACTTCATGTGACCCATAAACCTAAATACTTTTTTTTTTGATTGACTTTAAAGGGGTTAGATGTAATGTGTTGCCTGAACGTAGACAAGACAGGCATTAACTCAATCTTTTGAACATTAATTTTGTAGCCTGATATTTCTCCAAATTTAGAAAGTACAGACAATAACATTGAAATGCTTTGATGTGGATCTGATATAAATAGAAGCATATCATCTGCATATAGCGAGAACTTGTTTTCCAGCCCACCATGAAGAATCCCCTTAATTTTAGGGTTCTGCGTAAGGCTAATGCCAGGGATTCCA
Organism: Nematolebias whitei; assembly: GCF_014905685.2. Taxonomy (NCBI): domain Eukaryota; kingdom Metazoa; phylum Chordata; class Actinopteri; order Cyprinodontiformes; family Rivulidae; genus Nematolebias; species Nematolebias whitei. The sequence continues at coordinate 700,544 of NC_056509.1, forward strand.
TTGCAATAGCAAATAGGAGTGGTGAAAGAGGACACCCCTGTCTCGTACCATGTTGTAGTTAGAAATAACTTGAGAGGTTATTGTTAGTCCGTACAGAAGCCATAGGGAGAGTATATAAAGTTTTGATCCAGGATATGAATTTGGGACCGAACTTAAAATACTTCAAAGATTTGAAAAGATATCCTGATGCATGTTCAATAATCCAGGTAGAAAAATCCAAAAAAGTTCAATCTGGTCCTCTGGACATTCAAAAAAAAAAACAAAGCAAAAAAATATAGAAACATTTCGTCTCTCATCCAAGAGACTTCTTCAGTCTGAGGTGCTGTTTTCAGCTCAGTTAAACAGCACCTCAGACTGAGGAAGTCTCTTGGATGAGAGACAAAACGTTTCTATATTTTTTTGCTTTGTTTTTTTTTTTGAATGTCCAGAGGACCAGATTGAACTTTTTTGGATTTGAAAAGATAGTTCCATTCCACCCTCTCAAATGCCTTTTCAGAATCAAGCGAGATTATCACCTCACATGTTTCATTGGTAGTTGTAGATGGACAGTAGAAAATGTTACACAGGTGTCTGATGTTAAAAAAAAAGAATAGCGACCTTTTATAAAGCCCGTCTGATCAGGGGATGTAATTGTAGGCGTTACCTTCTCAAGACAATGCGCCAGTATCTTGGCGAGAATTTTCGTATCAGTGTTCAATAGAGAGATAGGGTGAAAGGAACTACAACTGAGCGAATCTTTATCTTTCTTGACCAATAAGGATATAACTGCTTGGCGTGTGGACAATGTCAGGACCTTTGATGTGTAAGATTCCCCAAACACTGAAAATAGAAAGGGAGAGAGCTGATCAGAATTTTTTTAAAATAAAAAACAGCTGAAAAACCATCCGGGCCAGATGCCTTCCCACTTTGCATGCTTCTGATAACTAAAGTCATTTCTGTAGTTGTCAGATCTTTCTCAAGGTCATTAAAATGATCAGCACTTATAGTTTTTTTTTTCAGAGACCTGAAAAAATCTTCCAGCTCATCGGTGCCATTGGGCGAGTCCGAGTTGTATAACAATTTGTAAAAGTTTCTGTCAGGGTTTTACCTGTACCTTAAATAAAACACAGGGAGACAAGAATGAGATTTCTAGAACGTATCTTTGCAAAGAGGGACAGCGTTCGACCGGTCAGAACAAAGTCCAACTTGTTTCAGCGTGTGTTCCTTTTTTATTCAGGCAAGTAGGAATGACAAACATTCAGGCAAGTAGGAATGGCAAACAAGAAACACAAGATCTGGTAGTTTTCAGGTAACAAAGACGTGGCAGTTTCTATCAAAACAGGAACTGTGAGTTTCCAACAAGTCAGTAGAGAAAGGTTTCACAGCATTATAGAACAGTTTAAATGAGTATAAGTTTAAACGATCAATTGATAAAGTAAAATACTCTAACATATTCCCTCCTGTTTATCGTTTAAACTGAGTAAAACAAAGAGCTATTTGAGTTCTAAGTTCAGCAGGAGATGCTGTGTAAATGACGCGGAAAAAACTCCCAGGGCTGATGTTTAAGAATGTGGAAGGAAAACGCGTCATCGCTCCAGGCCCCTCTGGCAGCGGTCGATTCAGGCTCACTCAGCAGCTTCCTGAAGTGAACTCAACATAGTTAAATCTAAAGTCAAATAAAACAAAACAAAATCACACAAGATCAAAGACCAATCGAAAAAAGAACGACGTGGGCTCTTTATGAGCAATAGTTCTTTATGAATTGCAAAAATGATTGAAACGTTTTTGGGTTGTCTAGATCATGGCCAGGTCAAGCTAAAAACATCATCTTAATGCCTGTATTCAAGAAATACTTTAAGCCTTAGAATCATTATGCATTTTGTCTTGGCTGGTTGACATATTCAGGACGTCACTCTGGGTGCAGGAGATTGTAGGCGTGTTCAGGAAAGTACTCATTCTGCACACGAGCCTGGTTGAGATTAATCAGCACGCCAATGAAACTTTTCATCATCATGTTCTTCAAACATGGCACTATGCAAGAGAAGAAAAGACAAAACAGGATTAAAACCTGGAATGGTTTCAGTCAGCATTTCGACTTCCAATGCTTCTGGCAGAGGTCCTTCACAAAAACCCAGTCTCCTAGGTGGGGTCAATTCTTTCAGCCTGCTTGATACACCTGGAAGTCATCCCTGTGGTGTTCAACTGCAGAGCTGGATAGAATCAGAAAATAGCACAAAGAGACAAACAACAGAATAGGACCCTGCCCACATATGTTAGTTCCCATACCAGTTTAGCAGAGATGAATCACCACAACAATAGAAAACCTTCCCAGAAAACAAACATGCCAGACCCAGTCTGGTTTCAATTCTCCAAGCCAGATGACAGGGGAGCCCCTAGGGTCCTGAGTCCAACAGGTTCCTCAAGATTCCTGGCACAAACAGTTAGTTAGTATAACTAATTTATTTTTCTTACCTCATTCAGTCTGTAGAGAAAAATCTTATTAAACGCTTGCGCAGAAAATATATATTTTCTTTGGTTACATCATTGTCAAAACAGTGCAATACAACATTAAACATTTAATTCCACTGAATAATGAAAGAAAGTCAAAATCAGTTAATTTTATTCAGGTCGGCCATTGCTTCGTCGCAGATCTGTTCAGGGGAAACAAAAACTAGGAAAAAAGGTTTACAATACATGACTGCAAAACAGTAGTAAAAATGTGGTTAGCATACTCTATACATGAAAACCCAATTTCATTTATTTTCAGTCCAGTCTGTCAAGTCAAGTCAAATCAAATCAAAACAAATGTATTTAGGAACACAGATCCACCTTTGACCAAATCCACTTCTAGGGTATGTGTTTGGATTCGGCTGGGTCTAGGGGCGTCCCCCTTAGACCTTAAAGCTTCTGGAACCTTCTTGTACACATTCCAAAGGAAGATAAACAGGTACAGCTGTTAGTAGGAGCTCTTTAGTCATTAAAACATGCGGAAAATGTCTTTATCCAGGTGAGCTTAGAATCTACACTTATAAAATATTTTAGTTCTAAAACTACATCTCAAGCAGTTTTACTTGTTTTTGTAAGAGGCTGTGTACAAATGCAATGTGGTTCGTATGCTTCTGATTGGCTGTATACGTGTATATATATTAAAAGTATTTTTTGCAAAAGTAAAAACTTAAGAATTCTTATTTACACACAAATGATCTAATCCTTAATTCAAGGTCCTCTGTCATTCACTAGTGTCCTGAATGGTTGGGTGAGGCTTGTATAATTAGGAATGTGGTGTTTGCTAAACCCTGTAAGACCTAAACATGACAGCAGGTCTTTAACATTATTTGGCTTTGGGTGATGTAAGATTGTTGTCCTGTGTGCTGTGTCAGCCCTGATCCTAAATGCTGACAACAAACATCCCAGAAACACAACAGTGCCTGGCAACCTGCATCTCGTGCTCACCTTGAACCCTTTCTCAGACAGACTCAACAACATAGGCCACTGGAGTGTGTTTCTGTTTACTGTGTGACGAATGTAAAAACCTAAGATATTATTTTTGTATAACTAATGATCTAATCATTGTATGAACTGTTTTAAGAACAGTTTTCAGACCTCCACCTTTAAAACGTCTATTGTTTTGCTACAATTTATCAACTCACATATCAACCCTAAAAACCTTGTCAGTCTTAGTGTATAGTTTCAGAATGATTCAAACTAGAACTCTATTAAATGGTGTAGTTGTAAGACTATGAAAACCAGCACATTCAACCTAGACTTTAAAACCATAAAGCTAAATGACTTAGCATAGCTCCAATATAATTTGCAGCTGAAACAATTAATAACTAAATAAACTTCATTCCTTGTGTAGATGAACATATGCATGATATATTCATAAATTAAACGGATTCTTTCATTTTTCTGGACTATATAATGTGTGCATTGAATTATTAAAAATGTATCGTGAGACGTTAATTATCTTTGACCCATCAAAATGAACGTGGTCATTTATTTAGAGAATCAAAATTTAACATCACACATTTACATTAATTTGACAAAAATATGAAAAATAACAACATGGCTTAATTTAGCAAGCTGTACAATTTTGATTAACCATACGGCGATGGTTGAAAACCTCAAGCTTCACCACAGACATTTCTAAAAATACCTGGAATGATTTGCTAGCAGATAGAAGAATTTTAAAGATGGGAAATGAAGTTTAGAGGGAGGGAGATGAAAAGATGGACGAGGGAAAATGTTTGTGTCGGCATCAGAATGGCACTCTCCGGGTTTTTCCCAGCTTCTTCCCCGGTACACTTAGGTGGTATAAATCTCTTTTACCTGGAGATGTCTCCCTGGTACGAAATTCCATTTAACGCACCCTTTCAGCGTCTCCGTAAGAACAGCTGTGAATCGTCCGAAGTAGCGACGGTATTCCGTCCGACACAGTTCACCTCACGAGTGGACTTCACATGAGTGGAGTCCGTCAGAGTTCCACTCAGAGGTGGAAGATGTCATAATCCCACAATACTCGGCAGAGCTCTGGATCATGTCGGGATTTTCCTGTTTTCCCAGCACTGGAGCTGCAACGACTGAAGCCGGAGCCTGAAGCGATCGGCTTGAACTAGGAAGTACCGACATTTTAAAGGGCTCTATTTCCGGTTCATTTGGGAGTTTCCTGATTGGTCGTTTCGACCAGACAGGGGTGTGTTTTTGTGACGTAAGAGGTCACTAGGAGTCAGAAAAACAGCAAGAATGTTATGGAACAGATTGAAAATGTTTTTCAGACAGACGAGAGGAATATTTAGACGAGTTGGGGGAAAACAGGTGCCAGCCTCTATATTTACGTCTGAGAGGATTTTAAAAACATGACAGTTCGTTCCAACAACTTGTTTTGCATTTGACTCCAACCTTGGACCAACTTACACTTGCTCATTCAAAGACAGAAAATCAGAAAATGCATAATTACTCTGTAACAGACCTCAACATGATTTCCACTTTGCATGAGGATTAAAAATCATTATTACTGTTTCACAGTTAATTAAAAATGATTAGTTCACTGCAACATCTAAAAATGGTTTGAACTAAAACACTTTGATTATCAAACATTTGTAAAATAGTAATGATAATAGAAAAGAGAGTGTTCTTTCACTTGATCAATTCAAGAAAGAAAGTCTCAGGATGGGTCAACCTGTATTTCTGGATTCAAATCAATGAAATGACAGTTTCTGTCCCATAAGGTCCTTCAGGTCAGGATTTGACCTCAGGCTTAGTTCACTATACTTGTGGCAAACCAGACCTGCTGAAATGATCTCACTCATAGGGAAAAGCAGACAGATATTTAATTTAAAAAACATTTAGCAAACTCAATCCAAGTCAGGTTTCTGGTACAGGTCTCTCTTGTAAATGAGTCCTCGTGACTCAATGAGACTAACCTGTAAAAACAAAAGTTAAATGAATGAAAAAGTAAATATTTTTTCTCTGGGGGCCAGCATTATTCATTTTTATATAAGGAAATGAGGTATCCAAATTTCCATGTTCCAAATACTTTTTCATCTATGCGTAATTGGAAAAGGCAGTTTATCCAGCAACCCACATCAGTATTATTAAAAATCCTCAGGTCAGCCTGATCTGTTATCTACTGTATGTGTCATGCTGTTATATATATATATGTCTGAAGAATGGGTCTATGTGAGTGTTTTATTCATGTCACAGCCAATGCAGCACTGATCATGAAAAACTGGTTATTGCCTCACCATCACAGACCACATGTAGAGCTGACACTTTACGCAGACTGCAGTTTTTGTTAGTGACTTTTGACAGCTTGACCACCGCTGTTACTTTGCTGTTAGTCTCCTCCTGTCTGGATATACCGTATGTTCAAGAGTTCAAGAGTTCATTCATCTGTGTGCAGCACCACAGTTCAAACAGCTGTTGAGGTTTAGTCCAGGTCCTCATCTGGACAAAGTTTCACATAGCTCAGTTTGATCCATCAGCTTGTTGCTTAGCTGAACAGGATGCCTTTCAGTCACAGGCTTCACATCATCATTTCTTTTACTGTTGCCACAGTCAGATGTTCTCATAAGTCACATTTGGTAGCAGATGTAGTTTTTGTGTCAACCTGTACACATGTGATATTTTATTTGGTGATCAAAACCAGAGGTTCATGATGCAACACTACAATGCTGTTTGAGTCTGCTCTGGGCACATCATGACATCTGACTTTAGATCTAAATGCAAACTACCTGTGTGTGTGTGTGTGTGTGTGTGTGTGTGCGTGCGTGTGTGTGTGTGTGTGTGTGTGTGTGTTTATGTGTGCCGTTGCCAGAGTCACTGTCCTGATCCAAAAACCCTCTATGATTAACCTGCTGAAAGGAGAAAAAAAAGGACCAATAAAAAATAAAAAATAAAATGCAAATAATAAAAATCAAGATCAAAATCAATTATCTGTTGGAAAGTTCTATTTTAGAATATCTGCCAGCATCTACCTCCAACCGAGCCATCCTGCATCCTGGTTTGCACAACTAATTTTAAAAACACTCATTTACATAAAAAGTGAAAACTCTTATTTAACACTGAAACAAAAATTAAAGCAAAAATTCCCTATACTCTACGTAACATCATAAAATCTTCCATTGTAAACACATCCGTAATTTCCCTTAGAATTAGGCGAGGACACTTAATTGTAATGTTGCCAACTTATGCCAACATCTGATAATCTCTTTCCCTGTTCTGTGTAAGTCTGCATACCTCAGTACAGCTTGATTGTGTGTATGTGTGTGTGTGTGTGTGTGTGTGTGTGTGTGTGTGTGTGTGTGTGT
>NC_056509.1:707341-714066 GCF_014905685.2 Nematolebias whitei
GTGTGTGTGTGTGTGTGTGTGTGTGTGTGTGTGTGTGTGTGTGTGTGCATGTTCTCATGGAGTGTGAATGTATTAAGCTGATCCAACGTCCTCCACCCTCTGACAGTGGGGGCAACTTTTCTACTATCGCCTGCACATCACCAATAGCAAAAGGTTTATACCTGGCCTGTCCCCCTCCAGGGCCTGGAACCCTAATAAGTGGACAATTCAACCCATGTGAAGCTGGATCACCAACAACCTCGTCCTTTGTCACCTCTGGCTGCATAGCATCCAACCCTGAACTAGAAGGGCTGCCTAGTTTGTCATAGTTAAAAAAACTGTGTTTGACATGACTGTCTAGCTGACCTTGATCTATGTCCAGGCACGGATACAGCCTCACCACTGCGGGCGCTGATGGCCTCTTTCTGTCTTCCTCATTCGTGGAGATGAAGATTTCATTTTTCAGCACGACCTGGCACCTGCTCACAGTGCCAAAACCACTGGTAAATGTAAAAAAGTTAAATCTGGTCCTCTGGACATTCAAAAAAACAAAACAAAGCAAATCAACAAAAAAATGTAGAAACGTTTCGTCTCTCATCTGAGAGACTTCCTCAGTCTGAGGAGCTGTATTCAGCTCAGTCTCTTAAATAGCACCTTCTCAGAGTGGATCAACCAGTTTTGCTGCTGACAACCAAAACCAGCTGATCACATGCTCAAGAAGGACCATCAGCCTAACAATGGATCATTAGCACACTGACGGCTGTTTACTGTTCACAGAGGGCTGAGTGATACTAGCAATCACAGCATTGTAAGAGGGGGACAGTTGAACCCGGAGGCCTCCACCCCTGTTTAACGATGGACGATTTCTTTTCACAAAGATGGCCTCCTTTACTCCTCTCTCAAACCATCGTTCCTCTCTTTCAGGGATGAAGATGTTCACATCCTGGACAGAGTGACCCAGGCCAGAATGAAGAGGGTGGAGGTGCATGGTGAGGGATGGGGAGAAATAACTGTGAGAGCAAATGCTCCCACAGGGAGTCAGCTCCCCCACTGACCCAACAGCCCCCCCGCCCCCCCCCCCCCCCCCAGCTCCCCAAGGTCCACCCAGGGATTGAGGCCAAGACACCTCTCCATCTGGACAGACCGCCAGGCCCGCTGAGCTCCAGACCAGAGAGGGACAGAGCCCCGAGGGTCGTCAGAAGCTGTACCAGCAGCCTACACACCCGAGGGCCGCCAGGACCCCCACAAACTGCAGTCAGCCCGCTACCAGATGGAGCCAAACCCCACCAGGACGACCCGGCCAAGAGCGCCCGCCCAACCGTCGACAGTGCCAGGAAGCACCGGGAGCGAGCCCCCACCACAGGAAAGGGGCCAGCCAGCCGGCCATGCACAGTCCTGGGCCGCCCCCAAGGACATCCACCCCATCCCCACCCCAGAAGAAATACTACACCCACCCCTCATTCGGACATCTCTCAAAACACATAGCACACTAGACACCTAGGCTGGGTCAAACTACCCCCTCTTAGGGGCCACTTGTCACGCCCCCAAACACCCAACCCCCCAGCCCATGAACCCACAACCCACCAGCGAGCCGAAGGCCCCCGCCCAGAAGCGGGCACCAGAGCGCAAGCCGGCCCAGAGCCCGGCAACCCGCCCGCCAGAGCCCAAGATCCCCGAACCCCACAGGCCCAAGCCCGGGGGCGACAAGCCCCCAGAACCCCAAGCCCCCGTGCCCAGCCCGAACCCACACCAACACAGCCAGGCTACCAGATCGGTGACCCACGACCGCCGCCACAGACCACCTGAGGGCCTGCATGCAGCCACCAGCAGACATCCCCCAGAACCACCCAGGCCCTCCCCAGAGGGAAAGCAGTGCCCCCCTGCCCAGGTACCCCCAAGAGCCCAGCCCCCGGCAACCCCCCCGGGGCCCCAAACCCATACACCCGCCTCCACATCAACCCCAAGGCCCCACAAGGTCAGAACCCAGACTACCCACCCTCACTATGTAACGGAGCCGATCAAAGGAGCCCACAGAGATTGATCCAATGTGTCGGCAGATGCTGTTTCAAGACTAATATGATCTAACAGAAGATTTTTATACTGATTAATGCTAAGATTATTTTTATTTTTCCAATTCAGGAGTATGGTTTTCTTTGCGATGCATAAGGCAGTGAAAATCATGCGACATGTATTTTTTTCCAGGGTAACATCTTCCAAGATAGCCAATAAGCAAACAGACGGAGAGAGTGGAATATTACATTTCAGACATTTAGACAAGTCTTCACAAACCTGGACCCAGAACCTCTGAACGGGTGGGCAGAACCAGAGTGCATGGATATAATCATCAGGAATATTGCCTGTGCACTGTGAGCAGTTGATAGATGATGTAAATCCCATCCTAAACATTCGCTGACCTGTATAATGTACTCTATAAAGAACGTTATACTGTATTAATTGTAAGTTGGAGATTCTAGTCATTTTAAATGTTCTTAAACATATTTGAGACTAGGTGTTTTGGTCAAAATTGATTGATAAATCTGACTCCCATTTACTTGTCTAAATAAAGGTTGAATGAATAAAAAAACTGTTGAGGAAATTTATTTAAATTCAATTCAGTTTATTTATATAGCGCCAAGTCACAACAGAAGTCATCTCAGTGCACTGAACAAATACATTCACATACATAAAAATTCAATTAGTATCATTATTTACGTACCTAAGGTAGCCAGCAGATGTGTTGAGTCTTCGCTTGGTCGCAGTCTCCCATCCTGAGCAAGCACAAAGGCAACAGTGGAAAGGAAAAACTCCCTTTTAACAGGAAGAAACCTCCAGCAGAACCAGGCTCAGGACTAGTGGCCATCTGCTACAACTGGCTGGGTTTGAGAGGACAGGAAGGAGAAACGGATGCAGGATGGCAGGTCCAGAATGGAGGCAAGCAGGTTTGACATGTCTGTGCAAAGCTCAATTTTTACGACCGTGTACACATATTGTGTCACACAATAAACTGCCCAGCGACGGACTGTTTTGTATGCAACAACAATGTATTAAATTCCCCTTCTTCATCCCTGATTTGGCCTTTTCTTTTGTTTGTTTTTTTGCCAAGAGGCAGTGATCTCTTCCTCCTCCGTTGACTCTATGACTGAAATGGTGAGAAATTAAAGAATTTGTCACGAGCTAATTAAACTCAGATCCAGCATGGCTGGGGGAGGGTCTGGAGATTTCCTGGTGGGCTGGTCTGATGTGTGGGCTGCAGAGCCAGCACTCCCTCTTTTTAATTTTTTTTAAGATATTTTTATTAACAACATATAAACACAGAACACCGCTGCGGCTGAGACTGCCAGAGCTCATTTTTTTCCCCCGACCTGTAAATCAATCCAGTAGGCATGTCAGCAAATGACCAATCAGCGACCTCAATTTGTCCCAAAGGTAAACACCCCTCGTCTGTGAAGCTGCTCTGCAGCTGCTCAGGGTGTACGCTGGAGTATGAAGTCTGAACCTTCTGCGTACAGTACACGTGTACGTATGCGTGAACGGATGTACGCAGGAGTATACTGGGGGCTTAAGCCTATAATGTTGGGTTTCTGAGGTTTTGTTCTGTCTTTATCTGTTTCTTTATGTTTCCAGTTCTGCTCTCAGTAGCTATGTTTACATGCACAGAATTCTTTGACCGGATTGAAATGTGTTCTGTTTGAATAATTCAAATGTATTGTTTACATGGGCACAATCTGTTCATGATGAGCGTTTACATGCAGCGGGCTTTGTTCTGAACAGCAGTACTGACATGCGCAGAGTAGTAAACTCTCATTAAAAAAAAACACAGAAGAAGAAGTTCTACTTCTGGGTGAACGTAAACAAACCTGAGCACCCAAAATGGACCCGCGATATTTTAATGATGGTGGAAACGTTATTGCACTCCCTGACTGAGCTACAGGTAATAAAAATCATTTTGAGCTCTTTAAAAGTTTCTAGTAGAAATGTTGTGTCGCTCACCAACCAGTTTTACTTCCCTGACATGCTAATATTATTAGCGTTAGCCAGGCGGAAATGGCAAAGTCGCACATGCGCAGTCAGGTCAGTTTTTCACCATCAGATAAAAACGAACAGTTCAAGCGTTTACATGCGCACCGATCGGGTTTCGGATCGGCGTAAACCACCCATTTCGTTCTGATCACAAATTATATCGGATGGCGCCGAATACACAAAAAATAACCCGAACGGAGCGTTTACATGACACACTTTTGTTCCGACCGGCCATTTGATCCGGTTACTTATGTCCATGTAAACATACCCATTGTTTTCCCTCCCTGTGTTCAGCCCCTGTATCACCTGTGTCATGTTAATCACCACATGTGTCTGTCATTGTCCTAATCAGCGTGTGTGTATATATTCAGTTCACTGGTGTCTTGTTTGGTCTCAGGATTGTCCTTATGGTGTGTAGTGAGCTAGCTGTTAGCTTCACTACTAATTAATTATTATTAACGCTAGTTCAAGCACAAAGAATATTAATTGTTTAATTAACAACGGATTCTTTCTTTTTCGAGTTAAATTTCTGCCATGTGACCAAGATAACTTGTGGAGTGGAGTGTATAATTAAAGACATGAGATGCCATTTTATCTTTGACCCATCAGAATAAATGCGTTCATTTATTTAACAGAATCAAAATTTAACATCAAACATGTACACATTGATTGGCTGATCTGTTTCTGATTAATTAAACTTAGCAAGTTCAAATAACAAGACAACAGAGGATTACTGATGGAGAATAATTCATCTCTGAAGGCATCTAGCTTGATTTACTGGCAAATAGAAGTTTAAAGAGAAGGAGTAAAGAAGTTTAAAGATTTAAAGAGGAGCTTTAGATGGATGAAAGTTATGTGTTGACCAGAAATGGCACCCTTCCTCCGACACCAGCTCAGCCCGCGATACACTCAGGGCATGCAACGACTTGTTACCTTGGCAGAGGATACATCAGCTCTGGAACAGAGGTCCATTGGCACGCTACCTTATCAGCGTCTCAGGTCAGGGTGGCTGAGAATCTTCAGAAGTAGTTCCGTATACTAGGTTCAACAGAATAAGCTTCCTTAGAAGTTGAGAGCATTTAATGCTCGAGTTGAGTGCACAGCGATGCAAGCTGTGACTCTGCTAGAATGGACGGACCCTTGGCTCATGGTCCAAAAATCCATCAGCTACTTAGTTCAGCTGGAAGACTCCAGTAAGACTGAATCTTCCAGTAAAGCTGAAAGTTCCAAGAAGACTGAAAAGACTGGGAAGACTGAATAGTTCCAAGAAGTGTTGACTTTTAAAGGGTATCCACTTCCTGTTATGTGGTACTTCCTGATTGGTTAACACAACCAGCAGGGGTGTAGTTTTAGTGATGTCAGAGGGTTATTAGAAGTCAGCAGACAGCAGAAATGTTTTAAGAACGGTTAGTACAGACCGAAAAATATTTTGAAGAAGTGAGAGACAGCAGGTGCCAGCCAGTTCTTATTTACTGTCTGAGAGTTTTAAAAACAAGGCACTTTGTTCTCATAACTTGTCTTCTGACTTTTGACCGACATCAGGTCCACTCCTCACACAGACAGAAGAGTAAATGCACACTTACTTCGTAAATAGACATTTAACTTGTATGGTCCAAGTCTAATGAGGTTTAAAAATCATTAATACTGTTTCACAGTTGATTTAAATGAGTGGTTTACTTCAACATTTAGAAATGGTATGAACTAAACACACTTTTGATTATCAATATATTGTAAAATAGTAATGATAATATAAAAAAAAGAGTGTTCTTTCATGAGAAACACAAATGGACCTAGTGTTCCCTTGCCCGGACGTGGGTCACCGGGGCCCCACTCTGGAGCCAGGCCTGGAGGTGGGGCACGCGGGCGAGCGCCTGGTGGCCGGGCTTTTACCCATTGAGCTCGGCTGGGCACAGCCCGAAGAGGAGACGTGGGTCCCCCTTCACATGGGTTCACCAGCTGTGGGAGGGGCCAAAGGGGTCAGGTGCAATGTGGGATGGGTGGTGGCCGAGTGCGGGGACCCTGGCGGTCTGATCCTCGGCTACAGAAGCTGGCTATTGGGACGTGGAATGTCACCTCACTGGTGACATGAGCTGATGTGTGAGGCTGAGACGTTCCGGCTAGAAATAGTCGGACTCACCTCTACGCATGGCTCGGGCTCTGGAACCAGTTTTCTTGAGAGGGGCTGGACACTCTTCCACTCTGGAGTTGCCCCTAGTGAGAGACGCCGAGCAGGCGTGGGCGTACTTATTGCCCCCCAACTTGGTATCTGTGTGTTGGGGTTCACCCCGGTGAATGAGAGGGTGGCCTCCCTCCACCTACATGTGGGGGGATGGGTTCTGACTGTCGTTTGTGCTTATGTACCAAACGGCAGTTCAGATTATCCACCCTTTCTAGAGTCCTTGGAGGGGGTACTGGAAAGTGCACCTTCTGGGGACTCCCTTGTTCTGCTGGGGGACTTCAATGCTCATGTGGGCAATGACAGTGAGACCTGGAGGGGTGTGGTTGGGAGGAACGGCCCCCCTGATCTGAACCAGAGTGGTGTTCTGTTGTTGGACTTCTGCGCTCGTCATGGATTGTCAATAACGAACACCTTGTTCAAGCATAAGGGTGTCCATATGTGCTCTTGGCACCAGGACACCCTAGGCCGCATTTCGATGATCGACTTTGTCATCGTCTCAACTGATCTGCGGCCACATGTCTTGGACACTCGGGTGAAGAGAGGGGCG
>NC_056509.1:714166-733371 GCF_014905685.2 Nematolebias whitei
TGTGTAATCTTGGTTTGTCTGAACCGTCAGCACAGCTGTAGCTGTTTCTGCGTGTTCAGCTTGCGATGACTGGTCATCGTTTGTGTGTGTGATTACCCCCCTTTCATCCGATGAGGGGTTGTTTGAGGCAACAACAGCAACGTCTTGGTGTGTTTCACCGACATCTGTAGTGTTGTCATTCGCGCCCAGAGATGCTGTAGTGAGTACCTCACTGCATAGTGCTTTTGGTCGGCTTCCCTTGTCAGTGTGTTTCAAATCTTCTAACATTTCACGCAATTTTTCTGTCTCTTCCGAGCTCAGAGGTGGAGGGCCTTTTTTCTGGGATTTTTGTGATTTTTTCGCCTCTGGACGTTTCGTCCGAGGTGGGGGGCGGGTAGGTACGTCTTTTTGGGGTTCCTCTCGGTTCCCATTTTTTTGCGTCCTCCGCTGGTCCCATTTACGATAATCACGTTCGTCCTCTGAAGGAGGAGCCTTTTTGTCCCAGCGTGCACCTTCATGATGCGGTTTGTTAGTCTGAAAATACTGCCTTTTTTCTCCCTTTTTAGGAGGGGGTGGCGATGCACGCCTTCCTTCTAATTCTAGGGAGTGGGGTTTAACCATTACACCAGGAAACACTTCTATGGGCGTCTTGGCATGACAACGTGCCTCAAACACGTTCACAGCGCACTGTTTAATCTCACTGATGGATTTTTCTCTGTAATTTGCCATCATTTGCACTGACGTTTGAATGTCAGGATGGAGATTTTTGCTGAAAACAAATTTAAAACCTTCTTCTTCCTCCATTCCGGTTTCATTTCTGCTACCAAAATAAGCTTGGAAGATTCTTTTGTAATAAACTTTTGGATGTTCATTCTTGCCCTGCGTGACCTTGTCTGCGGCTGGATACCCAGCAGGTCCTGCGCAGGAGTCGTATTCTTTGATCAGAGCTTCACACAGAAGTTTGTAATCCCTTCTCGTTGCATCTGGTAGACGCTCGATGAAGGTAAACACCTCTCTGTCCGAAGTGAGTCGTATCAGACTGATTTTATCTTCTACCGTAGCGTTTGGATAAGCTCTCAATCTGAAATCCAGATCTCTGAGGTACGCTTTTGTTCCAGCGGAGCCCAACGGTTCAGGGATGAAACGTTGTACATATTTTGAGATTTTTTGCAAGTCATCCATTGATGGAGAAGATATCAATGGTCTCACATGCGTGATCAGTTGTGGGGGTGTTACTCTGCCCGTTTGTGTAGGTGATTGGATGGGTCTAAAAGCACTGTGTGAGTAAAGAGGTCGTTGAGTAATTGGTGTATTAGTCCGACTTTGTTCAAGGTCTGGTTTGGATTCCAGGTCACCTTGCCCAACATTCTGACCTTTTTCTATTGCTGCTATTAGTTTCGCCTCACATTTTTTTAAATGTTCCTGGGATGTACAGTAGTCACCTTCTAAGCGCATATGTAGCTTTTGTAGATTTTGTTTATCTATTTTGCATTGTTCCAGTTCAGTTTTTGCAAGCTGCAACTGTTGTTGTAGCACATCGTTATCTGCACACGTGGCTTTGTACTGACGGTCTATTTCTTTAATCTTTTCATAAGATTTTGCTTCTAGTGACGCCTGCATTTCTGAGAGATCCCTCTCATGTGTTTTAGACATCCAGTCAAGGCGTTCCGACCGTTCATCCAATTCAGCTTTTAGAAGCAGAGAGATTTTTGCTAACCGTTCAAGGCTAAGCTTTTTACTCTCTGTGTTTAATGTTCCTGCGGCCAGACTTTTCAGCTCTTCTTGTCTTTGAGCTTCATCAAGTTGTTGTAATTGCTGTATTTCTTTGCCAATAAGTGGATTTGTCAAAATATGTAAGGCCCCCAAAATGATATCATCATTTGTTGGTTTTGAAAAGTTGTCTTCATCTTCTTCGCTTGTCATTTTTCTTCTATTTAAAGATTAAACAGGAGAATTTTAATGTTTTAGGTTTTTCAAAATAAATAAAATCAGCAAAGTCTCTTTGTCTGATGTATTTACTTTTATTTAGTGATTTATCAATTAAACGTGCACTATCCTTTTAGCAAATGAGTAAACTTTTTCCAACTTTGTGAAAATCTGTAACTGTTTCTATTTTTAAAAAGTTAATGTTTATTTTTGTACCTTAGTTTTAAGGGATTACCAGTGAAATAAAACTTTTTTGGTGAATGCTCGTTTGCATAAATACCTTATAACTTTTAAAATGCAAGATAACAGTAATTTTCAGCTTTAAGGAACGTTTATTAACTCGAAAATGCCTTTTAGAAAGATTAAAACGTTTAATTTCACTGTTTAGACCTAAAGAGCGAGTGAAACCTGTCTTCTCAAGGTTGTCCAGAAGATGTCAGCCTTACCTTACTAATCTTAACTCAGACACTGTTTGTGTTATCCACTAGGGGAGCTATAACTTCCTGTGGCGTTCGGTTGACATCCTGTTGTTAGCCGCTTAGCTTGAAGTTAGCTTCGGCTAAACTCGGTTAAAATCAACATTTCTGAACGGATTTTTTACACAAACGTGGCAAAATTTCAACAAACACGACTTCTTAGCCTGAACATGAGTTTTTGGAACAATATTGCAGCTTCATTTAGTGATTTTAAGCGTAGTTAAAACTCCGGTCGTTAGCTGTTTAGCTTAAAATTAGCATCGCTAGTGTTGTTTAAAAACATCATTTTATGACTAATTTTAAGCTCTAACGTGGCAAAATTTCAGCGAATATGCTTCGAAGCTTTTAACCAGCGTATCAAGATCACTTTTAAAGGCGCTTTTCAGCTTTAAAAAGCAGATTTTATTTCCCTATGAAAACGAATTTTCATTTCCGGGTCACGTGACTGAAATCACCAATGGCAAAGCAGCGCAGGGTGAGAGGAAGTGACGTAGCCACGCCAGTCAGCCTTCTCAACCAATCAGAGCGCTCCACAACAGCGAATTCAACCAATCAAGAAGCGTTTTCTCCAACTAGCAAGTTAGATTAGCGTGAAATAGTTCGTCAACTTTTCGTCTTTTAAACTGTCAAAATGCACTTTTTCTGTTAAAAATTGTAACGAATCAACTCCTAACTGTGTTCTGAGGCGGCGCTCAGCTTTTAAAACGTTTATCCATCTATTCAAAATACTCGTTCAAACTGAACAGAACCGAACTGGTCCACAGCCGGGTCTTAGAGCAGAACCTCGTACTTTTAAACAGAATAACGTCTTCCACAGCTCATCAGCTCTTAGTTACACGTAACAGACGTACAATTTCAGCTTTATAAAGACTCAATGACACAATTTCAGCTTTTAAAACATTACTAGCCCAACGCTTAGAACATGCAGCGTTTGCTTGAAAGGCGCAGCTCCGAGCGCGCAGCTCCGGCTGCGTTTCAATCACAGCTGATAAACCGTTACTTTTTCAACATGCCAACATGAAAAAAAAATCAATCTTACACGTATTAACAGTCATTCATGAGACGTACGAGCCACCAGTTGTAGTATGACAAATATATGAAATATATATGCATACAATTTCACGAGTTCCTCATCTTTCTGACTGTGTAATGCCGTGCATTGAATTTAAAGAAATGCGAACGAGAGACGTTATTATCTTTGACCCATCAAATGAATGTGGTCATTTATTTTCAGAATCAAAGTTTAACATCAAACATTTACATTAATTTGGCAAAATATGAAAATAATAACAGACAAGTTTCACAGAAAATGAGCATCGATCACTCGGCGGTGAACGAGGACTTTGCTTCAGATATTTCTAAAATATCTGTACTGGTTTTGTGAGAGAGAGAAGAGTTTAAGATGAAATGGAGATTTTCTTACAGAGAACTATGTGAGGGAATTAATATCTGTTGACCAGAACGTGCACGCTTCATCAGATCTCAGCTCGCCTCCGGTACACTTTAGTCGAAGAAGAGACCGTTACCTGGTGATGATAGATCAGCTCGATAGAGAATCCTCCAGACCTTTCAGCGTCTCCGTTGAGAGCTGCTGAAATCCTTAGATAGTCGTGCGTGGGTTGTTCAAACAGAAGTTATAATTCCAAACGTCTCTGACTCTCCTGAATTCTCGAATTCTCTTCCATTCACTTCACCATTCTTCATGAATTCCCCATGAATTCTAACCAATTCTCCTCAGAACTCCTTGAGAACTCTTCACCATTCTAACTCTCTGCAGAACCGAGAAGTTCTCACATTTTAAATGAGTTTACTTCCGGGTTTACTTTAGAGCTTTCTGATTCGTGGATGGACCAGAAAGAGGTGTGGTTTTTGACGTAAGGTATTATCAAAAGTCGAGGTCAGGGAATGAATTTGTTTTCAACATACAGAAAAGATTATTGCAGAATACCAGACTTTTTGGAGCCTCACTCTGTTGTATCTTTCCAAATAGTAAAACATGACATCCCTTTTTCAGTAAACATTTAGTTGACCGAAGCTTCAACTTTCACATACTTACGACTTGGCTCATTTCAGACAGAAAATCAAGAAATGCATATTAACCTGATTTCTTCTTTGAATGAGGAATAAAAATCATTACTTACTGTTTATGTAAAATAAAAATGAGTAGTTCTTTTCAACCTGTAAGCATTGAGTGAAACTAACACAATTTGATTATCAAACATTTGTAAGACAGTAATGATTATAAAGAATTGTCTTTTCTGCTTGATTAATTCAAGAAAGAAAGTCACCAGATGGCTCAGACTGTTTTCAGATCAATGAAAATAACAGTCTCTGTCCATCTGATAGATTTGAGGTCATCAGGGTCAGATCAGGCCAGATCAGGTTCACTACAGTAGTGTTCTTTCAATTGATTAATTTAGGATACAATTAAATAGTCTCTTGATGAGATAATTTGTATTTCTGGATTCAAATCAATGAAATAACAGTTCCTGTCCCCTGAAGGTCTTCAGAGACAGATTGATATCGGAGGTCTAGTTCACTACAGGTGTGTTTCTGCCTTTCATCCTGTGTCCTGTTCATCAGTGAATACGCTGCACTACCAGCTTTTGCTTTGTTTTGTTTTTGTTTGTTACTTTTGATTTTCCACGAGCCTCCTGTCATCCTCCTGCACTTGGGTTCAACACTCCTGGCGGCAGAATGCGATAGAATCCCAAGACCAATTCTGAACCCAGCAGGAGGATGATTACTCTGTTCGAGTTTCTGGCCCATGAAGCGGACAAAATCGCTCGTTGTAATAAGGAAAGGGAGGAAAGAAAAAGACAGTTTTGGGGGACCCATCTGGCCATTAAACCTGGGTCCTCAGCTTCACCCTCTCTCCTTCCCTCACCAACGTGTCTCACTGCTGCACTTAGCTGCCCACCTCATCCTTGTTCTCCTCCTACCTGTCACGGACAATCGTCTGAGAGAGGGGGGTGAACTGCTGGTCCCCCCCGAGTCCACACAGAGAGGATAGAGCTTTGCAGGCGAGGGGGAAGCCCAGCCCTCGGTTGCCGGTGGAACGGCGGAAAATTTCGCCTGGAGGAAGTACCCGTGCCCGCTAGAGGAGCTATCCGGCTCTCACTCGCTCGAGAAGCGAGGGGGGAGTTTGCTTAGGGAGAGGTACGCATGCTTCCACTTGCCGGAGGAGCAGTCCAGACTTCCCTCACTGGAGGAGCTAGAACAGGGGCAGGCTTCTGTGGGGGAGATGTACCTGGATCCACTTTTGCCCTGCTGCGAGGAGACCCAGGTGGACGGTTTTCGCTCCAGTCCTTCTGAGGGGTTCACGACTGCAGATCTCTTGACTCCTCTACCACCTGCTGCAGCTCTGATTCCTCCATCACCGTTAAGCCTCGACTCCAGGCTCTCCTGCTGCAGCTCTGTACCCTGGTTCACCTGCTGCAGCCCTAGTCCCCGACTCTTTTGCTGCAACCCTGGTTCTGATTCCTGACTCTCCAGATGCAGCTGTAGTTCCTGTCCCTGACTCCCCAGCTGCAGCTCCGGACCCATCTCCTGTTGCAACTCTGGTCCCTGGTTCTCCTGCTGCAGCCCCGTCCCTGGTTCTACAGCTGCAGTCCTGTCTCTACCACCTCCTGCAGATCTGTCTCCACCACCTGCTGCTGCAGCCTTGACTCCACCACCTGCTGCAGCAGCCTTGACTCACCACTTGCTACAGATCTGGACCACGGCTCATGGGCTGAGGCTCCCAGCTCAGCTGAGGTCCTCGTCCTTGCTCCTGGTCCGCATGAGATTCTCGCTCTTGGCTCGTCGGCTGAGGTCTTTGCTCCTGGCTTGTCGGCTGAGGTCCTCATTCCTGGCTAGTCAGCTGAGGTCCTCGCTCGTCGGCTGAGGTCCTCGCTCCTGGCTTGTCTGAGGTCTTTGCTCCTGGCCTGCCTGCAGAAGATCCCGGCCCACCTGAGGCCTTCGTCCCTGGCCTGCCTGCAGAGGCCTTCATCCCTGGCCTGCCTGCAGAGGTCTTCATCCCTGGCCTGCCTGCAGAGGTCTTCGTCCCTGGCCTGCCAGCAAAGGTCCTCACCCCTAGTCCACCTGAAGAGGTCCTTGCCTGCTTGAGTCTAGGTGGACACAGGTAGATGCCCCTGCACCCCACAGATGAACAGTGTCCTGGCTGTCTGTTGGGTCCCAGGCCTGGGGATGAATGGTTTCCAGGCCACCTCCTGATCCCCTGCCTTGTTGGAGGCGGTCACCGGACCATCTGCCTGAACTCCAGACCCATCTTGGACGGTCTCCTGACTGTCCACTTGACTCTGGGTTGGGGTCCTGGGTTTTTGTGTTTTGTGTTGCCCAGGGTTTGTTCCTGCCAGTTTTTTGTTCTTATGATCATGTGTCTACTTGTCCTGCTCTGTCCTGTCTTGTCCCGCCTCTTACACAAGTTGGATGTATCTTGTTCTTGGAATGTCAAGAGCCATCCCTTGAGTGGGGGGTACTGTAGGATTTCTGGGATTTTGTCATGTCTTTATCTGTTTCCTTATGTTTCCATTTCTGCTCTCAGTGTTTTTCCTTCCTGTGTTCAGCCCCTGTCTCACCTGTGTCATGTTAATCACCGCAGGTGTCTGTCATTGTCCTAATCAGTGTGTGTGTATATTCAGTTCACTGGTGTCTTGTCTTTGTCTCGGGATTGTCCTTATGGTGTGTTTCTGCCTTCCGTCCTGTGTCCTGTTCATCTTTGAGTATGCTGCCCTGTCAGCTTTTGCTTTGTTTTGTTTTTGTAAAATAAATACTTTTGATTTTTCACGAGCCTCCTGTCATCCTCCTGCTCTTGGGTTCAACACTCCTGAAGGCAGAATGCAAAATATAGCAGCATAGGATAAGGGATAGGTCAGGAAACCAAGCTAACCCTAACTATAGGATATATCAAAAAGGGAAGTCTTAAGCCTAATCTTAAAAGTAGACAAGGTGTCAGCCTCATGGACAGAAACTAGAAGTTGGTTCCACAAGAGAGGAGCCTTTTAACTCAAAGCTCTGCCTCCCATTTTGCTTTTGAAAACTTTAGGAACCACAAGTAAACCTGCAGTCTGAAAACAAAGTGCTCTGTTACAAAAATATGGAACAATAATATCTGTAATATAAGATGGAGCTAAGTTTTTGAGAGCTTTGTATGTTAGAAGTAATATTTTGAATTCTATTCTGGAATTGACAGGGAGCCAGTGGAGAGAAGCTAAAACCGGATAATTATGGTCTCTCCTACCAATTCTCATTAAGACTCTAGCAGCAGTATTTTGGATAAACTGAAAACTTTTTAA
Source organism: Nematolebias whitei (assembly GCF_014905685.2). Lineage (NCBI taxonomy): Eukaryota > Metazoa > Chordata > Actinopteri > Cyprinodontiformes > Rivulidae > Nematolebias > Nematolebias whitei. Next base: position 721,845 of record NC_056509.1, read on the forward strand.
ATAAGTTTTTGGACAGATAATAAACAATTGCAATAGTCCAGCCTAGATGTGACCAATGCATGGATACATTTTTCTACATAATTTCTGGACAAGATGTTTCTAATCTTAGTGATATTACGCAGGTGGAGGAAGGTGGCTTTGGTAACATTTTTAATGTGAGGTTTAAAATACATATCCTGACCAAAAATAACACCAAGGTTTTTAACTTTATCAATCAACCTTTATTTATACAGGTAAATCCCATTGAGCCTCGAGAACTCATTTACAAGAGAGACCTGATTTCAACAAAGAAAGATGACAACAATGGACAACAGCAACAACAATAAACAGTTATAAAAAAGCATACTACAGGTTTTTTTTAACAAATAGGATGGCTAAAAGGAAAAGGTAACAAAACAAAAAACAGCTAGATTCCAAGACAAATGTAGAAAAACTAAAAACAGGAACATGTCAGCATTGGACCCTGCCAGGTGTCCAACAGATTCTTAAAGACACTTAGAGAGGTCAAGGTCGAAAGCTTCAAATCTTTTTGTAAGATATTCCAGGAAACAGGAGCGGAATAGGAGAAGGTCCTTTTGCCTAGTTCAATCCTCATTGAGGGAACACTGCAGGTAATAATGTCCTGAGAGCGCACTCCGTAGTTGCACTCACGCAGAGACATGTAGGAGGAGATGTATGAAGGCAACAGACCAAGAAGTGATTTAAAGATGAAAATATATCAGTGAGAGAGTCTGCGTGAAGTTAATGATGTCTAGTTAACCAGTGAATACAGGGTGCAGTGGTGGGTACGATAATCACAGCCAGTTATGAATCTTAGTGCACCATGATAGACAGCATCCAACATCTGCAGGGTTCTTGTAGGAGTGTTCATGTAAATAATATCACCATAATCAATTGAGGGAAGGAAAGTCACAGATATTCATGGACATTTATCTGGACTTATTTTTGTTCAGTAATTTCTCAATCAGTACTTATAACAGACAGCTTAATTAGCACTCCCTAACAGGAATTTGGGACTATTGCTGTCAAACATACAACTCCAGCACGGCGGCTCAGACTTTGCTTGAAGAACTAGCAACTATTGCGCTTACCTTGCTGCTTCTGTCAACCTCCTGTGTCATCTGGATTGTTCCAGTTTATCATCTTTTGCTGGATTTTTTCCTGTGCTATGCTGTGGATTACATCGCACTGCCTTTTGGATATCCTTTTTGGAGCTGTGGGTCTGCTGTTAGTGGCTAGCTCTGTGCTAGCTTCCCTCGGCTTGGCTGGCTCGTCGATGTTGACCTACTCCGCCTCCCAGCTGATTGGACTCAACAACTGCTCCATCCCACCTTCTGTTTCTACCATTAAACAACTGGGCCTTCTGCGTAGACATCGTTATGTCCATAGAGGCTCTCAGAAGAGAACTGTTTACTCTCGGCAAGCTGGGTCTGACTCCATCCCTTCCATCTGGTCTACCGGTCCTGCCGCACATCGATTACGTCATCAGAACGCTGCCTCTGTAGTCCCTGATATTGCTGAAAGAACACAGCGCATGAAGTGGCAAGGAAACCGTGGAGTGGACTTCAGGCTGCTTAAACCTCTTCTAAAGGCTTCTACTCCAACCATTATTAAAATAGAACTTTTCAATGCTCAATCACTATCCAATAAATCATGTCTTATTCATGATCATATTCTGGAGAAGAATTTGGACCTCATGTGCCTTACTGAAACATGGCATCAACCAGATGTGTACAGCTCTCTGAATGAAGCCTGTCCCTCTGGATACAGTTATCTGCAGAAAGCCCGCTGCACTGGCCGTGGTGGTGGTCTGGCTGTAATTTACTGCAGTAATTTAAAATTATCACATTTAGCTTCTCTGGACTTTTTGTCTTTTGAATGTTTGGCCTTCAACCTCAAAGCCCCCCTCCTGATGAATGTTATATTGATTTATCGGCCTCCCAAACCACATGTTTCATTTAACTCAGAGATGCATGACCTCCTCACTTTTTTCTGCGCATCTCCTGTGAAAAATATTATTCTTGGAGATTTAAATATCCACATTGATAATTCCTCTTCCCCTCTGGCAGCAGAGTTTAAGTCCCTTTTGGATTCTCTCAATCTCACTCAGTATGTTGACGCCCCTACGCACAACAGGGGGCACACTCTGGATTTGGTGATTACAGACACTGTACCTATCAATAACTTATCTGTATATGACCTGGGTGTCTCAGACCACAGTGTCATCTCCCTGGAAGTGCCTTCAACTTCATCTGCTCCTAATCCTAAACGACTTATCCAGTTCCGTGACTTTAAAAACATTTCCCCTGAGATTCTGTCCTCTGATCTCCACTCCCTGACTGCTGTCAATCATTCATCTGCAAATTACTCTGTGGATTACTACAACCAATCTCTCCAGGAGCTTCTGGACCTCCATGCTCCCTTTAAAGCAAGGCCGGTGTCTTTTTCCCGTTCAGCCCCTTGGTACACTGCTGAGCTGAGTAAGATGAAAGCAGCTGGCCGTGCTATTGAGAGACGTGTAAAATCATTTGGTCTCTCTGTACATCAGCAGGCATATAAAGAACATCAGAAAGCCTACGCCTTTTCTCTTAAAGAAGCACGGTCCAAATATTATTCTAACATCATCAACAACTGCCCTGGAAACTCTAAACAACTCTTCTCCACAATAAATTGTTATGGCCCAGGGCGTTGTCAGTGTGCTTCTCTAATATCTCTGTTTCAGAGCTCCTAATTGGTGTTGATTGGAAGTGGAGGCAGCTGGCCAGTGTCTCCAGAAGAGCTTCAGATCCAGCTCAAGATCCACCACTTGCTCTCATTCCTCCTCCCTTCTTGACCTGTTTTCTCCAGCCAGCCATTATTTTTTGATAAATAAATCTAATCTTAAGTTTTCCCACGCGTTGCTTCCCCTTTATTTGTTATGGTCCTTGAGCCAGGCCGTAACAAATTGGGGGCTCATCCTAACTTAAGTTATAGTTTGCGCGACAATTTTTTCTGTTTGAGATGTGAGTAAGTATTTTTTTTTTTGTTTTTGTTAAATTTAGTTGGGAAGCTAGTGTAGGATTCTTGGGTTTTGTTTGTTTTGTTCTGGCTGGTGGTAAGTTGTTTGCTTTCAACTTCATTTGATGGATCCAATGGTAAGTGTTGATTGTTGACTAATTTGTACAATTAAATGTTTCTAATCTGAACTAACTCCCCTGTAGGCTTTAGCGTGTCTCCCCTTTGGGATTCATGAGCTCAAAAAAAAATGGTAGTGTGAGATCATATGGGTAGAGCACTTGTCTCGGGGGCACAGCCATAGTGTTGGAGGGTTGCCAGTTTCTGGTCGCTTTTCCACCCTACTGGTAGAAGAGTGCGTAAGTACCCACCATCCCTGTTCTCTGAAGACTAGCGTGGAGTTAGTTAGTCTTATGGTAGGCAGTTAGAGGGGAGGTTTGGATTGGTTGTGCAAATTATCAGCAATTCAATTTAATCTTTCTGAGACACTGTAAGAATTACTTATGTCTGTTGAAGAATTTAATCAATCTCCGTCAGTGGAATTTTTGGAGCAGTGTTCTAGAGAGCAATTGGTTAAGATTGCTGAGCACTTTAAAATAACTGTGGGTGACAAACGGTTGAAAGAAAATGTTAAAACAATTTTAAGGGAGAAGTTAATTGAAATGGATATTTTGACAGTGCCTTCAAAACCTGATGAGTTGGGTTCTAAGGGTTTAAACACTAATGTTTTGGATTTTCAACAACAAAAAGAAATGTTAATGTTAAAAATGCAGCTGGAGAAAGAAAATCAGCTGGCATTAGAGAATTTGCGACAGCAAGCAGATTTGGAGAAGGCTATGGCTTTGGAAAAAATGAGGCAGCAAACTGAATTGGCAAGATTAAACTTGGAAAGTGAGAAATTGAATCTGATGAGAGAAGGTAAACTGTCTGATGAATCTTGTATGGTGGACTCTAAGAGTAAATGCTCTGATATTTTGAATGACTTGCGCTTGGTGCCCAAGTTTAGTGAAAAGGATGTTGAAACTTTTTTCACTTTGTTTGAGAGGGTTGCAGAGACAAGGGGCTGGTCTGATTCAGACCGTACAGTTTTGCTTCAATGTGTTTTGGTTGGTCGTGCTCAAGAAGCTTTCTCTATGTTAAGTTTAAATGATTGTCAGAATTATGCCAAGGTTAAAGCTGTTATACTAAAGGCATATGAGTTGGTACCTGAGGCATACAGACAGAAGTTTAGAAACTGGAGAAAGGGTGACAAAACCTATGTAGAGTTTGCAAGAGATTTGGAGATGCATTTTCATCGGTGGTGCACTTCCTCTAAGGTCGAAACATTCAATGACCTTTGTAATCTAATGGTTCTGGAACAATTTAAGAGCTCTGTTTATGAACGTATTGCAGTATATATTAATGAACAAAAGGTGAAAACTGTGTCAGAAGCTGCAGTGTTGGCTGATGACTTTGTTTTGACACATAAGGATACTAGGGAAGAACATACAGGGTGGATGAGTGCTCCAAAATGGCATTTAGCACATTCTGCTGGTTCCTTTTCAGACCACAGTAACCATAATCTGGACAAAATTTGTAATTATTGTCACAGAAAAGGTCATTGGAAGAAGAACTGTGCTATGCTGAAATCGAGAAACACAAATGAGTCTCACGTTAAACCAGTAGCATTTGCGGCATCACTTTCTTTAAATGTAACAAAAAAGAAACCTGATTTGAGTGCCTATGGACCATTTATTATGAAAGGACAAGTTTCTTTAGTGGGGAGTGAAATGAAGGTGCCAGTTACAATCTTGAGAGACACTGGTGCATATGATTCATTCATCCAGGCATCAGTGTTGCCTTTTTCAGATGAATCCAACACTGGATTATCTATACCTGTGTTGGGTATGGGCATGTCTGTGTTTTGTGTTCCGGTGCATAAGCTCATGCTCCATTCAGAGTTGTTTGACGGGGAAGTAAAAATGGGTGTTCGACCTGCTTTACCTGTGGATGGTGTCACAGTGATATTGGGAAACAATATAGCTGGAGGAAGAGTTTGGCCTGGTCAAACAGAGTGTCCAGTTGTTGTTTCAGTACCTTTGATCAGCAGTGGCCCTGATGGAAATGAAGAATCTCACCCTGAAGTTTTTCAATCATGTGCTGTAACACGAGCAATGAAAACATCTAGTGCTGTAAATCTGAATGAAGACTTGGGAAAAGATAAACAGCTGTCATATTTTTGTTGGTCTAACATCCCTTTGTCTATTTCACAGACTGACCTGGTGCAGTATCAGAGATCTGACCCTACATTGCAGGACTTGCTTCAGTCTGCTTTACCTGCTGAGGAGATGCAGAATCGTGCTCATGGATACTTTGTTGAAGATGAGATATTGCTAAGGAAATGGGTGCCATGTAGTGACAGTAGTATTGGGGAGCCAGTTTATCAGGTAGTTGTGCCTTTGAAATTGCGTGACTTAGTTTTGCGTGTATCTCATGATGAGTCCGGACACATGGGAGTCAGAAAAACCTATAACCGCATTTTGAGAATTTTTTTTTGGCCCCAAATGAAAAAAGATGTTGCTTCCTATATTAAGACATGTCACACCTGCCAGTTGATTGGTAAACCCAATCAAACTATTAACCGGGCGCCACTATATCCTATTCCAGCTATTGGTCAACCATTTGAGCACTTAATCATTGATTGTGTGGGTCCTCTTCCACCTGCACATTCAGGTGCCAGGTACCTTTTGACTGTTATGTGCCAAAGTACCAGGTATCCAGCAGCATATCCATTGCACACACTTACTGCAAAGTCTGTGGTGCGAGCACTTACGCAGTTTATTGCCATTTTTGGGATACCTAAAGTTATTCAGAGTGACCAGGGATCTAATTTCTCCTCTCATTTGTTTGCGCAGGTTTTGAAGCAGCTGCACATTGAGCACAACCAATCTACAGCTTACCATGCACAGAGCCAAGGCGCACTGGAGCGGTTTCATCAGACATTAAAATCTTTACTCCGTGCTTACTGTGTTCAGATGAATACTGACTGGGAGGCTGGTCTGCCTTGGTTGTTGCTTGCAGCAAGGGAAGTAACTCAGGAGAGTACAGGCTTCAGCCCTAATGAATTAGTTTTTGGTCATACTGTGCGTGGCCCCTTAACTGTGTTGCGGGATGAGTGGAGGGATACTAAACCACCACAAAATCAGCTCCATTATGTTAATGGATTTAAGCAAAGGCTATATACTGCTACACAGTTGGCAAAGGAGAAATTATCAGCTGCACAGGTAAAGATGAAGCACATGTATGATAAGAAAGCCGAACATCGTGTCTTTCTTTCAGGGGACCAAGTACTGGCCTTACTTCCTCTGGTTAGTTCACCATTTCAGGCCAAGTTTGCTGGGCCTTATACAGTTGTGAAACAGCTGTCGGAACAAAACTATGTCATTGCTACTCCTGAACGGCGGAAAAAACAGCAAACCATTCATGTTAACCTCTTAAAACCATATCATGTTCGTGCTGAGAATGTATTGATAGATGAAGTTCACCCTATGTGTGTTGGTGAAACGGTGACGTCTGCTGGCCATGAATGGAATGGAGATGGGTTGCCTGCTCCAGATTCAGCAATGTTAACTGGTCGACTCAGGAACTCTGCAGTATTGAACAACTTGGATGTTGTGCTGGATTATTTACCAGAGTCACAACGCTTTGAGTTGATTCAATTGATAAACTCTCATTCTGTTTTATTTGCAGATGTTCCATCCTGCACGCACATGATAGAACACTACATTGAAGTTGGTGATGCACAACCTATAAAACAACGGTTTTATAGAGTTAACCCAGACAAACGCAAACATTTGGATGCTGAGGTTGACTATATGTTAAAGAATGGCATTGCTCAGGCATCATCTTCAAGCTGGGCTTCACCTGCTTTGTTGTGTCATGACATGACATAATTTGACATGATTCAGGTGGAGACCCTGTTTTGAAGAGGGGGGGTGTTATGGCCCAGGGCGTTGTCAGTGTGCTTCTCTAATATCTCTGTTTCAGAGCTCCTAATTGGTGTTGATTGGAAGTGGAGGCAGCTGGCCAGTGTCTCCAGAAGAGCTTCAGATCCAGCTCAAGATCCACCACTTACTCTCATTCCTCCTCCCTTCTTGACCTGTTTTCTCCAGCCAGCCATTATTTTTTGATAAATAAATCTAATCTTAAGTTTTCCCACGCGTTGCTTCCCCTTTATTTGTTATGGTCCTTGAGCCAGGCCGTAACTGGGTGTCCTCTAGTTTTGAATGTTCACCATGATCTGACAGCTTCAGAAAATCCCTCATCTCAGGCAACAGCTCACTGAATCTGTCCAGAAATTTACCTCTGCTTAGCCACCTGACGTCCATGTGCAGCAGCAGGTCTGTGTGGTCTGCTCCTGCCTCCTCCAAGTGAGCCCGGAACAACCTCCTCTGCAGACTCCTGGCCCTTATAGAGCACACAGTTTTCATGGCAACATCCATCACTTCCTTCATGTTTAAAATCTTCCCACACAGGGCCTGTTGGTGGATGATGCAGTGATAGTGCAAAATGTCTGGGAAAGCATCATTCTGCTTGCAGAGTGCAACAAATCCACTGGTGTGACCAGTCATTGCTGGAGCGCCATCAGTTGTTATAGAAATTAGTTTAAAGAGGGGCAAGTTGCTTTTATTAACAAACTCCATAAACACATTAAAAATATCTTCTCCTCTTGTATGTCCCTTCAAAGGCAAGATGGTGAGCAGCTCCTCTTTTGCACTCATGTCTGCAAAGGCCATTCTGATAAAAACACACAGCTGGGCTACATCCACCATGTCTGTCGACTCATCAAACTGAAGAGAGAAACACTCACAATCTTCCACGTCCTTTTTTAGCTGCTGCTCCACATCCACAGCCATTCCCTCACATCGCCATGTCACTGTTTGTCTGGACAACTGCACGTCTTTAATAGCAGCTACGATCTCACTTTTATTTTTAAAATCATGAAAAAGCGCATCTGCAGCCTCAATAAACGCTTCTTTCATAACTTGTCCATCGCTGAAAGACTTCTTATGTTGAGCCAGGATGCGGCTAACACGGTAGGAAGCTATCGTAGCAGCTTTACCTTTTGTGCTGGGCCGAGTGAAGACTGATTGCTGGGCTGCAAGCTTGTTTTTTAGCTCCCGCACTTTCTGAGTCCGTAAAGAACTTTTAAGAGGGAAATCTGTCTCAAACCGTTTGTGCATCGTCTTGAAATGCCGCTCCAAGTTACACTTTTTGGGTATCCATCCATGTTTTCTGCGCACCGACATTACTCCACTACTGAGACTAAAGTCTCGTGAGAGCACTGTGTCACCGCACCCAAAACTCGCGAGACTATGTCTGTGAGAATACAAGTCAAGGCTTCGCTTAGTCGCCCGCGAGCGACTGGTTGGGCACACCTGACCTACAACAACACTCCCTGTATGAGAAGTTTCAGTCTGGCTTCCGTGCAGCTCACAGTACTGAGACCGCACTGCTGAGAGTCACCAATGATGTCCTCATGGCTGCTGACACTGGTTCTCCCTCCCTCCTTGTTCTCCTTGACCTCACTGCAGCTTTCGACACTGTGGACCATAGTATCCTCCTCCACCGTCTTCATGTTGAGGTCGGTCTCTGTGACACTGCCCTGGACTGGTTTAAATCTTTCCTCTCCAATAGGCTGGAATGTGTTAGTCTTGGCAATGCCAAGTCCCAGACTGTCTGTGTCTCTTGTGGTGTCCCTCAAGGGTCAGTTTTAGGGCCCCTGCTATTTTCCCTTTACATGTTGCCTTTAGGTCAAATTATTAATCAGTACAACATTTCTTTTCACTGTTATGCCGAGGATACACAGCTTTACATCAGGACCGGAGCATCATCTTCACCACTGTCATCTCCATCTTCACTCGCTGCCCTCTCTACCTGCCTGGAGGAGATAAGGGCATGGATGAATCAGAACTTTCTTCAGTTAAACTGCTCCAAAACAGAGGCCATACTGATTGGCACCCCTCACCAGGTTCAAACTTCAACTATAACGACTATTTCATTTTCTGGACAAGACATCCCCCTCTCCACCTCTGTTACAAATCTTGGAATAAAAATGGACACTCATCTTACATTTGAAAATCACATTAAGCATCTGTTTAAAACCTGTTTCTTCCATATTCGAAATATCTCCAAACTGCGCCCATCTCTCACTTTTGCTGATGCAGAGAAACTCATCCATGCTTTTGTCTCCTCCAGGCTCGACTACTGCAACTCCCTGTTTACTGGAATACCCGGCAAAAACCTTCAGAAGCTTCAATATATTCAAAACAGTGCAGCCAGGATTTTATTGAGAGCTCGTAAATTTCAACATATTACACCCATTCTCCATAACCTCCATTGGCTTCCTGTCACTTACAGAATTCAGTACAAAATTGCTCTCATCACACATCAGTGTTTTTACGGAAATTCACCAGATTATCTGAAGGAACTTCTTGCTCCATATTCATCAACCCAGTCCCTACGATCACAGAACAGTAATCTCCTCCACCTTCCACGAACTAAATTAAGAACCATGGGAGATCGGGCATTCTGTATGGCTGCCCCCCGCCTCTGGAACTCCCTCCCTGAATATCTGAGAGCTCCACAATCATTGACTGACTTTAAAAAAGGCTTAAAGACTTTTCTTTTTAAGCAAGCCTATTCTGCCTCCACATGATTGTATCATTGATTTTAGTTGATTGTATCATTGATTTTAGTTGATTTTATCACAGATTTTAGTTGATTTTATCACTGATTTTAGTTGATTTTATCATTGATTTTAGTTGCACTCTGTAGCACTTTGAGATTTTTGTTAATGAAAAGTGCGTTACAAATTAAATTCATTATTATTATTATTAAGGCGTTTTCTAGCATTCAGGGTTAGACAGGATTTGTTTCTGAAAAAGAAACCCAGTTTAACTTTCAGTTTCTTTATCAAGTTTTCCACATGAAGCTTAAAAGAGAGATGTGAGTCGACCAAGATACCCAAATATTTATAGGAATCAACAAACTCAATGGGGACACCATTTGAGGATAAAATCGGAGGAAGAACTGCTGGGACCAACTTCCTATTTGAAAAAAGCATCCCTTTGGTTTTGTCGGCATTTAGGACAAGTTTGAGGCAAAACAAATCAGTCTGGATGATGTTGAATGCAGATTTCAAAAGCTGGAAAGCCTTAGCAACAGTTTTAGCTCGACAATAAACAACTGTGTCATTAGCATAGAAATGTATGGATGCATTAGGGATGTTTTTACCTACATTATGTATGTAGATTGTAAAGAGGGTGGGTCCTAAGACTGAGCCTTGTGGTACACCATTGTTGACTGTTAAATAACTGGAGGAAGTACCATTATGTTGAACACATTGCCCATGGTCTGAAAGATAGTTAGAGAACCAACCAATGGTGTGATCTGAGAAACCAATTTCTGAGCGTTTATGACACAAGATGTTCTGATCCACAGTGTCAAAAGCTTTAGACAGGTCTAAGAAAAGTGCAGCACAATAATCCTTAGCATCCAGTGCTTCAACAACATCATTAAGAACCTTCAGTGAAGCAGTGGTTGTGCTGTGTTGTTTCCTGAAACCAGATTGATGTGGAGGTAAGATGTTAAATGAGTCCAGGTAATTTTTGATTTGAGAGTTTATCAGTTTTTCTAGAACCTTGGCTAAAATGCAGAGTTTAGAGATTGGTCGATAGTTGTTCAGTGAGGTGGGGTCACCTCCCTTCAGCAAAGGAAGAACAAAGGCTGTTTTCCAAGTGTCTGGGATGGAGTTTTGTCTTATGGAGAGATTGAAGATGTGGGTCACAGGGACTGTGATGATATGAGCAGCCAGCCTTAAGAAATAAGGTGGAAGTTCATCTGGACCTGCAGATTTTTTAGGGTCAAGATCTTTTAACAGTTTATTAACCTCACTGACTGAGAATGGCGAAAAAGAGAAGCTGTGATTAACTGAGGATTGACTTGTAGGAGGGATTTGATTTGTAGAAGTTTGGTTATTAAGTGAAGTGGCTGATCTTCCATTAGTAACTGTGTCAAATAAAGAACCAGAAGCAACAAAATGTTTGTTGAAACAGTTCAGGATCTCGTGATTATTTGACACAGGAACAGAGTTAACGAGAAGTTGTGATGGGAGGTCAGATGATTGGGGGTTGCCTGAGAGAGACTTGATGGTTTTCCAGAATCTGTTAGGGTCATTTAGATTTTTGGAGGTCTGAGATAAGAAATAGTTGCATTTTGCTGCTTTAACAGCAGTTGTGCATTTATTCCTCAGCTGTCGAAAACACAACCAATCAGTGTCTGAGTCAGATTTTCTTGCTGCGGCCCAAAGATGATCTCTCCTGTGCAGGAGGTCAGCTAGCTCTGGAGTAAACCAGGGGCTGTCTCGTCCCTTTATTCTGAACTGACGAAAAGGAGCATGTATGTTCAGGAAATAAATGAAATTATTATGGAAATAGTTCCAAGCGGAGTTCACGTCATCAGTTAACAGAATACGATGCCAGTCAAAGTGAGA
>NC_056509.1:733471-740077 GCF_014905685.2 Nematolebias whitei
TCTCTCCTGTGCAGGAGGTCAGCTAGCTCTGGAGTAAACCAGGGGCTGTCTCGTCCCTTTATTCTGAACTGACGAAAAGGAGCATGTATGTTCAGGAAATAAATGAAATTATTATGGAAATAGTTCCAAGCGGAGTTCACGTCATCAGTTAACAGAATACGATGCCAGTCAAAGTGAGACAGATCCCAGAGGAATGACTGTTCACAAAAACGTTTCAAATCCCTTTTTTGAATTAATCTGGGCTTAGAAGGTGGAAGTTTAATATCTCTCAAAGCAGCTGTCACACAGTGATCACTCAAAAGATCAGCAAATACACTTGTACCAGGGAATTTGTGAGGCATATTAGTTAGAAACAGGTCTAAGATGGAGGAATTTTCAGGATGTTTTTTATTTAATCTAGTGGGAGAATTGATCATTTGGGTTAAATTAAGAGACAAGCAACATTCCTTGAATTTGTCACAGAGGGGGGTCGACTTACACCAATCAATGTTGAGATCTCCAGCCAAAAAGACCTCTTTGAATTTTAAATTACCAAGAAATTCCATCATGGCAGTTAATGCCTCAGGTGATGCTGTGGGAGGGGGCGATAGCAGCAGACTACAGTTAAAATCTGGCCTCCATTCAAGGTGATATTTACAGATAAGGCTTCAAACTGGTTTGGAATTGTTTTGGAAGACACAAGACTAGAAACCAGAGAATCTCTAATGTAAATAATGAATCCACCCCCCCTTTTTTGACGATCACAGCGGTAGATGTTAAATCCATTGATTGCCACGTCATTATTCATTACAGATTTGTTCAGCCAGGATTCAGAAATAAAGATAACATCTGCCCCAGAAGAACTGACCAGGATTTTCAAAGCATCCAGTTTTTTCAGAAGGCTACGAGCGTTTACATGCAGAAAATGAAGCCCAGAGGCATTTTTAAAGTCATTTGGTGTGCTATAATTAGTGGGGGGTCCAAGGTTGGGCTGAATCCCTGAGAGCAGTAACAACATTATTATCAGACATTTTCTTGAGTTTTTTGTGACTGATGTGTAATTACAGGAGTTAACAGTGTGACAATTAGCCCCCATAATCGAACCATGAGAAACATTAATGAAGACGTGATCATTCAGAACCCAAAAACAGTGAAAGTTGCAGTGATGGACAGATTCAGGTGTATTAACAAGATTCAGTGACTCCAGATAATCTGAGATCTGAAAATAGTGACAGTAATATGAATGATACAGAAAAGTTTCAGACCATAAAACGTCACAGTTCAAATGGGCAAATAAACCCGACGAGTTGGCCCAACTGCAGTTTGAGTTGGGCTGAGGGGGGCTCCGGCCCCCCAGTGAAGATGGATGGATGGATGGATTGAAGGATGGATGCTCCCATGGGAAACAGAACCTGGGTCCAGAATCAACAGGCCGAAACAAAAACAGATAATTTGCAGCAAATAGCAGAGCGAGCTGACAGAAAATCCTCCTGAAGTGAAAGGCATGATCCAAGCTCGTTTCAGGTCAACAGGGGCCAACAGCGTGATCCAGAATAAAATTAATTATTATCCAGGTGAGTTTGGATGGAGGCCTGCAGCAGCTCCGATACAAACTCCGAACTTCTCTCGAGCACCACGCAGCCCTGCTCCTCCACGCTGCTCCTCCGCTTCTCAGCACCCGACAGCACGGGGCACCCCCGGTGAAAAGCGAGACTGACCGGAGAGGCTGAGGCTGAAGTCGACAACTGGTCTGGTCCGGTTCTGCTCCAGTTGGGCTCCGGCGCTCCAAGCACGAGAGACGAAGAGGCTGAAGATATCCCTGGCCCAGTTCTGCTCCAGTCCGGCGGCCCAGTCTGGCGGCGTGGTTCTGCTCCGGTCCAGCGGCCCAGTCCGGCGGCGCGGTTCTGCTCCAGTCCGGCGGTGCTTCAAAGCACCGGAGCGTCTCCTCTAGGTGAACACAACGACTCCACGGAGGTGGATCGTCCTTCGGTAAAAGTAACGGGCTGCTCACTGAAGCTGAGACCGGCTCTGTTGAAGACGAATTCCCCACAGCTACCTCGGTTCAGTTCTGGTCCAATTCGAGGGTCACAGGTACACTTCCCCCACACCTATGGAGACACCACGAGGGCCAGTCCAGCAGAAAACGAGCGAAATACCACCTGGCGATATTTGTCGGAACCAGGTAGAACCACAAAGGACCAGATAAGAGTTTGTTGAGGTCCAGAGAGAGAGAGAAAAAACACCCGACCTTCGTGCGTTGACTCCCCAGCTCGAGGGGTCACCTGGCCGGCAGGGTGCGCTCAGAGTGACCGATGGGGGGGAGCGGCCGATCGGTCCTGGGCCAAAATATATTTTTTGGACGGTCCCGTCCGGCTCTCTGAGTCACTGAACACCGAATTCGGTTGGAAGGAGGACCAGCTTTAGTCCGGTTCGAAAAACGGGTCAGTTTGATGATAAAAGACTGCAGAGAAGCCGGAGGGAGCTGCTGTCCATCAGCTCGCCAGAAGTGAAGATGATTTACAACTGGGGGCCAAATTAATGCCATCCAGAGAAAGTGAAAGGCTGCAATAAGTCAATATTTCAAAATTGGTGACAGTTAAAATAGTGTTCACATGAATCACTATGAAGTTCTGAAGACTGGAGATGTTTTTAAAATGGCATAAAGCTGCTTTGGTTTTAACTTTTAAGACTAGCTGTTAGCTCATCAGTCCATTTGAACTGAACTTGGTTTCTCCAAACTTAGACATATTCAGAAAGCTAACAACAATGGGTAAGGTATTATTTCTATCTTTCACACAGGACCCTACTTCAGTATGAGCAAAACTCAAAACAAAATGTGCATGCATCAGGACACTCAAAGCAAAGTGTTAAGAAGTTTTGTTCTACCCCTGTCCATATATTTACTCAGGGGTTAAGGTCTTGTTGACACAGTACCATTTAACTTTAATACTGAAAGCTTAACAGTGTCCCTCCTTTAGGCTGGAAGAAGAACTGTTTGATCCAGACCACCCCCTGGAGCCCCTGCTCTAAAACTTGTGGCCTGGGCATCTCCACACGTGTCAACAACGACAACAACAAATGTGAGATGAGGAAAGACCGCCGCCTGTGCCTGCTGCAGCCATGTCAGAAAAGCATACTCAGGAGTGTTAAGGTGAGAACACAATTCAAATCTACGTTGCTCAGTCTTAAAGATATGATCTAACAAGGATGAGTCAGGAAAAAGTGACCTCTTCACCTTCAGTGATGAAGATGTGCACATCCTTGATAGAGAGGAACATTGGTTTGAGAGAAGAGTAAAGGAAGCTGTCTTTGTGAAGAGAGCTCACCAAGCATTAAACAGTGTTCAACTGTTGCCTTCTTACAATGCTGTTATTGCTAGTATCACTCCGTGAACTCTGTGAATAGCAAGCAGCCATAACAAATGGTTCCAGCACTAATGATCATTGGTTCTAGCACTAACAATCAATGGTTCTGACACTAACAATCAATGGTTCTGGCACTAACAATCAATGCACTAATGATCAATGGTTGGGCACTAATGACCAATGGTTAGGCAGATGGTCCTCTGTTTGCATGTGAACAAATATTCAAAAAAGTTAAGTCTGGTCCAGAGGACCAAACTTAACTTTCTTAATCCAAAAAATGTTCAATCTGGTCCTCTGCACATTAAAAAAAATAAAATAAAATAAAACAAAGCAAAAAAATATAGAAACGTTTCGTCTCTCATACGAGAGACGAAACGTTTCTATATTTTTTTTGTTTTGTTTTTTTGTTTGTTTGTTTGTTGTTGTTTTTTTGTTTGTTTTTTTAATGTCCAGAGGACCAGATTGAACATTTTTGGATTTTTCTATCTGGATTACTGAGCATGCATCAGGATATGTGAACAAATGGTTTTGGCTGTCACCAGCAAACTGTTTGATCCACTATGAGAACGTGCTATTTATAAGACTGAGTTTGTTGCAGCTCCTCTGACTAAAGAAGTATTTTGGATAAAAGAAAACAACAAAGAAGGATCCGTCCAGAGGACCTGACTCAACCTTGTTAGATTTATCTACCTAGATTACTGAGCATTCATCAGGACCTAAAAATAATAATTAGTGTTTTCACATACAGCCACCAAAGGGAAAGACATGCCGTCCAAAGTTCCAAGCGAAAAAGGCAGAGAAACTGACCCTCTCTGGCTGCACCAGCACCAAGAAGTTCAAACCTACGTACTGTGGTGTTTGTACAGACAAACGCTGCTGCATCCCCAACAAGTCCCGCATGATCAAAGTGAACTTCTCCTGCAAAGGGGGGTTCAAAATACAGTGGAAGATGCAATGGATAATATCATGTGTATGTCAGAGAAAGTGCAATGATCCAGGTGACATGTTTTCTGACCTGAGATTGCTGTAAGGGAATATTCAGGCTGTCAAAAACACAAGGCACCATTCTGTTGGCAGAAAGGTTAAGGAGTGAAATACTCATATATTAATCAGATTTTCCTTGGCATTACACCTAAACAAATTAAAAAAGACATACATAAATCCAAATTAACAAGAAAAAAAATGTTGATATAATGATAAAATACAGTTTTTAAGTTACACCAATAGTTACAAGTTTTGGCTTTAGGAAATACTGTATATTATTATAAACTGTAGTTTCATGATTAAACCTACCTGTAAGGACAGAAGAAACATGCACACTTGTTCTTGCCAATGAGTTAATAAAATTGTGTGTACAATTTACTGTGACATGCCAAGAATGTGTTCAAGCTTGATTTCCACTTCCATTTTTCACCATAAATTAGTGTGGACACGGCCCTTATTATTGGAAGAAAAACAAACAGGAACAAATAAAAAAGTCATCCATCCATTCATGAATAAATGAATGAATGATTGATTGATTGTGGCTGAACTGGTGCCCAAGGCCGGATTAACCATATGGGCAACTGGGCAAGTGCCCAGGGGTACACGATCTCCTAAGGGCCCAGGACAGTTAGGGCACAAGCAAAATATCTGGTTTTCTCCTACTTACACTGTCACCCCAAGCCCCAGCTTGGGCTGCCCCAGCTCCTCCCGGCGCTGGCTGCTGCAACTCTCGGGGTTTATTTTTTTGTGCACTGAGTCAGTTCCTCTACGTAACCTGTCAATCAATCCAGTAGGCATGTCAGCAACTGACCAATCGACAACCTCAATTTGTCCCAAAGGTAAACGCCCCTCACCTGCAGATATGCAGCTCATCAGGGTTTTTTTCCTAGAATATTATTAACATCACAAAACAGAACAAGATACAAATACAAACTCATGTAGGTTGTCAAAAATACATTCCACAAAATAATGAAAGAAAAAATAAACATAAGAAATTAAATTTAAAAAACAAAGGAGCATGACTATTTGAGAAACTTAAAACTCTATTCAATTCAATTCAGTTTATTTATATAGCGCCAAATCACAACAAAGTTGTCTCAGGGCACTTTACAGGAACATTCACATAAAAGCCAATTAGTAAAGTTTATCTAAGGAATCCAGCAAACAAGTTGAATCTCGGCTTTGTTGCAGTCTCCCATCCAGACCAGGCACAATGGCAACAGTGGAAAGAAAAACTCCCTTTTAAAAGGAAGGAACCTCCAGCAGAACCAGGCTTAGGACAAGCGGCCATCTACTTTGACCAGCTGGTTTGAGAGGACAGGAAGGAGAGACAGATGAACACAGTTTGAGCAGAGTAAGTCAAGACAGTAGCAGAGTGAAGAAATGTGGTCAGTTTGTGCTCCAGCAGTCTAAGCCTATAGCAACATAACTAAGGGACAGCTTAGGAAACCCAAGCCATCCCTAACTACGGGATTTAGCAAAAAGGAGAGTCTTTGTTTATTTGTTCACTTCTTTGTTTTTCATCCCTGTGTCCATTACATCTGAAACAAACCCAAGGAAGTTCTAATAAAATTTTATTTATATAGCAAGTGGAGCATTAAAGCCAGCCATAATGCTGTGCTTGGGAAATTATATCTGTTGGGCATCACCTTGACACTCAGACAATAATTCTGAGTGTCTCAATGCTGGACAGGACAAGGGGAAGGGGGGGGGGGGGGAAGAGAGTCTTAAGCCTAGTTTTAAAACTGGATAATGTGTCAGCTTCACGGACAGAAAATGGAAGTTGGTTCCACAAGAGAGGAGCCTGGTAACTGAAAGATATTCCTCCCATTCTGCCTCTGGAAACTCTAGGAACCACAAGTAAATCTGCAGTCTGAGAGCAAAGTGCTCTGTTAGGAAAATGTGGAACAATAAGATCTGTAATATAAGATGGAGCTAGGTTGTTGAGAGCTTTGTAGGTTAGAAGTAAGATTTTGAATTCTATTCTGGATTTGACAGGGAGCCAGTGGAGAAAAACTAAAACTGGAGAAATATGATCTCTCCCACTAACTCCAATTAAGACTCTGGCAGCAGCATTTTGGATCAACTGAAGACGTTTTAAAGAAGTATTTGGACACCCACATAATAAACCATTGAAATAGTTCAGTCTAAACTTATAAAATCTAAATCTTATCTAAAAATGATGCAGAAAAACTGGTCCATGCATTTGTCACGTCTAGACTGGACTACCATTTATTAGCACAAATATAAAAAGACATGTTTGCTTTAAAAGCATCAG
>NC_056509.1:740177-796567 GCF_014905685.2 Nematolebias whitei
AGGTTTGTGAAGACTTGTCTAAATGTCTGAAATGTAATATTCCACTCGCTCCATCTGTTTGCTTATTGGCTATCTTGGAAGATGTTACCCTGGAAAAAAATACATGTCGCATGATTTTCACTGCCTTATGCATTGCAAAGAAAACCATACTCCTGAATTGGAAAAATAAAAATAATCTTAGCATTAATCAGTATAAAAATCTTCTGTTAGATCATATTAGTCTTGAAACAGCATCTGCCGACACATTGGATCAATCTTTGTGGGCTCCTTTGATCGGCTCCGTTACATAGTGAGGGTGGGTAGTCTGGGATCTGACCTTGTGGGGCCTTGGGGTTGATGTGGAGGCAGGTGTATGGGTTTGGGGCGCCAGGGGGTTTGCCGGGGGCTGGGCTCTTGGGGGTACCTGGGCAGGGGGGCACTGCTTTCCCCCTGGGGAGGGCCTAGGTGGTTCTGGGGGATGTAAATGCTCCCATCCAACAACACGGTCACACTCTGGATCTCATTTTAACACGTGTTGTCTCTGTTTGTAATTTGGTAATCGGTGACAACGTTCTCTCAGACCACATGCCTGTCTTGTTTGATATCATCCCACCTTGTCCTACTGCTAAGTCATGTGATTCTGCACGTACTTCACGCGCCATTAACCGTTTCACTGCTGCACGTTTTACTGAAGCTTTTAGCTCTGAGAGGATCGATCAGCTCTCAGTGTCTCTCTCCACCGAGGAGCTAACCTCTCAGCTTAACTCCGTTTGCTTAAATATTCTGGACCGTGTTGCTCCCTTTAAAACCAGGAAAACAAAACTTTTATCAGAACCATGGCTTAATGACGTCACTCAAGCCGTTAGACAGCAGTGTAGGGGAGCAGAACGCAGGTGGAGGAAAGACAGGCTGCAGGTTTCTTTTCAAATCCTAAAGGAGAGTTGGCGTCATTATCAGAAGGCAGTTAAAGCCGCCAAATCGAAGTTCTTTTCTGCGATAATTGCCTCAAACTCCCACAACCCCCGAGCCCTTTTTTCCACCCTGAATTCAGTTCTACACGTCAGTGAACCTTCACCTCTAGAAGCCTCAACTGAGCTGTGTGAAAACTTCCTCCATTTCTTTTCTGAAAAAGTTGCAAACACCCGGGCACTCATTTCTCCACCTGCTCATGATCCGTCCATCCCATCTCATTGTGTTGCTGTTCTTGACCACTTCGAGTCCATCTCTCTGTCTTCCCTGGAGCAGGTCATGTGCAGCATGAAGCCATCTGGCTCCCCTTTTGACGTTGTCCCCCCTCGACTCCTCAAGGAACTTCTTCCTGTTCTGGGCCCTCCTGTTCTTGGCATTGTGAACAGCAGCTTAGCCTCAGGTGTGGTGCCAATAACTTTTAAACATGCTGCTGTCCAACCTCTCCTGAAAAAACCTAGCCTTGACCCCTCAGTCATGTCCAACTTCTGGCCTGTCTCCAGACTCCCTTTTGTCGCTAAACTACTGGAAAAAATAGTGGCGTCCCAGCTGAAATACTTTCTAGAGGATAATGCCATCTTAGAGCTGTTCCAGTCTGGCTTTAAACCTCTCCACAGCACTGAAACTGCTCTACTCAAGGTTTTTAACGACATTCTCCTATTCACAGACGCTGGTGATTCTGTGTTCCTTCTCTTACTGGACCTCACATCTGCCTTTGATCTGCCTTTGATACAATCGACCACGAGATCCTCATTGCGAGGTTAGAGCAGTGGGTGGGCATCACTGGGTCAGCCCTCGAATGGTTTAGATCTTACCTCGCTGACAGGTCCTTTTGTGTCTCCATCAAAGATTTTAGTTCAGCCTCGGCAGCGCTTAAATGGGGGGTACCGCAAGGTTCCATCCTTGGTCCTCTTTTATTTTCTTTATACCTGCTGCCACTATGTGCTATTTTCAGGAAACATAACATACCTTTTCATTTCTACGCTGACGACTGCCAAATCTACTTCCCCCTCAGACTCAACGGTACTCGCTCTATTCAACCGTTACTGGACTGCCTGGCTGACGTCAGAGATTGGATGGCTTTAAATTTCTTGTGTTTCAACGAGAAGAAATCTGAAGTTATGCTGTTTCCTCCCAATGACACAATGACCAACCACTGCATCGACCTATCCGTTCTGTCACCGTTAGTGAAACAAAGAGTCACTAATCTAGGAGTGATACTTGACCCTTCTCTGAAACTCAACAATCATGTAAATATGATTGTTAAATCCTGCTTTTTCCAGCTGAGGCGACTGTCTAAGCTGAAGCCCATATTGTCCAAAAATAACCTGGAGACAGTAATTCATGCATTCATTACATCCAGGCTCGACTATTGCAACTCACTCCTTTTTGGTATCAGTCAGACCTCCATAGCTAGACTCCAACTGGTCCAAAATGTAGCAGCCCGGTTTTTGACCAGCACAAGCAAAAGAGAGCACATTACTCCTGTTTTGGCCTCCCTACACTGGCTTCCGGTTCACCTTCGAATCAAATTCAAAATACTCTTGTATGTCTATAAATCACTAAACAGCTCTGCCCCCTCCTATCTTACTGATCTACTCCAGCCGTATGTCCCACCACGTTCTCTCAGATCAGCAGACCAGTTGCTCCTAACAGTCCCAGGAACCCGTCTCAAGCGCAGAGGTGACAGGGCCTTCTCTGTAGCAGGCCCAAGACTTTGGAATGAGTTACCTCTGCTCGTTAGACAGGCCCCCTCCCTCACAGTTTTTAAATCTCGCTTAAAAACACACTTTTATTCCCTGGCTTTTAGCACTGTGTGATCTGTGCTGAGTCTGTGTGCATCACACTGTGTTGGTCATGTTGCAGTTGTTGTTATCCATTACTGTTTTTGTTCGTTTCTACGTTTTTGGTGTCCTGTTATGTAATCTGTTGCTGTGTGCTTGTTCTGTTTGTCCCTGTACAGCACTTTGGTGTGCTTTGTCACTGTTTAAAGTGCTATATAAATAAATTGGTATGGTATGGTATGGTATGTCTGCTGGTGGCTGCATGTGGGCCCTCAGGTGGTCTGTGGCGGCGGTCGTGGGTCACCGATCTGGTAGCCTGGCTGTGCTGGGGTGGGTTCGGGATGGGCGCGGGGGCTTGGGATTCTGGAGGCTTGTCGCCCCCGGGCTTGGGCCTGTGGGGATCGGGGATCTTGGGCTCTGGCGGGCGGGTTGCCGGGCGGGTTGCCGGGCTCTGGGCCGGCTTGCGCTCTGGTGCCCGGTTCTGGGCAGGGGCCTTTGGCTCGCTGGTGGGTTGTGGGTTCATGGGCTGGGGGGTTGGGTGTCTGGGGGCATGACCAGTGGCCCCTAAGAGGGGTTAGTTTGACCCAGCCTAGGTGTCTAGTGTGCTATGTGTTTTGAGAGATGTCAGAATGAGGGGTGGGTGTAGTATTTCTTCTGGGGTGGGGACGGGGTGGATGTCCTTGGGGGCGGCCCGGGACTGTGCATGGCCGACTGGCTGGCCCCTTTCCTGTGGTGGGGGCTCGCTCCCGGTGCTTCCTGGCTCTGTCGGCGGTTGAGCGGGTGCTCTTGTCCGGGTCGTCCTGGTGGGGTTTGGCTTCATTTGGTGGCGGGCTGACTGCGGTTTGTGGGGGTCCTGGCAGCCCTCGGATGTGTGGGCTGCTGGTACTGCTTTTGGCAGCCCTCGGGGCTCTGTCCCTCTCTGGTCTGGAGCTCAGCGGGCCTGGTGGTCGGTCCAGATGGAGAGGTGTCTTGGCCTCAATCCCTGGGTGGACCTTGGGGAACTGGGGGGGGGGGGGCTGTTGGGTCAGTGGGGGAGCTGACTCCCTGTGGGAGCATTTGCGCTCACAGTTATATTTCTCCCCATCCCTCACCATGCACCTCCACCCTCTTCATTTCAATTCCACACATTTAGGGTTGTTTGGGCTCGGGTGTGCTGCAACAATTTTACATCTCTGTTGACCATAGCCACCTGGGACTCAATTTTATTGTACACCTTAGACATTCATTCATAACATCCTCATGACATTCACATATAGGAACTTGAGGTGGGCACATGGCTATGGGTGGTGGGATGACCTTACTCTCACCCCCTGTGCCGGTGCTCACTTACAACAATTGCATTTAGACACTAGGGTTTGGATAGAGTTGGGGTGGAGGGGAAACTGGCATCATGCCAGCCTTTGCTCCTTCTTCTTTCCTTTTTAATGGCACTAAACAACAACACATATCAACAGCACATCTAGGGGCGGGGGTGTATGTGTTGGGGTCTTATTCTTTTTTTTTCTCAACCCCCTAGTTCTCTAACTGCCATTCCGGGGGTGGGGTCCGGGAGAAGGGCAGGCCGTCGGGTGTTGACCAGGACTATGTGTGGGGTTCGGGGTCTGGGGGATTGCCGTGGGCGGTGCTGGCACTGTGCTCTCCCTGGGGTTGTTTGGACCCCCTGAGCTTGGCTCTTGGGTGCCATGGTTGGCCCGCTGGCCGGGGTGGCTGCCGGGGCCTGGCGGGAGGTCGGCTGGGGGCGCGTGCTTGGTTGTTGGCAGTGCGTGGGGGTGGTCGGTGGCATGACCTCTTCGTGCCGGGGGGTGTCCTGTCGGCTGGGCGTGGCCTGGGCCGGGTCTGGGATATTGGCTCCTCTCCGCTCGAGAATGAATGGATCTACCTCCTGGGTTTGGGCATGGGCTGCCCCCTGTAGAGGGCGAGTACATGTCTTGGACCTGGGGGGTATAGAGTGCGTATCGGGAATAAGAATGAAATGTATCGTTATTGTATGTCTTTGAGTGAGTGAGTGTGAGAATGAGGCTGGGACTGTGTGATTGTGTCTGTGTATGAATGGGTATTTGTTAGGCCGAGACTCGGACTGCCCCCTCTCTGATACAACTGGGGGTGCTTGGCATCACGCCCCTATCGCACGGCCCCCTGGTGGGGTGTGCCCTTGCCTACCGGTGTGCTTGGGGCCCTTGGTGTCGGGGGCTGGGCGCTTGGGCGTGTGTCGGCTCGGCCTGGTGTCTGCCTGGTGGGGCTCGGGTCCTCTGGCCCTGTCAGGCCTTGGCCTGGGTGGTCTGAGTCCTCGGTGCCCAGACCTCAGTGCCCGGGCCTGGACCTGCATCGGTGCGGCGGGTTCCGGCGGGGGCCTGTGAGTTTGTCGCTGTTGGCCCCGGGGGGTCGCTGTATGTGGTCGCTGGTGGGGATCTTCCAGCTCTTCCCTGTGGTCCAATCTGGGGGGGTGGGTGAGTGGTTCGTCCTGTGTGGGTGGCCCTGGGGGCTCCGCGGTCGGGGTCCCTCCTGGGGTCTTGGGCTCTGGTCCCCCCTTTTTCGTCTGCCTCTGGTCTTGGGGGTCGGGCCTCTGCTGCTTCACAGTTACTATTGAATGTTCTATTAGAGAAGCCTTATACACTTATGCATGCTCACAACCACACACAAATAGAAGCAGGGATGCTTATGTAGGCTTTATATGTAGATATATAGATATGTATATGAATGTATATTCATGTGTATGTATGTATGTATATAGGCGTAGGTATGGGTATATATATTTATGGAAACTTACTGCAAAGCCATGAATATTTTAAGATCTTTATACATATGTATTTTGTTGCTGTGTTTTGTCATGTTCTTTGCAGGTGAACAGTCAGTGGCCGGGTGTTTTGCCATGTGCTCTCTTTGTGTATATTTCTTATATTTTGGAGTCTTACTTTGTCTTTTCTTTCTTTCTATCCTATAAAAAAAATAAAAAAATAAATAAACCTACACTAGATAATCACTAGAATAAATATTTCATAATAATGGTGTGGAGAGGATGGCTGTAAGGGGAGAAGGGAGGCCATCTGTCATCTAAAAAAAAGGAAAAAAAAGAAAGAAAGAGTAAAATAAAATAAATGTAGTGGAGGGGGTTGGAGAAAGTGTCACCCTTCTTCCTCCATCTCACATCCTTCATATTGTTACATGTTTGGCGCCCCGTGTGATTGATTACAAAATTTAATCATAACATGATGTTTATTCAATTTCAAGTGTCTTATGAGCGGTGTTTGAGCAAACTACAAAGGTTTTTGTAAACTGATAAATCTTCTGTCTCCTGTAGGCCCAGACCTCTTGTTTGCCATAAACTGAAAAGTACATGCTGTTGTGAACTTGTTTAGGGATCTTTTTGGGTAAATTTGGTGGTGAATACATGCCGTGATTGAGCCAGACGTTTTGTTGGTCTGCCGTAGGTTTAAGAGTCTGATAGGCCCTTTTCACATGACGTCAGACAACTTCCTTTTTGACTCGATGCTGTGGATCAGTACTTCCGGGTCTATTCTCCCTCGGGCGACCTGTCTGGAAACTTAACGGAATTTCATTCCTTCAACCTTTATTTACAGAGGTTATGTTACAAGATATAGTGCAAGGTAAGGTTAATAAAAACAGTATTTATGTGTTTGTTAGCTGTGGTAACGTTATCCATCATTGCAGCAAATTTAGCCACAGTACCTAAAATATACAACACGGGCTGTCAGTGCTCTAACGTTTAAAGGTTTACTAGCTATATTAACATTAATAAAAACTGTATTTATGTGTTAGTTAGCTGTGGTGACGTTATCCATCATTATCAATTTACCATTCTGTAACTGGGTAAGGAAACAGCCTCCAATTGTAAAGTAAGCTAGCTAGCAGCTAACAGGTAGCTAAACTCTACACTGCTGCTGCCTGTCAGTGCTGTAACATTAAAATGTTTAACTTTATCTATTAATGTAAAATCTCTGACATCTTCCAACACTGTTGTTTAGAATAGCATTTTAAATATTGAATTAAAAACTACATGTCAAACCATTTCCATATTCTGATGATTAATAATTTATCTTTTTACTTTCTTCTTGTGTCCATCTTTCTCAGCAGCAGCTCATCTAACCAGCATGACACAATCATTAAGACGTTATTGCAGTGTGCCATGTTGTTCCAATATTAAACAAAAAACAACATATTTGAGTTTCCACAATTTTCCCGTGGACAAAGAAATACGTTCCCGTTGGGTGAGAGCGATCAGGAGAGATGAAGGGCCAACTTTTGAAATCCTCTGTGGGAGCACCCATGCAGTCTGCACTTTGCCCCAGAAGATCTAAATTCATCAGCCAGTGGAAGAACCTGGATCAGACAAGGATCGGTGCCATCTAGATTTCACTGGAATGATTGGGGTAAATGGAGGGAAGACAGTGCTGAACATTTTTAAAAATAAACAAAAATGTGTCATGACCATGAAGTGTCTGATTTTCAACCTCTAGGGAGACGCTCACAAGCTCGTGAGTCAGTTTACCTGTGAGCAAGAAGTGTCTCGTGCTGCTGGCCAGGATGACTCCTAGGAACTGTACCCGGGAACTGTACAGAGGAGGCATCGCCTGCAGGTGCAGTGGTAAAAGATCACGGCTCTGCCTGACATCCTTCTCTGGGTTAGTATTGCAGAAAATGATTGTAGAAAAATATATGGCAGTGAATAACACTGTAACCATCTCGTGGTTGGATTCAGAACATTTTGGATTTGCTAATGGTTGAGAGACTGTCAGTTAATACATGAAATGATTTGAATGAGTAGGAGCAGCGTCATACTTTATGGAAAATATTGCATATTTTGTTTTGCCCTTTGAAAAAAAATTACATATTTTCACGTCAGAACTGTGAAGGCAGTAACGAGTAAGTAATAGAAGAAATGCTGTAATACAAAAGGTATTTGATAATTGAACAGGAAATTGAAGAGTGGATAAGTGATGTCTATTAATGTTTATAATTTATTTTATCTTAGGTCAACTGAATGATGCTGCACGGAGAATTCAAGAGTTGCAGAGACAAGTTTTGTCTCTAGAAATGGAAATCCAGCAGCTGACAATTAAGAAGTGCCCTCCTGTGTGTGTGTGTGTGTGTGTGCGTGCGTGCGTGCGTGCGTGTGTGTGCGTGTGTGCGTGTGTATATATATATATATATATATATATATATATGTGTGTGTGTATATATACAAGTTTCTTTACCAACATTGCTCCATGTACAGTGTTCAATAAAATTATTAAATGAATGTTTGCAAGAAGCTGCCACAAACCTTGTTTAATTGTTTCACAACAGAAGCTTTAATTTGAGCATTTCCTCCCCTCCTCCATGTACTACATTACCAGATGTGTAAAATATACAAACAGATGCAATTTAAATGTAAAAGATGTACATATGCAGATTACTGAAGACAAGCTGTTTAAAAAAAGTTCTGACAGAATTCTTCACAACATCATTCATTAGTAGATTAAAAAAAAAGAAGAAATATACGGAGAGATTTCCAACACAGCTGCTTCCAGTAATGAATGTTCATCCAAGAAGTGTGACTTGAAGGAGCAGGGAGGCTCTAGACTGATTTGTCTCCTTTATGATCAAGAGGCTCCTGATAATTTGATATTAGGCAGCAGCAGATGACCCACAGCTGATTGACTGAACCTCCTGATTGACTGGTACTCCTTCACCCTTCGCATGGCCCTCTCTGCTAAAATCGTCAAACGAGCCTGGGTCTTCAGGGTGTCCTATTTGATGAGTTGCTGCTGCTGAGAAAGATGGACACAAGAAGAAAGTAAAAAGATAAATTATTAATCATCAGAATATGGAAATGGTTTGACATATAGTTTTTTAATTCAATATTTAAAATGCTATTCTAAACTACAGTGTTGGAAGATGTCAGAGATTAATAGATAAAGTAAACATTTTAATGTTACAGCACTGACAGGCAGCAGCAGTGTATATTTTAGCTACCTGTTAGCTGCTAGCTAGCTTACTTTACAATTGGAGGCTGTTTCCTTACACAGTTACAGAATGGTAAATTGATAATGATGGATAATGTTACCACAGCTAACTAACATGTAAATACTGTTTTTATTAATGTTAATATAGCTAGTAAACCTTTAAACGTTAGAGCACTGACAGCCCGTGTTGTATATTTTAGCTACTGTGGCTAAAGTTGCTATAATGATGGATAACGTTACCACAGCTAACAAACACATAAATACTGTTTTTATTAACCTTACCTTGCACTACATCTTGTAATATAACCTCTGTAAATAAAGGTTGAAGGAATGAAATTCCATTAAGTTTCCAGACAGGTCTCCCGAGGGAAAATAGACCCGGAAGTAATGATCCACAGCATCGAGTCAAAAAGGAAGTTGTCTGACGTCCTTGTGAAAAGAGCCTATTGTGTCTGAGCACCAACAGAAAAACCTGTACCTCTGTTAATTTTCCGTTACAACAAACTTCCTTCGTGCGATAATGTTGATGTATTCAGTGGCCGAATTATCAGTAAATTCTTTTTTTTTCTCTCTGTCCTCCGGTGGAACCAGACGTGTCTCCCAGTCCCCCCCCCCCCCCCCCACCCCCCCTTCCCCGCTACACTCTTTTGTCCTGTGAACCCTTAAAAAGCCTCTTTTTTTCTGCATACCTCTTAATTCGAAGGTTGAGCTGGTCTTTCAACAAAATTGATCAACTTCTCCTGACAGGAGTCAGGGCATAAGGAGGACCCTCTTACCTCGACGGAAACAAATTGGATTCATGATGACAACTGGTTATTTTGCTGTTTGGCTGGTGAAGTCTGGATTGTCTATAAATTTGTGTGGATGTGTCGAATCTCAACAGCGCTCAGACTGAATTTGTGGAGCTGCAGCAGGGAGCTGGAGAAGGCTGTTATCAGAGCTGTGGACTCTATAGCAGCACACATGAAGGGGAAATAATCTTGGAGAAGCTGTGACCTTGACTTTTGGCGTAAAGGATCAGTTCGGCTATTTTGGAGTTCCATCAGAGGAATACATACCAACGAGACTTTAATAAGGCTGAAACAACAATTCATGAGTTCTGCCTGACCCAAACTGTGGCCTTGACGCCGGACTTATCTCAACTCCTCCTCAAATGTTTTGAAAACGACAAAGATGCTTTGACTGTCTCCTCACCCCTCCCTTCCCCAAGGCCGTGGACATGTGACAGAACCTCAACTGAGCTGATGATGAATGTCACCCCTTATCTGGACAATGGCTGAGAGGGGTGGCTCTGGACTATGCTACGACTTTCCCTTAAAAAGTCTCTGTCTTCACTGGCCTATATTCAAAAAGCGTTCAATACAAAAACAACTGGACTTTATTTGTAAACAGAAGACGTTTCTCTCCTCATCCGAGGAGCTTTCTCAATTCAAAGATGATATTGATGACAGATTGTCTTGGAAACAGCACATAAATCTTGTAAAAAGTAAATTATCCAAATCCACAGCTGTACTATATAGAGTTAAGGACTTATTGAATGAGAAAGCTTTGTATTTGCTGTACAATACAATTATAATACCACATTTAATATACTGTGTTGATGTTTGGGGCATAGCATGCAAAACGACTACTAGGTCTATTTTAATCTTGCAGAAAAGAGCCTTAAGAATTATAACGAAAACTCATTACTATCATCCTACTAGTGTATTATTTTGTAAAATGAAGTTGCTGGGGTTTTATGATTTGGTGGAATATAATATTCTTTTGTTAATGTATAAAGCACGTCATTATACACTGCCCTCAAATATTCAAGTGCTTTTTGTAAAAAGAAAAAGTTGTTATAATCTAAAGGGCACAGATATTTTTGTTAAACCTAAATATAGAACTAGTTTAAAGGGTCGGTCAACGTTGATACATGGAATAGGACTATGGAATAGTTTGGAAACTGATGTTAAAACAGCTCAGTCAATGTCTGTATTCAAGAAAAAAATTAAGAGTATAATGTTGCAAAGATATATGTAATTTGGTTAATATAAAATGTTTTTAAAATCATTATATTACTATAAGTTGATTATTTGTTTCATGGTTGACTAATGCATGAATTGCATTGATTGTTTAGTTGTTGAAAAATTATTTTCATGAATGACTATTGCTTTAATTGATTGTTTGTATTGATTTTTTTGTCTAAGAAGGGGCAGTTATTATAAGATTTTTTCTTCTTCTGCTTCCTTTCATTTTAAATTTTCTTTTCTGTTTTTTTTTTATCCATATGGATTGTAAATTGTTTTTTTCCTGTGTTTTAATTTGAAATGAATAAAATAAATTAAATGAAATGAAATGAAATGAAAGAGCAGAGAGTGAGAGATTCAGGTTATAAGGCTGAGTGAGATAAGACACACACACACACATATGTAGATTGGCAAATCACACCTAAACAAACATTAACAGTAAGAGTCTTTTGTTCCTCTAATACACAGACGAGGCCCCTCTGTTCCCATCAGGTGTGAAAAACCGGCTGGGAATCTGTTTTAAAGTTGTATTATAGGTTTTTGAAAGTGGAAATCTGAGGCCTCCTCCTCTGTTAAGAGACGGCTTT
The DNA here is from genome assembly GCF_014905685.2 of Nematolebias whitei. Classification (NCBI taxonomy): domain Eukaryota; kingdom Metazoa; phylum Chordata; class Actinopteri; order Cyprinodontiformes; family Rivulidae; genus Nematolebias; species Nematolebias whitei. The sequence goes on from NC_056509.1 coordinate 751,466, forward strand.
TCTCTTTTTACACAAATTGCCTCCTTCCCCCCCCTCTCAAACCATCTGTGTTCTCGGTCCAAAATGTGCACATTTTGGTCCTGAAAAGAGTGTCCACCATTTTACCAGCTGATAAAGGAAGATGCGCAGTAGTCCTCAACACTTCTGATTACCGGGAAAAAATAACCACACTACTGAGCGACAGCAATACCTACGAGACCCTGAAGAGGGACCCAACCAGTGCCTACAAAAAGAAAGTCATAGATTACCTGCAAAAACTTGAAAAGGAGAAAACAATCAATCGATTGTTGTATTATAGATTGTACCCAGGGGAAGCCACTCCCTGTCTTTATGGACTTCCAAAAATATATAAAGAAGGAACACCACTCAGACCCATCGTCAGCAGCATGAACTCAGTGACATACAATATTGCTAAACATCTGGCTGGTATTTTAGCTCCTCTTGTTGGAAACACACCTCATCACATAAAGAACTCCATTGATTTTGCTAACAAAGTTCAACACTTGAAACTAACCCCAGGAGAAACCCTTGTATCATATGATGTGACTTCTCTTTTCACATGCATACCCATCTCTGAAGCAGTAGAAACCATCGGAAAACAACTTCTACAAGACAAGGACTTAATCAACAGGACCAACTTCCCTCCGGACCAGATCTGCACCTTGTTGGATCTCTGCCTCTCCACCACTTATTTCAAGTTCAATGACAGCTTTTACAGACAGAAAATGATCCCATGGCACAGCCATGGGATCATGGGACTAATTGATTTTAGTTGATTTTATCATTGATTTTAGTTGCACTCTGTAGCACTTTGTGATTTTTGTTAATGAAAAGTGCGTTACAAATTAAATTCATTATTATTATTATTATCTCCAGTGTCACCCATTGTTGCCAATCTCTACATGGAGGAAGTGGAACAGAGAGCCCTACACTCCTATGAGGGAACAAAGCCAAGCCATTGGTTCCGTTATGTGGATGACACCTGGGTCAAAATCCAAGCCAAGGAAATAGAAGCGTTCACCAGACACATTAACTCGGTCGATAACAACATCGAGTTCACCAGAGAGGATGCAAACGACAACACGCTGCCTTTTTTGGACTGTTTGGTTCAGATGGAGAGAGAGGACAGCCTCAACATTGAAGTTTACAGAAAACCAACCCACACAGACCAGTATCTTCTGTTTGACTCCCACCATCCACTGGAACACAAACTCTATGTCATCAGAACTTTACAACATCGGGCCGAATGCGTCCCCACGAAGACAGAAGGTAAGGAAAAGGAACAGAAACACATTCAAGAAGCTCTTCAAACATGTGGATATCCTAACTGGGCTTTTGTCAAGTCAGCGAGGAAATCTACAAAACACACTAATAAACAGAAAAAGGAGAACAAGAGATGGAAAAACATCGTCATCCCTTATGTTGCTGGAGTATCAGAGAAATTCAGAAGGATCTTCAACAAACATAAGATCCCAGTACATTTCCAACCCAGCAGGACTCTCAGACATAGGCTTGTCCACCCTAAATACAAAACACCCATACACAAACAGAGTGATGTAGTGTATGCAGTCCAGTGCAGCAAGGACTGTCCAGACCTCTACATTGGAGAAACTAAACAGCCTCTTCACAGACGCATGGCTCAACACAGGGGAGCCAGCTCCACAGGACAAGTCTCAGCTGTTCACCTCCACCTCACAGATAAGGGACACTCTTTTGAGGACCAAAATGTGCACATTTTGGACCGAGAACACAGATGGTTTGAGAGGGGGGTGAAGGAGGCAATTTATGTAAAAAGAGAAAAGCCGTCTCTTAACAGAGGAGGAGGCCTCAGATTTCCACTTTCAAAAACATATAATGCAACTTTAAAACAGATTCCCAGCCAGTTTTTCACACCTGATGGGAACAGAGGGGCCTCGTCTGTGTATTAGAGGAACAAAAGACTCTTACTGTTAATGTTTGTTTAGGTGTGATTTGCCAATCTACATATGTGTGTGTGTGTGTCTTATCTCACTCAGCCTTATAACCTGAATCTCTCACTCTCTGCTCTTTGAATTGAGAAAGCTCCTCGGATGAGGAGCGAAACGTCTTCTGTTTACAAATAAAGTCCAGTTGTTTTTGTATTGAACGCTTTTTGAATTCATCATGTCCTAGATGACTGAGAATCTTCACCAGCTTACTGGCCTATATGTAAATGTATAACATCTATTTATGTTGCTTTGCTGTGGTAGCCTGATGCATACTCAATAATCCAAGTAGACAAATATAAAAAAGTTAAATCTGGTCCTCAGGACATTCAAAAAAAAAAACAAAGCAAAACAACAAAAAAATGTAGAAACGTTTCGTCTCTCATCCGAGAGACTTCCTCAGTCTGAGGTGCTGTATTCAGCTCAGTGTCTTAAATATCACCTTCTCAGAGTGGATCAACCAGTTTTGCTGCTGACAACCAAAACCAGCTGATCACATGCTCAAGAAGGACCATCAGCCTAACAATGGATCATTAGCACACTGATGGCTGTTTACTATTCACAGAGGGCTGAGTGATACTAGCAATCACAGCATTGTAAGAGGGGGACAATTGAACACGTAGGCCTCCACCCCTGTTTAACGATGGACAATTTCTTTTCACAAAGATGGCCTCCTTTACTCCTCTCTCAAACCATCGTTCCTCTCTATCCAGGATGTGAACATCTTCATCCCTGAAAGAGTGACCGCTGGGCTGGAGATGAGTGTAGACCGCAGAGTCCTGGCTTGATGATGTTGATCTTCTGTGCTGGGCCATCCTTTTGGCCAGTGGCTGTTTTGTTTCCCCGATGTAAGACTGATCACAGCTCTCCTGACACTGAACAGCATACACAACATTACTCTGTTTGTGCCGGGGGACTGGATATTTGGGATGAACCGGTCTTTGCCGTAATGTATTTTGGGGTTTAAAAGCCACTGGGACGTTATGTTTAGAAAATAAACATCTCAGTTTCTCTGATACTCCCTGAACATATGGAATGACCACTGGTCTGGGTCTGGGTTCCTCCTTTTCACCTGTTGGCTTACTGGAGTCCTGTTTGGGTGTCTTCTCTGCTTTCAGGAAGGCCCAGTTAGGATATCCACATTGCTCTAGAGCCTGTCTTGTGTGGGATTTCTCCTTCTGCCTGGCTCCTGAGTTAGTGGGGACGCTGTCTGCTCTGTGATACAGAGTCCTGATGACTCCTAACTTGTGCTCCAAAGGGTGATGGGAGTCAAACTGCAAATACTGGTCTGTGTGGGTGGGTTTGTGGTACACCTCAGTTTGCAAATGTCCTCTATCAGAGACTGAGACCTCACAGTCCAAGAAAGCCAACTTGCCATTTTTTTCATCTTCTCGTGTGAACTTGATGTATTTATCCACAGAGTTGATGTGGTCAGTAAAATGTTGTACTTCCTGAGATTTAATTTTAACCCAGGTGTCATCAACATACTGAACCAATGACTTGGTGTTGTCCCTGAAAAGGACGTCAAGGCTCTCTTTTCTACCTCCTCCATGTACAGGTTGGCAACAATAGGAGAAACTGGAGACCCCATAGCACACCCATGTTTCTGCCTATAATTTTGCTCCCCATATGTGAAGTAGGTTGACTGCAGGCACAGTTTCAAGAGTTGACACAGTTGTTCTGTGGAAAGCGTGGTCCTGCTGCTCAGAGTGGTGTCTGATTTTAATTTTAAACTGACACCTCTACTGCATCATCAACAGGAATGCACGTAAAGAGTAATGTGACATCAAAAGAGACCATTGTTTCATCAGTCTCCATGATGACATCCCTCACCTTATCCACAAAGTCCATGGTGTTCTGTATGTGGTACCACATACAGAACACCATGGACTTTGTGGATAAAAATCCACACACGAGGCGATGGAAAAAAATAACTCATAATTTAAAAATCCGCACACGAGGCAATGGAAAAAAATTAAAACAATTAAAATGCAAAAAAAGGAGTGAAGAAAATATATAGTGTTGTTTGAAGAACAAGGAAACAACCTCCACCCTATGTGACTTCAAGACCTGTCCAACGACGCCCCCTGCTAAAGTGTACCCAGTAATACACATGACATCAGGGACCGTACACAAAGGGAATGAGAGCTTGAAAGAAGTGGAAGAGGAGGCAGGTGATCAAGGAGGGATGAGCTGAAGGATGGAAGCAGAACGGAGGAGAGACATCAGCCAGCAGCTGGCTGAACCGGACCAATGACCGAGACATTCTGGACAGAACCAACAACCTCAGAGAGGAGCCTCAGACTCAGGATGCTTGGTTGAAAATCACTGGTAGACATGCACAATCCGAAAAACAAAAACCGTATTTTAGGAAGGCTGTACTTGATGGTTTGCCTAGTGACGTTGTAGATGACCCAAAAAAAAAAAAAAAAACCACTGACTTGCTTGCAGCTGATGCTGAGAGGTGGGAGAGACATGTGGTACATTGTCTTAAATATGCTAAAAAACAGAGAGAGAAGGAAGCAAATGAGTTATAGGACGTGAAAAATCAGTTGTTTAAGCTTAAATTGAATGACGCCAGACATAAAATAAATGAGGAGAAAAAAGTGAAAGAGAAAAAACAAATGGCGGTTCAGGAGTGTGTCAAAACCTCCACACCAGGGGTAGTTGCTATGCAACAGTGGTCTGAAATATCTGGTTCGCGGGCCGGGGGGGACATCCAGCCAGGGGAGCTGGACGAGGGAGAAGGGGTGGCGGTGCGGCGCGGAGGGGTTGGGGACGTGGCTTCTCGTGCTGGGGATAGCGGGGGGCTGCTTGTTTCTTCTGTGGTCAGCAGGAGCACTGGGCGAGAGATTGCATGTACCCAGGCCCACCTCCCCACCAGCCAATGCGGGAACAACAGCCGTACCGGCAACCTATGGGAGGCCAAGCACAATACCAGCAGCAGGCAGAAGAAGAAGCGACTTTTTCAACAATCAACCACACACCACCTGGCTTCCAGATGTCACAGCAGTCAGTGGAGGTTGTTGGATTTGCTGGGGTAAAACAGAGACTGCCTGTAACAGTTCCCCTTACCACTAAAGTGGGAACACAAACACTGGCCCATCCTTTTGTGATTGCGAAAAATACACCAGCGAATCTCCTTGGGAGAGATCTTCTCATAAAGCTTGGAGCGTCCATTCTTTGTGCACCTGATGGACTGATTGTCCGGCTCCCAGATAGAACCACCTTGAACTGTGGCCAGGTCACCATTTCCCACTCTCAATGCATGATCCAACCCGTCCAAGACGAGTATGCTGACATCTACTGGGGGCTGATTGAACCTGAGATCCCTGGGGGAATGGGTGTTTTCTCTGCGTTCCTGGCGTGGGAGCCGTGGTTCCGGACTCTTGAGCCATGCATGCCGCTCTCAGACCCCTTACATGTAACCCTCTGTTATGACAGAAAAGGTGACGAGGTTTTTCAGGATCACTTTGCAAAGCAACTACAAGGGAAAATCTGGTCAATTAAAACAGGTAACATTTATGCGGGAAACCAAGGGGTGGGAGCTATTGTAAACTTAACTCTAGACCAAGAAGCTTGGTATATGATGAGCACAGAAGCAGTGCCTCACATATCACTGGGCTTAAATCCAAAATATCAGGCTAAAGATTTGGGTCCAATGGTAAAAATGGCTTCAGAAGCCAGAGACTGGGTAAAAAACATCTGTACAGCATGTCTGGTTCTCGCCTAGCTGTAAGTGTTATTCAGTGGATTCTGAAGCAAATGATGTAGCTTTATTACAGCACAATGTCCTCCCCATGGAGCATGGACGTGAACAGAATGACCACCCGCTCGCATGTCAGCTGATGGATAGAATGCCTGAATCGTTATGGTCTGTAGGACCCACGGACGTGGGACTGACAAACTGCACTCCCGTATCGTTTCAGGTCCAAAACACATATCCCATTTGGCTAAAACAATATGCACACAAACCCGTTGCTGAAGAGGAAATTTCTGAAACTATAGAGGGGTTAAAACAAAGTGGGGTCTTGGAACCCTCATGCTCTGATTGGAACACACCGATTTTACCTGTACAAAAGCCAGGTACAGGCAAATTTTGTATGGCACATGATTTGAGAGCCATAAATAAACTACTGGCACGGTGGGCGTGACCAGTAGTGTTGCGACAGCTACATGCCTCCGGGTTTAAAGTAAGTAAAAATAAACCATTATATACCGAGACACGGATTTTCAACTAAAATAAGGTCGGATAATGGAACGCATTTTAAAAACTCAGATCTTCAGAAGGTTGAAAAAGCATAAGGATTGAAACATGCTTTTGGGACAGTTTACTACCTTCAATCTCAGGGGAAGGTTGAAAGATTAAACAGAAACCTCATACAAAAAATATCAAAGGTCTGTGCACAGACTCATTCCAATTGGCTTGATTCATTGCCCATAGCGCTCATGGCCATTAGAGCATCGATTAATAGGGGTACAGGTTTCACCCCTTATGAATTAACAACAGGAAGGTTTTTCCCTGGGCCTCAGCAAAATCTCGAGTGGCCCTCGGAACAGGTAATGAACGTGTCACACAAGATATATTACAACACACTCAGAGCTTTGTTGTCCAGTTTTGCTCAACAGATTCCAGATTCCAGTACTCCTCAGGAGGAGGAGCTGGCAAGTCTCGCTTCAAACTGGGTCCTGCTGAGAGTGGTGAAACGTAAGTGGACGGAACCAAGGTGGACGGGGCCATACGAGATCAAAGACCGTACCTCACACGCAGTACGTCTGAAAGGAAAAGGCTCCACGTGTTTTCATCTCAGCCAATGTGCACCTGCTGAAGAACCCCACCGCTCGCTGACAGAAGTCGAAGCAGACCTGCTGGAATTACAGGAGTAAAGATCCCCATGGCATCTGGAGGAGGTGATCTGAACTTCGTGGGAGTTCATTCTTTGCCCCTTGTTGAAAAAGGCAGCAGCAAAATTTGGAGAAGGAGTCTCCGCTCTACCTAAGTCGGTCAGACAGGTGGAACAGGGAAGGAAAGAAGATTCCCAGCCCTGACCGTGAAGAAACGAAGATGCAACACACTGATATAGATTTGACACATTGCACACACATCAGTTAAAACGTATGCTCAGACTGATAAAGTTTCTGAGGACTTTACATGAAGACATCTCCGCGGGCCGAATCCCGCTGAGCACCAAAAGGACCCTTGTGGACGAACAAGGCCTCCCACCGTAAGCTCAAGCATAGAAGACCTGCTAGCTAGGAGTGTTTAATATGAGTGTTTATCTTTTCTTTCAGTCATTCTGAGGAAACAACCAGAACTTTTAAAAGGGTCGGTGGATTCAATTGAGAACTCTAAATATTCAAAATTTTACTCCATTCAATTGAACATCATAATCATTCTAAAATTCTTTGAGGTATTTTAAAGAGAGGTCAATCTTTTGGTATTTCTCAATTTTCAGGGGTCAATTTTGGCTATTTTTGAGTGTTTTATTAGTTGTTTTAGAACTAGTGGTTTAATCGTTTCTCATTTCGAATTTAATCTTCCAGTAGTTTGGTAGTATTTTTAATAACTTCTAAGATTTACTCCTTTGGTATTTTTACAGGTTTTGAAGTGTTTAACCATGGGTCTGTTCCAAAACCCCTGGAGGATTACAATAATATTGGGTGTGGTGTCAGTGTTACTCACTTCCATAATTTTTCCGTGTGAATATTACTGTTTAATTCCAGGTCACTCCCGCTGCCAGCATCAACAACTAAGGGTCAAACGCAGCGACCCTAAACTCATGGCCTGGTCTCAAGTGAATGAGGTGGATCATCTGACGTTGAATCTGTCTCATAGTTTTCAAATGAACAGCTGGTACCGTTATGCTATGTGTGTACCAAAATCCCAGTTTCAGCCTCACATCTGACCTTACGTGTTAAACCCATCGAACGCAAGTTGTCCACATCGTTGTAAAATTCGCAGGTACTCCCTGATGCAACCATCTCAGGTAGTGGTGCTGAGTCGATTTGTAGAATGGACCCCAGAGGAACAATTTCCTATTTGTGTCTACCGCCACCTGCAGGACGCTTCTCAGAGGGCAGTGGGCCCACTGCCTCCTGACAAGTGTCAAGCTGTTTATCATTCTAGGAATCATTACGTTGGGGTGCCTGACAGTAATGGAACGTATCCTGTCGAGGATCTAGCCTGGCTGTGTGGCCATGCTGTACTGCTGACATTACTAGCCAACTGGACAGGACTGTGTGTATCGGTTGCCATGACAGATGACTCATTCATGGCTTCCTTAAGTAATGGTTCTCATTATGTAAGACACAGAAGAGCTATTGACATCAAACCTCATGACTCTCTGTGGGGCACAGATGTACCCTAGGAGTTTAAGCACTGGACAGCTGGTGAAAAGGTCATGCTTTCACTGTTCCCTTGGGTTGGTGTGGGCTCACTTCTCTTAAGGGTAGAAACTTTAGACTATCGCTTTGGAATCTTCCTAAATGCTACTGTTAGAGCTTTAGAGGGCATCTCTGCTGAATTGACTGCCCTGCGTATTATGGTTTTGCAGCATAGATTGATTTTGGATTTGTTAACAGCATCTCAGGGTGGGATTTGCTCGATTATCGGCAAAGACACCTGTTGCACCTATGTCCCAGATGAGACCAGACACGACCCCCAGGCCAGGGTGACCAACACCTTGAACCAACTTAATGCACTGCAGAAGGCTAAGAGTGAGGATCCTTCTCCAGGATCCTGGAAGTTTCTGTCTTGGTTCACGAGAGGCTCTTGGAGTCAGATTGTGCTAAAGATCTCGGCCCCCCTGACTGCAATTCTTATTATTTTTTGTGTTTTGATGATTGGTATTATCCCTTGTGCTGGAATGATCGTTCGTAAAATGATTCAGGTTGAGACTAAAACCGCTAATGTCATGACCCTGATGCAACACTCAGGTGACACCTCCGCAGATGATCAGAGCCACTTGGAGTGGGCAGAATCAAAATATCTGTAAAATCAAATCATACGTGGTGTGGTCTCCCATAAATATGGGGAGACCAAAAGAGGGTGTGTTAGATTTGATATCTTTTATATCTTTTTATATCTTTTGACAAGCCTTGACATTTCTCTGATGATGTGAAATTATGCAATTTCTACAAGGTGTGTGCGTGTCTGAATTCAAGGGTTTGAACTATATTTACAGGCCTGCATTAATTCTAAAGTTATTACTATGTTTTATATATATAATCTCACAATTGCTAAGGATAATCATACACTAATTACTTCATGTTATATATAATCTCACAAGTGCTAAGGATAATCATACAAGTTCGCATTCGATATAATTCTGAGGGAAACAGAGACAGGTAAGACACTTGTTCGTGCAGCCGGAAACGATCCTTCTTTGTTCTCTGAGTAAAGCAGATGAGAGTTGAGGGCCCAGCAAGGTGACACACTGCTCACACATTGAATAAACATAAATAACGCTAAAACACAACATTCATATACTTTATACTTAACACAGGTTGAGTATTTATGCTCTCACATTAATAATAGTTCAGACACACAGAAATCGTGTTTTAAAGCTCTATACAGACGAAAGCCAACTACAAGCTGAAGAGTAAGTGCTCCTGCGTTCCAAAACAAAGCTCGTAAATTAACCCTTATCAGTAGAAGAATGACCAAGGCTGTCTGGGGGCTTTCGGAGTAACCATGGAGATAAGTTCTGCTCCTGAGTGACTGAACATGGTGTCATTTGGACCATCAAGAGGTTTTGACACCCAATCACAAGTCTGTCCGAACCCGAAAGGACGGGACATGAGAAACCTATAAATCTCGCTTGGACACAGAGTTTGGTTGAACAAACTCTCAGGCTGATTGACCAGGCAAGGTTCGCTCTGACTTTGTTCCTCAGACTGCATTCTGATTACATGTAATATCTGCATACTTTAGCTTTGTCTCAATTAAATCTTTAATACTAAGGTGAAATGCTCCTGAAATTCTGTGCTCGGGTCATTTGAACACCCCAAACCCTTCAACGGGCACGCTCAAAGGGAGGGATGGACTAAATATCCATCTAAATATGTCCATCGACCTCTGGGCCCATAACCCAGAGGTCGATGGACTAAATATGGGAGGGATGGACAGTGAATAATTACTCCGGCTTTAAGCACAGAGTAAAAAATAGGAGTAATGCCTCTTTCTGCGTCAGGTTTTAGTGGGTACTGAGGGATTGTGGGTCGATATGAGGATTTAGGTGTAATTTGAATGGGTACTTGGCCTTTTATGAGTCCTAAGTCATATTTAGTCTGTGCCCATAGATGTGTTGGGACTGCTGCCAATTCTGGGCCGTCCTGAGACAAGGTGGACAATGTTAGTCATTTGTAATTGTCATCACTTCTTTTGTGGGGCATACAGTCAGCAGATGACAAAAATCTTTTCTGTACATATTGAGAGAGGGTGAATAGAAAAAACAGCTGTCACGTGGTTCCCAGTCTGAGGCAGTGTGTGCTCTGAGTGCCAAGGGGCCCAGAGAGCGCCACTGTGAATCAGGTGGTTTTGCCAGTGAAATGTAGGGAAAAGAGTCAGTCACTGTGAAATAGGGTGTTTGGGGTGTCACCTTGTCATTAAGGGTCAGCAAAACAAAACAATATTCATGTGTACAGCAGAGGGACGAAGTGGTGAGTTGTGTATCGGGTGTCATCAGAAATGAGTCTCCTAAATGATCAGCAGGCTCTGAAGTTACATGAGCAGTGCAGTGGAGGCGTTGTTCAGACATGAAACAAGTTGTGGGTGGGAGTCTGTCTCTAGCCATGTTAAGCAGAGATTGTTTTGAGTTAGATCCAGCAGGAGCCATTCAAAAACGTATAACAAATCAGAGGTGAGTGAGACAAGAGTTTCTGAATTTTCTGCTTGTTTTAACACAAGCAGACCTTCAGATCCACAACTAAGTGTTGACCTAAATTTTAGTATCAGGTCTCTGGCCAGTAAATTAACTGGGCAGGAGGCTGACAGCAGAAATTGATGATCATGTTGAGTTTGATCAAATAGATCTATAATTTTGAGGGGAGCTGTGACTGCTTCAGGAATAGCCTGGCCAGACGCTCCTGTAGAGTGTACAATTTTGCCTGAGAGTGGAGCGTCAAGAAAACATTTTTTCATGATTAAAGATTGTGTTGCTCCTGAGTCTACAAGAAATTTAACAGGGACGTTTTCAGCCAACACTGTGAGCATGGGTAACTTCAGATACACTGACTGGGTGTATTTGTAATATGTAGGAATAATCTCGCCTGTGTCTGACAGAAAAACAGGTGTGTGTGTGCTGATACTTGCAGTTTGGAGTCCTGGGTCCCGGTCTCCCGGCACTAGTCATGTGGAGTAACCTCCTCTCCGGCCTCTGCCCCCTGGATGCCCAAAGCCACGTCCATCGCGTTGGTGTGGGTTTGGGTAAAAGTTCTGTCCATTTTGTGGCTGCTGTTGGCCTGGGCCGTGCTGCTGTTGGCCTGGGCCGTGCTGCTGAGGCCTCGGGCCCTGTGGTATGGGCTGGTATGGCGGGCGACCTCTGCCACGCCACTGATTCCTTTTGTGTGGGCAATCTCTGATCCAATGGTCAAGTCCTCCACACAGATAACAAGGACGAGGTCCAGCTGGGTCAGTCTGCTGTTGATAAGGCTGGACAGGTTGCTGCTAGGGTGTTGGTGGGTGAGGTAATTTAGCGGCAGCTGTATTAAGTGTCATCTGTGTGGCTGCTTGTAGCAGCATGAGCTGAGCCTCTTCAGTTTGTCTCTGTTTTTTCTTCTGGGTGGAGGTTTGGTCAGCTGTGTGCTGATCCCAGGCATGCCTGGCATGTCTGAGAAGCTCATTCAGCCGGACACCAGTTTTCCACCCAATGTAGGTGGATTGAACAGCTTTGCGGATAGGTGGGAGAAGTCCAGTCATCAGAGACTGGCAGAAAATAATCTCAAAAGACGTTGCTTGATGGGCTTTTCGCCAGTCATCATTGATGGGAATACCAGAGTGGGTTCTGAAGATGGGCAGCAGTCTGTTATCATAGTCTTGTGGGGCTTCATCTGGTCTTTGAAACAGTGTCTGTGATGGTGGTGAAGCTTGGGGTCTGAGGATACGCTGCAGTGATGTGTTCTGTGATCCTTTCCACGTGGGTGAAGAACTGTTGGTTGTCTTTGTGATCTGCCTGGATGTTGACAATTCGATGTCCATTACGTCAGCAGCTATAGCAGCTCCTCCTTGTGCCAGGTCAGGCAAGTGCTGGCTTGCCATCTCGATCAGGGTCGCCTTTGGCCATGTACGGTACACCAGTTGAGGGCCAGTCGGTCCTCCAACCTCCAGCATCGGGTTGGTGAGCAGGTCTGCAGGGTCGTCCACTCCATCTGCAGCTTGGGGAAGGTCAGATAATGAAGATCTGCATATTTTTTGTTTTTTCTTTAGGCCTTGCTGTTTAATGTCGTCAATTTCCTTTTTTTAGCTTCAACATTTTCTTCAAGGGCCTTAATTTTTCCCATTTGTCTTGTGACGACTTTAGTACTGGTTCCAGCGACAGGACCTTTATTATCAGCTGGGGTCTTCAGCGAGGACACTGGTGAGGTTTCATCATCTTCTTCCTCTGAATCAGATGCTGGTGCACATCCTAAAAAATCATCATCAGAGTCAAGGGCCCAAGTGGGTTTTGGTGGTGGGAGTGGCTGAGCTTGACCTTTAATGGGTAGTTCTTGTGATTTTTCCTTCTTTTTCTTTGCCGTTACAGGTGGGGCATACGATAATGGGTCAGTGAAACCAGCCAGAGAGGGGTACAATGGTGCCACGGGAGACAGAGGTCCACAGGACTCTGGTTTATGTGAAGAAAAAGAGAGAGAGGAGAGAGACACGTTTAATTTGTCCTTTAACGGTCTAGTTTCTTTTCCTGACTTAGCTTCTGAAGTATTTTGTGAATTAGTCATTGTCTCGTTCTTTGGAGCCAGTTTGGTTGCTTTTTCAACTTTCTGAGTCATTTGATAGGTCCTGGATGCTGTTTTTTGTGTTAATGATTTTGACTGATTTTTCCATAACTTAAATGTCTGTTCATGATTGTGCATCACTATAAAAATATCCTGTGGTATTTTCTTCATATTAAACATTTTTTGTTTCTGTCTTAACAACTGTTCTTCTAATTTTTGAATTTCTTTGGGGTCAAAAGAACCATTTTTTGGAAAATTAAATTTGGAATGCCACTGTGAGACAAAACTGAGACTTGAATCACCATGCAGTTTACGCATCCGGTCAGCTTCTGGACCGCAAGGAAGGTAATCCTCTGTTTTACTATTTCCTGAACCCATTTTCTTACGTTTTATCACTCAGTCTCTTTCTACTGAGACTTACCTGGATTTGGTTTCACAAATCTACCTCAGTTTTAAATTATTAAAACCTACTTTGTCACTATTTTATTTCTCAGTCCCTTATCAGGAACCTTCCTCGATTCATGTTATACAAATCTACCTCAGTTTTATTTTTAAAACCTACTCTGTTATATATTAAAAAAATTCTCAGTTTACCTTAAGTAAAGGTTGACTCATAAGTAGTTGTTTTGTTGTCTCAGTCTGGTTCGAATTCTGTAGAGGTCGAATCCTCCCGATGGAAAACCAGAACGTCCCCTCGCTCTCAAAGACCTAGTAGAGGTTTAGAGGAAGAATCCTGCGATTCTTGGTGATCAACCCTCGTCCTGGGTCCACCAAGCGGACGGACCAGTGAAGAACCTGTTCGTGACGCCAAATTGTGGAGTTTTATCAAACTTTGTTTTTCAATAAAATTTAGCAGACTGAGAACTTTGTTAAAAACACGTAGCAAGGTGTTTTTCTCTTCTGCAGAAGGGAGAAAACACATGAACACGCACGCAGCATAGGAGTTCTGTGTGTTCTCTAAAATCATGAGCAATACAGTCTCATTTATACACCTTCACATGTAACATGTTTTGATACAATAGGCACTCATTTGCAATCTTATCAGAGTAAAAACAGACAGTACGTTTGTGGTCAGTGACTGGTTCTGGAGCTGGGTTTGAGAAACGGAAGTTAAAAGGTTTCACACTGATGTTGGAGAGGTACAGCTGCTACAGTTTTAGATAAGCTTTAACAGAGTGTGATATAAAGCAAATGACTAATAAGAGTGATGATAAAATTGATGAACAAATAAACTGGTATCAATGTTTACAAAGTACTGATCCTTTCTGAGACTGAGAGCTAAAACTGCAGGCAAACACTTTAATTATCATTTTAAAGTAAACTGTAATTTGTGTAAACATATCAAACTTTTATATTAACAACCCAGAAAATATCAACAGCACTATTTGTGTTTATAGAGAAATAAAAAACATCACCACTAGACATTTTTACTTGTGTTCAACACTACTCATCTAAATGATGTTTCTCATGAAGCTTGAGGACAATAAGGTGTGGGGTTTTAAAGACATTTCAACTTTAATGCACCTGAACACACATCGTCTCTTACACCTACAGCATCTTATAGCGTCACAGTTACTGCTAAGAGAACATGCTACAGACGTAGCGCTGCACTCAAGCATCCTCCTAACATGAATATATGTTGATGATCAACCCCCCTGGTCAACAACTGCCTGCACTAAGCTCGCTAAACTGGCAAGTGAGCAATACAGAGGTGTCTCCATCTCCTGCAACTGTGCACATTTTCTACTGAAGCAGGAGAATCAGCAGCAGCTGCCTGCACAATTTCTGCTCTGTGTGTAGTGGTGGAGGTAACCTGGAGGTAACCAGGAAAACCTGGAGTGGAGTTTTATTAGATTGAGTATTCTCCTATTAATCAAGTGGAATGGATTTGTTCACGAAGAAAGAGAAACTGCGCCGCCTGAACTAATGTTTCATAGTAAAAGTGGGGGAGTCCAAATGAACGTTTTTTTAATGTGCGGGGGACTTGTCCCCTTCACATATAATGGTTGCGATGCCTATGGCTGAGACATTAAAATTTCAAGATAAACAGTGATTTAAGCATGATAATTGTTACATTATTTTGTTTTTCTACGTTTGATCAGTATGAAGTCAAAACCAGAGCGTTACTTCAATAAACTTTTCACTGTTTTTAAGCATAACTCACAATGGCTGGGAAACAGGAAAAATCTGTCATGATTCATGTTTTCTGGACTGTTCATGTCATGTTTCCTTTTTTTTTTTTGTTGCTCTCCCTCAACTCCTATCACTTAACACAGCTCACCTGTGTCTGCCTAATTATCTCAAGCTGTTTAAAAGCCTCTCTCAGCCACTGCGCCAGTGCCAGATTATCTGAAGCTTTCATCAAAGAGATCCAGCCTTTTCAAGCCAAACCAAGCTCTTTAAAGAACCTGACCCTTTTCTGCCTTTCTGAACCCCTGTTTATGCCTGATCCTTGTCTGCCAACGTTTGCTCTAGTGATGGCCAAATGAAGCAATAAAGCAGTATTGAACCACTTTGCCAATTGTATTGAACTTGGGTTCATTCATTCAAAGGTTCATTTCAGTGACATCTAGTGGTGTAATATAGTATATATTTAAATATAGGGTCCGTGTGTCCTCCCCCAGAAAAATTGGAATAAAAGAGATGCCATTTCCTGCATTTTGGTGTATTTTAACAGGTTGTTAAACATTTGAATAAACTGGTTAAAAACAGGTCTCTCTTGACGAGGCTCAAGGCTAAACCTGTATAAATAAAGGTTGAATTGAAATTACTATGCCTGTGTATGAATGAATGTCCTTGACAGTCTTGTCAGGTGTCCTAACACCCCCCCCCACACACACACACACACCCACACACACACTGCCGACCTGAACTCTTCTCAGCTGAATTCAGTCCTGTGTGTTCTGCTCCAGTCTCACTGCCATCCATCCATTTATTTTAGATAAATTGTCTTTTCAACATTTTGATCGCTGTTATTTTGACTAATTAGTGCCGTTGTTTTGAAACTTAATGTAATACACATCAAACATTTTACTCTTTTTTTTTTTTTTTTTTTTTTTTTTTTTTTTTTTTTACTGTAAGCTTATTTATTATGTCTGAAATGTTATGCACTGTAATGTATGAAGGGGTTCCGACACAGCAGTTGTGCACGCGTCTTGCAGAGCTGTGTGGAGATGCTGTGCATAAACCAACGGTCTCAGGGCGCACAGCTGGAGGAGGATGAAGACGCTCCCCGCGGGACATGCAGTCCATGTCTCTGCTGGAGGAGCGTGGCGCGGCCACAACATCCACTCATTGTACTTTTAATAAATAATCAAAATAAAAATGCGCAATGACTTTGGACTTTTAGGGGCGGAGTTGGCGGATCTGAGCAGTCAAAATTATAGAGTTCCAGGATCTTGTTCTGACGGGATCCAGCTCAAATGAACCACTATCTGAATATAAAAACAAGAGCTGTTCATAACGTATATGTGTAGAACGGGGATGTGAACCGGGGCTTGAGCATCTTAAATACACTGAATCGCGCCAAATGATTGAAACTCCGCCTGTCAACTCGAAGCAGTCAGCTGACTCGGTCTGAATGAAGCAGTGAAGTGGTTCACACGTCAATGGTGACGTCACATGAAGCGAGCTCCGGCCCACTGCTTCAGCATAACTACCCTATTGAGTTTGAAGCATGCTTTGAAGCTTCGGTGTTAGAGGTAACATCACTAGTTTGCTCTCTGATCTCAAGGTTTTGACCCCCGCCTGGCTTTTTACTTTGCTCTGTCTGCTCCTCTGCCTGACAAGTTGTTGCTCTTGGATCTTATGGTTTGACCCCTGCCTGGCCCTCTGGATTCTGCTCAGCCTGCCAATTTCTCTAACCCGTTTGTTCTGTGAAGACCTCATCATCTATCTGGACCATTTGCTTGGACCGTGCTCTTCCTGGGATGTCCTAATCCTTGACAGGTTGGTCTAATCTTTCTGAGCTAAAATTGACCTGCCTTGCCCCTGTCACTCACCTGCCTCTCTCTGCTTCAGATCTGCAAATCAGTCCCTGAGGTCCAGTGTCCAGAGCTGCAGTCTTCATTTAAAATAAAGCCTGTAAAGCTTTTTTTGTGTGTTGGTAGCATTTCTGGGTCCTTAGTTCACTTAATCATTACAATATCTGATCATTCTAGCTTTGATGGAAGCTACACAACTCTCAGTGAAGACTCACTGCCAGACCAATTTGAATTCTTAGATCAAGCTTTGACAAGCATGAAGGTGTGTTCAATTGATAATGTAAGGTTATGTAAAGAGGTTGAGACTCTGGGTAGTCAATTTCAAAAAATTGAAGCTCATAGCATAGATGAGTTAAGTAAACTTGAACTAGAAAATGAATGTTTATGGGATGAAAACAACCAATTGAACAGCTAAAAGAGATAATTAACATTCTCAAACAAAAACTCTAGCGAATAGATGATAAAATAGCACACCTTCAAAATGAAATGAAGAAAAAAAAAACTCGAGTGAAACCATCTGTAGAGATGGCCTCCAGGATGTTAAACACAGCCGATCTGCTGACAGCCCTGCACCACACTCTAAAAACAATGCAGAATCTAAAGGCATATTAAGACCTACATTCAAGGATTTGCCCCTCCCTGGGCTGCCACCTTACCGTGGTGGAGGGGTTTGAGTGTCCCAATGATCCTAGGAGCTATGCTGTCAGGGGCTTCACACCCCTAGTAGGGTCACCCAAGGCAGACAGGTCCTAGGTGACAGACCAGACAAAATGCAGTCCAAACACCCATATGATGAGAAAAAAAATGGACTTGATGTTCCCTCGCCCGGACGTGGGTCACTGGGGCCCCACTCTGGAGCCAGGCCTCGAGGTGGGGCACGCAGGCGAGTGCCTGGTGGCTGGGCTTTTACCCATGGAGCTCGGCCGGGCACAGCCCAAAGAGGAGACGTGGGTCCCCCTTCCCATGGGATCACCACCTGTGGGAGTGGCCAAAGGGGTCGGGTGCAATGTGAGATGGGTGGTGGCTGAGGGTGGGGACACTGGCGGTCTGATCCTCAGCTACAGAAGCTGGCTATTGGGACGTGGAATGTCACCTCACTGGTAGGGAAGGAGCCTGAGCTGGTGTGTGAGGTTGAGAGGTTCCGGCTAGAAATAGTCGGACTCACCTCTACGCATGGCTCTGGAACCACATTCCTTGTGAGGGGTTGGACACTCTTCCACTCTGGAGTTGCCCCTGGTGAGAGGCGCCAAGCAGGAGTGGGCATACTTGTTGCCCCCCATTTTGGTGCCTGTGTGTTGGGGTTCAACCCGGTGAATGAGAGGGTGGCCTCCCTCTGCATACATGTGGGGGGACGGATTCTGACTGCCATTTGTGCTTATGCACTGTAGTATGTCAGGACAGCTTTGCTGTAGACACACGACTAATTAATTAATTATTCTTAAAGCTAGTTCAAGCACAAAGAATATTAATTGTTAATTACAACGGATTCTTTCTTTTTCGAGTTAAATTTATGCCATGTGACCGAGATAACTGTGAGTGGATTATTTAATCAGTGACATGAGACGCCATTTTATCTTTGACCCATCAGAATAAATGTGGTCATTTATTAACAGATTCAAAATTTAACATCAAAACATGTACACATTGATTTGCTGATCTGTTTCTGATTAATAAAAACTTGGCATGCTTTACTAACAAGACAACAGAACATTACTGATCGAGGCTGATTCACCTCTGAAGGCATCTAGATTACTGGCAAATAGAAGTTTAAAGAGAAGACATAGATTTAAAGATTTAAAAGGAGGTTTAGATGAAAGCTATGTGTGAAACCAGAACTTTGCACCCTTCCTCCAACACCCGCTCAGCATTCCGGTACACTTAAGGACGTGCAACGACTTTTTACCTTAGCAGAGGATGCATCCACTCCGGAACAGAAGTCCAATAGTACGATCCCTTTACAGCGTCTCTGGTTAAAGTAGCTGGAAATCTTTGGAATAAATGCATATACATATATAGAAAGAAAAGCTTTGCAGAGAGTGGTGAAGGCTGCACAAAAATCTGTTGGAATCAGCCTCCCCACCATCACAGACATCTACACCTCCAGATGCAGGAAGAGGGCCACCTGCATCATGAAGGACCCAACTCACCCATCACACACACTTTTTGCCCCACTCCCCTCAGGAAGGAGGTTAAGGAGCATTAAGTGTAGAACCACTAGACTGAGGAACAGCTTCTACCCTGAGGCTGTTAGACTCATGAATCTCTAACTAGAATAATCACTGTGAAAAACCATATCATGTTGCTGCTGATCTGTTTCATGTTGCTGCTGATCTGTTTTAATGTTGATGTGTTCATGCGTGCACATCTGCTCACAGACTCATGTTCATGTTTGTGCTGATGTTCAATGTTTTATGTTATGAGTGCTTAGTGTATATTTAGTTGATGTTTTTCTTAGTTCATATCTTAGATGTTATTACTGTTTTTCTTATACATTTTATTGTTGGATGTAACTGGGACCCTGTGTACATAATTTCGCTCCACCACATGTACCACATGAGGTGCGAATGACAATAAAGAAACTCTGACTCTGACTCTGATATACTCAGTTCCACTGAATAAGCTTCCTTGGAAGTGGCGCATTTACTGCTCGGGTTGAGTGCACAGCAATGTGAGCTGTGACTCCGCTAAAGGGAGGGACCCCTTGGCACATAGTCCCATCCATCCGCTCCAAGTTCTGAAGACTTAGCCCTAAGACTTAAAACTCCGACCTAGTTCCAGCACTGAACTCCAGTACGGCACTTCAGGACTGAACTGAGTTCCAGGACTGAACTCCAGGACCGAACTCCAGGTCCGAACTTCCAACACTGAATAGTTCCACGAAGTGTTCCTTTTAAAGGGGTATACACTTCCTGTTACATGGTACTTCCTGACTGGTTGAAACAACCAGCAGGGGGGT
Source organism: Nematolebias whitei (assembly GCF_014905685.2). NCBI lineage: Eukaryota > Metazoa > Chordata > Actinopteri > Cyprinodontiformes > Rivulidae > Nematolebias > Nematolebias whitei. Next base: position 771,301 of record NC_056509.1, read on the forward strand.
GGTTCTAGTGATGTCAAGAGGGTCACTATGAGTCAAGAGACAGCAGGAATGTTTATGAATGGTTAGTACAGACAGAGGAATGTTATGACGAAGTGAGACAAACGCAGGTGCCAGTTAAAGTTATTTACTGTCTGCTCGTTTTAAAAACAAGACACTTCGTTCTAATAGCTCGTCTCTGTTTGTCTCTGACTTTCGACCGACATCACTACTCCTCTTTCAGACAGAAAACTAAAATGCACACTTACTTCGTAAATAGGCATTTAAACTGTATTATCAAAGTCTAATGAGGTTTAAAAAATCATTAATACTGTTTCACAGTGGATTTAAATGAGTGGTTCACTTCAACATTTAGAAATGGTATGAACTAAACACACTTGATTATCAAGATATTCTAAAATAGTAATGATAATGTAAAAAGGAAGAGTGTTCTTTCATTTGATTAATTTAGGATACAATTAAATAGTGTAGTGTTCTAAAGGGCTAGGTTAGCTTCAGAGCTTCACTACAGTCATATTTAAATAACAAGTTCTCTCTTTTTCGAGCTAATTACATTATATGTGACAGAGGTACTGTGCGTAGATGGTTTAATCAGTGACATGAGACGTTAATTTTCTTTGACCCATCAAAATAAATGTGGTCATTTATTAACAGAATCAAAATTTTAACATCAAAACATTGTACACTTGATTAGACTGATCGGGTTCTGATTAATAAAACTTGGCATGTTTTACTCAATAAAAACAACAGACATTTCTGAAGATATCTAGATTAATTACTGGCAGGATAGAAGAGTTTTAAAGATGGGAAATATGGAGGAGTTTAAAGGAAGATGTGGAGGAAGATGCATGTCTGTAGACCAGAACACCACACTCCTTTCAAGCACAGTTCGCCCGCGGTACACTTGTAGTGAAGCTCGTGACGACTCTTTTCCTTGGCAGAGGATGGGTCCGCTAAGGTCGAGAGGTCCCTGGCACGCTACCTTTCAGCATCTCCTCAGGGCGGCTGCGACTCGGCAGAAGTCGTGAGATACTCTGTTCTACAGAATAAACTTCCTCAAAAGTTGTAGGGCATTCGCCTGGTGATAGTCACAGCGAGGCGCCATGACTCCGGCAGAGATGGATGACTCCGTCAACCTGGAAAACTGAGTCCGAAGTTCCACTCAACAGTGGAAAAATTCCAGAACTCCAGAACAGCTAGAACTCTCCCAGAACCTCAGGAAACTCAGAAGACATTACTCCAGAAGACTCAGAAGAATAATAGTTCCAGGAAGTGTCAACTTTTAAAGAGTTCTGCTTCCAGTCACTTTTAGTAAGTCCTGATTGGTTGAAGCAACCAACAGGGGTGTGGTTCTAGTTATGTCAAAGGGTTTTTACAAGTCAAGAAAACAACAAGAATGTTTTAGGAACAGATAGAAAAATGTTTTGGCAAAGTGAGAAACACTGCAGGTGCCAGTTTTCTTATTTACTGTCTGAGAGTTTTAACAACACGACAGCCTGTTCTAACAACTTGTTTTTGACTGCCTCTAACTTTTGACCGACATCACTCTCTCATTTCAGACAGAAGATCAAAAATGCATAATTACTTTGTAAAATAGACATTTAACTTGATTTCTAATTTAAATGAGGATTAAAAAATCATTAATACTGCTTCACAGTTGATTTAAAATGAGTGGTTCACTTCAACATTTAAAAATGGTATGAACTAAACACACTTTTGATTTATCAAGATATTGTAAAATAGTGATGATAATATAAGAGTGTTCTTTCAATTGATTACTTCAGGATACAATAAGACAGTCTCTGGATGAGCTCATTTGTATTTCTGGATTCAAATCAATGAAATAACAGTTCTTGTCCCATGAAGGTCTTCAGAGGCAGGTTTTGGTCGGAGGCCTAGTCCACTACAATACCCCCTTTGGAAATCATCACCTGTCCATGGGGATGAATTCCAACATGAACTTACGCCTCCGAATGTCCTTGATCTTGATGTAATCCAGCAAGAAGAAAACAAGTCAAAGAAGGTAATCCCACAACGGTTTAGGTAATTCCATAATGTTGTTGGTAATTCCATAATGTTGTTGGTAATTCCATTGCAGCAATGCTTTAACCCCTTGGAAACAAAGTCTGTAATCCATTGGAAAAAGTTATACAATCCACAACGTTAAAACCACAACGATTGGAGGTGTTGATTGATCAGCATGCAGAGGGTTCCCTCGATTGAACTGCAGAGGCGACCACTGGATGGAGTTTGGAGACCCACGTTGGAGTTGTAGGTCCCTTCAGCGAAGGTTGCTGCTGGTGGTTCCCAGTGGATGCCATTCTGGTTCTATGTGTTCATGCATTTATGTGGTTTTAGTTGGGCTTATGAGTGGAATTTTACATAAGACCTTAACCTATATGCACCTGGTGTGTAAGCTATCATGGTTTAGATCAGCTACAGGTACCAGTTAAAGGGTGGGTCATGCTGAAAAATTATATATAGGGATTTATACCTATAGAAGGGCATTCCAAACTATTCTTCCATTCCTAACTTGGTTCAAGTTAGATTTACATGGCAAAATATAGTTTGGTTCAATTGTCTGTTGTCCCTTTAGACGAATGACTTGAGGTTTGCTTTTTTTGGTTTTCCTCCTAAATGTTTTGGAGTCTATGGCGAGACTCAACTTAAGGATTTGCTGGGGTGCCCCCCCCCCCCCCCCCAATAGGATTGTTCGAGTAGGTTCGGTTTGAGCGTCGTGAGACCAATGTAGGTTTATGGTACTTAAGGTAGCTTTATTCTACAATGACTCCTTAAAGATTGAAGTTTAACAAATGAACTGCATGTTGGCATAGTTAAAGTCCTCTTAGTCTCTAACTAAAATACACAAAAAATTCTTGCTGGGGGTGTTCAGAAACAATACCAATAACCAAATAAAAACAATGTTTCAACATCGACAAAAGTAGTGATTAAGCAACTAGAAAACAACGTTTTACTGCGCCATTCACTCGGATTGTCAGATTCTATCACGTTATCGCGTCTGAGTTGTTATCTTAACACTTAGTCAAGCTTGGACTTATTTAGTTTCTGCTTGGACGACCCTTTTTCCCACGAGGCCTGAGTTTGTGAGATCTTTGTCTCCTGTGGAGTTATTGAATGCCTTGTGTAGTTAAACCTGGTTTCGATGTACCCATTTAACAATTGGCTCTTTTAGGCCTTTGCTGATTTTGATCTGGTAGACAACTGGAGACAGTTTGTCTGTTATAAGGTGGGGTCCAGTCCACCTGGGCATCAGTTTGCGGGTGAGAGTTCCTGTCCCGGACTCTCCTTTCCCGGTTGAGGGGGGCGAAAGTGTAGTACCAGACCCTATCTCCCATTTGGAGTTCCTCGTGAGAGGCCTTTTGGTCATAGTACGCCTTTCGTCCTTCAGCGGATTTTCCAGGTTTTTCTGGGCAAACGCAAAGGTGTTTTTAAGGTGTTCTTCCAAATCATTCATGTATTGTTGTGTGGTGTAGGCTGTTGCCATGGCGACATCGCCTGGTTGGTACAACAGGTGTAGAGGGAGAGTCATTTGTCGACCCGTCATCATCTCGAAGGGAGAGATGCCAGTCGATGTGTGTGGAGTGGCCCTTATGGCCATGAGGACCAGAGGGAGTTTCACGTCCCAGTCCTTGTGGTTTGCGGCTACGTATTTCTTCAAAATACTTCCCACAGTTCTGTTTGCTCTCTCCACTTGGCCTGAGGCCTGTGGGTGGTAGCCAACATGGAAGTTGACTTTGATGCCTAGCATCTTCCACAGTTCTTTCATCACTTCAGCTGTGAAGTGTGTACCTTGGTCTGAGTTCACCCTGAGAGGATGACCAAACCTTGAAAATACATGATTCATTAGTAACATAGCAGTTGTTTGTGCTGTGTCGTTAGGAGATGGTAGACATTCTACCCATTTGGTAAATGCGCAAGTTACAGTGAGAAAATATTTATTTCCTCTAGTGCTTTTAGTAAGTGGTCCAATCCAGTTGATCTGGAGGTCGGACCATGGAAATGTAATGCCTCTACTTTGCAGTGGTACTCTGTGGAGTGGTCTGGATGGCTGAAACTGGCCAGAGACCAGGCACCCTTTTATGTAGTTCTTGACATCCTTTTTCATTCCAGGCCAATAAGCAACTTGTTTTAATATTTTCAGCGTGGCGTTATCTCCCTTGTGTCCTGCGGACGGGAGGTCATGCGCTTGAACTAACATCACCTCCCTGTAGTCATGGGGGACCACGAACACGGGTGAGGACGTCGGTCCATGAGCAAAAGTTAGGATGCCCTTGATTAGTTTTAGCTGTTTGCGCAGCTGAAAGAGGACTTTGAGGTCTGGATTGGAATCCAGGTAGACTTCGGACGGAGTGTTTTTCTCTGGGTCAAAGTACAGCATCATCGAGTTAATTGCAGGATCCAACTTCTGAAGTTGGATGATGTCTGGGTCAGTCAGCACGGGTTGTACAGAGACTGTGTTGTCAGCCGGCTTGGCTGCAGCCTGTGCACGTGTGACTGCCATTACCTTGGCTGTAGGTTGTACTGACAGAGTTGCGAGCAGCCAGGAGGGGTCAAAGGACCACGGAGGGCCGTCCACGGCTCCGTCCTTGGCTAGGAAGTCTGCGAGGTCATTATACCGCTTGTCATCGCCTAGGACTCTTGAATGCCCTAGAACCTTTTTCCAGTAGACCTGTAGGTCATGTGATGTCACCAAGTGATCACATGCCATGAAAAGCTCTTTGTGTTTGACCACTTTCTTGTTGCTTGTGAGAAAGCCGTTCTGTTTCCACAGAGCGAGATGACACAAGAAACTAAGTCGAGCGTAATTAGAGTCCGTGCAGATGACTAGCGTTTGGATGGAGCGGTCTACTGCCATCTGGAGACCTATTAGGATTCCTGCTATCTCAACGTACTGAGAAGTCTGAGAGTCTAATTTATAGCTAAAAGTGACCTCTCGTTGGTCTTGGAGGAGGATCCCTCCAACACCTGATTTGCAGGTTTGTTTGTGGTGGAATGAGCATCCATCCACGTACAATGTTGCCATATCTTTGCAGATATTGCTATCAAAGTAGTGGTGATTTGGGTCCTCATTTACTGAGGGTTTTTCCGCAGCTGGCGGTTGGGTGGCTGGTACATCTTGTGTACATTCCTAGCAGAGTGCCAGGTTGTTGCCCAAATGTGACTTCTTGTTTTGTCCGTAGCAGATGTCTAGGTCAAAACTTTGAAGTGCCATGAGCCACGTGGCTACCTGTGAGTTTGTCCACCACACCATCTCTGATGCTTTGGCTATTCAGGAAAGTTACTGGCTGGTGTTGTGTTTCAACAATGATTTTTTTGTCCACCGATGTAACTGGAGAAGTGTTTAACTGCCCACGCAGTGGTCAGTAGAGCTTTCTCACAGTCTGAGAACTTTAATTCGGAGCCTGCCATTGTCTTACTGGCGTAGGCCACCACACGCTTGTCTTTGTCGTGTATCTGGTACAAACCTGCACTTATGCAGTGAGCTGAGAAGCCCACTTCCAAGTGAAACTCTTTGTTGTAGTCTGGATAGACTAGACATGGGGCTGACTTGAGACTGTCCCTGAGAGCATTCATTGCCTGCTGTTGGTTATCAGTCCAGACAAATGGGACGTCTTTCTTTAAGAGTTCAGTCAGTGGTTTCGCAAGGTCTGCGTAGTTCTCTATGAATTGGCATGAGTAGTTACACACGCACAGAAAACTTTGTAGTTCTCTGAGATTGGTGGAGACTTTGAGATTGTCTAGGCCTTGGGTGCGAGTCAATTGTGGTTGTACTCCATCTGGACCTACTAGTAGGCCAACGTAGTCCACCTTGGTCCTGCACCACTGGCATTTTGACAGTGAGATTTTAGCACCAACAGTAGTCAGTTGATTCAGAACGTGGTCGATCTCAGCCAAGTATAAGTCCAGTGTTGGCTGCCTCAAAAGGACATCGTCCACATAGATCAGAGTCCCACGTCCATGGGTGTCTGGACATGCTTTGTTCAAAAAGATGTTGAACTCAGCTGGTGAGTTAGCATAGCCAAAAGGGCACCTGGTGAAGGTGTATTGTCGGCTACCAAAAGTGAAAGCTAGTTTGTGTTGGTCCTCGGCACACACAGGAATGGTCCAAAAACCAGATGCGACGTCGAGGGTGGAAAAGTACTTACCATCGGTGACCTTGTGCAGTTCCTGTTGGATCTGGGTCATTGGCCACCTAGATAAAGGAACTTGTTTGTTTAGCTTTCTGTAGTCTATGGTAAGTCTCCACTTACCATTTGGTTTCAAAACTGGCTATAAATGCACAGAGTAGGTGCTATTACAATGTCTGATTATGCCTTTATCTAAAAGGTCATCAATGATATCCTTGACAGGTTGATGTGCTGCCAGGGGAATCTTGTATTGTCTGACAAATGTAGGCGGTGAGTTTGGCGGAGTTGGGATGTTCACTGTGTGAAGTGAGGTCAACCCACAATCCATTGAGTCAGTCGAGAATGACTTCTCATATTTCATGAGAACCTGGCGGAGTTTGTCCCTTTCTTCATCAGTCGTCAGGGTGTCGGCTTGGGCAACCACCTGTTCAATCTGTGAAGAGATTACTAAGGGTTCTTCATGTTTGGGGAGCTCCAGTGAGTCCCTTTCTGTGCCGTTAGACCTGTCTATAGGTAGGACACTATAGGTTTGAGGTCCTAAATCGACATCATTGGTTGAGAAGAGAGCTATGGCCTGTGTTGGTTTCGTGAACCAAACTGGACCAGTCCCTCGACTCGATACCAGATTGTCTGGTAGTCCTCCCAGAAATGGAATGCCAAGTTCAAAATCATGAAAATCTGTGGAGATCAACCATCCTAGCCTCGTGTTTCTCTGAATCAGTACCTCCTCTGTGCCTGTGTTGCACACAGCAACAGATGTGGTTCTGAAGTCGAGGCTCACTTGGCTTGTGGCCTCAATGGACAGTCCTAGTTTGAAAAACGTAGGAGATGGTTGAAAGTATGCCTGTTTAAGGCTAATAGCTTGTCCCGCCACGATGTGGACTCGTACCATTAGGTTTGTTACCTGAGGTGGTACTGAGGTGTTTTGGTTGCTAGCAACCTGGCAGACCTCTTTAATGGTCTGTCCAGCCGTAAGGTTTGCTGTGTCTAGCACAGGAGGATCCTTTTTGGATGGGTTTAGTGACCACAGCACATTGTGGCTGGTGTCCACTAGGACACCTAATCTTACCAAGATGTCAGAGCCTATGTAGGTTGCATGTGGTAAGTCTGGGACCATGAGGAATGGGTGTACCAGTTCCCGTTGGTTCCTGATCAGTTTCAGGTTAATGACTCCTTTCACAGTCATCACTCGTGAACTGTTGGGATACAATGGAAAGCAGAAAGCTTTCTTGATCAGAAATGGACCCAAATGTTTTTTAACCAATGTTTCGTAGAAAGCTTGGTTAATAGCTGATTTATCTGTCCACAGCGACAGTACAGCATCTTCGGTGTGTGATCCTTGGATCTCTACACCTTTAACTACCAATGGTAGGTAGTATCCGGTGGGCTCTGACTGTTTCAGCTCGCAGAGGAGGCTTTCTTGTTCAGTCAGAGTTGGGTCCACTGGTTGGGTCTCTTCGGTTTCACATGCTTTTAAAGGCTTACTTACCGGGACTGTGTTCTCTGCTGAGAGGTCCTCGGGACCTTCTGCGGTACCTGCTGTTGGGCAGTCTGTGACTGTCTCGGGAGGCATGAGTATTGGCAGGGGTTTGCTCACTCTGGCCCATATTGTCTGTTCACCATAATCTATAATTGTTGAAAAGGTTGAGTCGATTAGGTCATCAATTCCACACTCCACAGCCAACCCTTCAGTTCTTGTCCCCTGCTCAGCAGTCTTCAGTCACTTTGACCCCTCCCACTCTCATTTTTAAATGAGGTCGTTGGTCACATGAAACCCTCAGGCTCCCCTGCTGATCCCATCCCTGCTGCATTTTTTAAACAGGTTCTACCGTCAACTGGACCCTCTGTTCTTGCCATTATTAACAGCAGTTTGGCTACAGGTGTGGTCCCCGATGTTTTAAAACATGCAGTGGTAACTCCATTAATTAAAAAACCCGGACTTGACCCTGCAGCTTGTTCAAACTTCAGGCCAATCTCAAAACTTCCATTTCTTTCTAAAATCTTGGAGAAAATAGTTTTTAGTCAACTAACCAAGTTTTTGAATGTAAATGGAATTTTTGAGATTTTTCAGTCAGGATTTAAACAACTGCACAGCACCGAGATAGCTTTAGTAATGGTCTGTAATGACATTCTGCTAGCAAATGATTCTGGTCAGTCTGTGATCCTGGTTCTCCTCGACCTTACCGCTGCATTTGACACTGTTGATCACAGCATCCTTATGTCACGGCTAGAACACTGGGTTGGGATCACAGGGGTGGCGCTAAAATGGTTCCGTTCGTATCTGGGTGACAGGAGTTTCTGCGTTAACTTTGACAGTCATTTTTCTGCTTCTGTCCCTCTTTCCTGTGGGCTCCCACAAGGCTCCATTCTTGGACCCCTTCTGTTCTCATTGTATCTGCTCCCCTTGGGGTCAATCCTGAGGAAACATGGTATTTTGTTTCACTGTTACGCCGATGATTCTCAGATCTATCTGCCTTTAAAACCAAACAGTTCCTGCTCTATCCACCCTTTGCTAAAATGTCTTGATGACATCAAGACTTGGATGGCTGCAAACTTCTTGAGTTTTAAGTCAAGTCACACAGTCAAGTGTGATCGACTGGTAAGTTTTTTTAGCGACCCCCTTTCTGATCAGGTTACAACAGGAACCTCGTTTGGCCAACGTTTCTTCTTACAATTACCTTCGCCTGTGTAATCCTGGTTTTTCTGAACCGTTTGTGCAGTCGCTGCTGCTGCTGAGAGTTCGGTTTTTGACGGGTCTCACTGTGTGTTGAGGGGCTCTCATTGTTTGTAACAACAAGGTCCTGGTGGCCCAGTGACAGCAGCAACGTTGTTGTTTGTGTCACCCTGACTTATCTGAACCGTTAGCACAGCTGTTGCTGTTTCTGAGGTTACAGTTTGTGACGGGTCACCGTCGGTGACGTGTGAATGTACCCCCCCTTTTTCTGGTGAGGGCCTGTCAGAGTTTACAACAACAATGTCATGGTGACTGTCTGTGAAAGCAGTAACGGTGTTGTTTGTGTGCTCTGACTCAGCAATGATATTGCCACATAACGCGTCAGGTTGTTTGTCCGTGGCAACACTTTTCAACATTTCCAAGAACCGACGCACACTCTCTGTCTCGTCCGAGTTTAGAGGTCTGGGGATCTCTTTCTGGACCCGATGCTGTTTCTTTTTCGTCTCAGGCTGTTAAGGCCGATGTGGTGGGGGAGCAGGTCCCCTCCTCTGGGGTTCCCAGTGGGATCCCTGGTTGTATGGGTCACCTTTGGTGCCATACTTTTTACCCTTAGGGCGTGCGCCCCCCTTCTGGTACATTCGTTCATCCTCTGGTTTCTTGGGAAACCATTTAGGATCTTTTCTGGACCAGGGGGCAATCATCTGTTGTGGTTTGGCTGCTGGGAAACCTCGTTTCCTCTCGCCTTTTTTGGGAGGGGGAGCTGAAGCTCTCGTCCCTTCCAATTTTAATGACTGGGCAGGAATCCTCTCACCTGGGAACACCTCAATGGGTGTTTTGGCCTGTGAACAGGCCTCAAAGACATTCACAGCACAATTTTTTATCTCACTGATGGTTTTATCTTTGAAATTAGCCATCATCTGCACTGACATCCTTATGTCAGGGTGGAGATTTTTGCTGAAAACGAACTTAAACGCTTCCTCCTCCTCCATGCCGGTTTCGTTCCTGTAACCAAAATAAGCCTGCAAAATTCTGGAATAATATGCCCTTGGGTGCTCATTCTTACCTTGCATGACCTTGCTGGATATCCGCCAGGTCCCGCGCAAGGGGTATACTCTTTCATGAGAGCAGTATATAACAGGGGTAATCCTTTCTTGTGGCATCAGGTTGACGCTCTATGAAGGAAAACACTGTCCTGGCAAAAGTGAGCCTGATCAAACCTACTTTATCCTCAACTGTAGCGTTGGGATAGCTTCTTAATTGGAAGTCAGGGTCGTGCAGATAGGCCTTAGTGTCGGTTGAACCCAACGGCCTTGGCTCAAAGCATTGGACATATTTTGCTATTTTATGCAATGCCACTATTGAGAGCGGAGGTTGAGGGTATGGTGTTGTTGGAACAAAATAATCACGTGGAGGTGATTCACCAGACTCACGTGGAGGTTGCATAAGGGGATTATGTGTAGGAGGTACAGAAAAATCCTTCTGAGGTAGTGATGGTTGACCTGGACTCTGACCCAGTTCGTCTTTGAGTTCCAGACATCCTCGCCCCTTGTCAGAGATTTTATTTTAGATTTGAAGCTCTTGACCTTGACCTCTCTAAGTGGCTTTAAGAATCTGTTGGACTCCTGGCAGGGACCAATGCAGACATGTTCCTGTTTTTAGTTTTATACATTTGTCTTAGAATCTAGCTGTTTTTTTGTTTTTGTTACCTTTTTCCTTTTAGCCATCCTATTTGTTAAAAAAAAAAAAAAAACTGTAGTATGAGTTTTTTATAACTGCTTATTGTTGTTGCTGTTGTCCATTGTTGTCATCTTTCTTTGTTGAAATCAGGTCTCTCTTGTAAATGAGTCCTCGAGGCTCAATGGGATTTACCTGTATAAATAAAGGTTGATTGATTTGTGGCTGCGGCAAGTTTTGCCTCACAGGCTGGTAAGCGTTCATGTGATGTATGACACTCACATTTGTAAACGCACGCCTTGTTGGACTAACGCCGCTTTTTCCAATATGCACTCGTCCAGAGATTTTGATGTTAGCTGCAACTGTTGGTGCAGAACATCATAGTCTGAACACAGTGCTTCACGCAGCTTTTTCTCATATGAGTCTACTTGTAACAACAGCTAAGCTTGTGAGATCTCTTTTTCACATTTCAGTTTATCCTCCCAGTTCTCCTTCACCAATTGAAACTGTGCTTGGAGTTTTAGACCCTCATCAATTGTTGTTTCGCGGGCCTCTGTCTCTGTTCAACCTTATATCAAGGGCTTCTGCCCTGTTGGCCTCAAGGTAAAATTTAGCTTTTAGCAAGAGTGCTATTTTAGCTAGCTGTTCATAGCTTGACTTCGTTATGGCTGTAGAAGTTACACTGTCTGCAACTTCCTTCAGCTCGTCCAATAACTCTGTTGAGTTCATGAGGTCCACATGTTCACCATATAGATATAAGGAATCTGTTAGCATCTTCAGGGCTGTCTCCAGGCAGTCCTTTTTAATCACATGGAGCAACAATAGCTTTCTCAGCTTCTGTTAAATCTGCATGGTTGTATTTACTGTTCAGCAAAACCTATCTGGTTAAACTGTCGCAACCTTAGAGTTTTCAACAGGTAAATGTTTGTATTTAAGTGAGCAGTGAGTTTCACATACTATTTTAGCTCTGGGTTTCATCAACAGTACTGTTATAAGCCAATTTTTCAATAAATGGGCCCCTGTGTGTAGGTCTTACCCCATTAATATTGTAAGTAAATGCTTCCTTTGGCAGTGTTACTTAATATGAGCTTAATTCTAACAGATACAAAAGCCAGGCTAGTTCAGTGTTTATTTATTTCCATTGCACTTAAAATTAAATAAACCTGCAATATTTTCTAAGAAGACTGACAACAACATTGTAGTTGTAAACGCTCCTTAAGCAGTTTAATTTACCAGAATTTGCTATTTAAACAGTAACTCATAAACCAGGCTTGATTAACAAAAAAAAAAAAAAAAATTATGAAAAGTGAGTGCGCAGCTCTCAATTCTGAAAAAACGTTATACTCTTTTTTTCAACAGCAGGTGGCGGTGTAAGCTTACTTTTACCGGTAGGAGTCAATGACGCCTTCCTGTGAACCGTCCTGTTGACATCCAGTTTTTAGCCGTTAGCTACGATGTAGCAACAGTCGAACCCTGTTCAAATCAGCATTTATGGACGGATTTAAAGCTTAACGTGGCGTCGCCTCACAAGCACGCTCTTTCTGCATATACTCATGAACATACTCAATACTCAGGAACAAATGTCAGGGCTTTATTCAGCTTTTTTAAACCCAAAGGAAGACTCCGTTAAAACAAGCTTAATTTCCGGGGTCACGTGACTTTAGAGACACGTGAACATCGGGGGTGGGCTTTTCGCACTGGCGCCAGAGTGAGTGGACGTACACGGCGTTACGTCACCAGCTTCTCAGCGAATCAGAACGTCCCAAACAGCGGTCCTTGACCAATCACAGCTCGTGTGTACTCGCCTTAAGCTAGCAGTTAGCATCAACAGTTTGGTCAAACTATCGCCCATAAAAGCCTCGAAAATGCACAATTTACTGTGAAAATGTAACGAATCAGCATAGAAGCAGCTCTGAGACGGCGCTCAGCTTCAAAGACAACGTATCACCATTTAAAACACAACTCGTCGAGTCCAGTAAACAGAACCGGGTCGAAAACGCAGAACCCCCGTTCATGCTAGAGTTTCAAACACAATGATTGTGTTATTCCCTCTGCTTACAGCTTAATTACACTAACAGTTTGACAATTTCAGCTTCAAAATGAACATCAACGCAATTCTGCATCTTTCTGAACACCACACTGTAAAATAGGTCTGCACCAAGGTCAAAACTCAGACTTTTTTATGCCAACATGACGAGTTTTCACAGTATCACCAGTCACACATAATTTATCTCTTCAGAAACGTTACGAGCCACCAAATATGTAGTATGTCAGGACAGCTTTGCTGTAGACACACGACTAATTAATTATTCTTAAAGCTAGTTCAAGCACAAAGAATATTAATTGTTAATTACAACGGATTCTTTCTTTTTCGAGTTAAATTTATGCCATGTGACCGAGATAACTGTGAGTGGATTGTTTAATCAGTGACATGAGACGCCATTTTATCTTTGACCCATCAGAATAAATGCGGTCATTTATTTTACAGAATCAAAATTTAACATCAAAACATGTACACATTGATTTGCTGATCTGTTTCTCATTAATAAAAACTTGGAACGCTCTACTAACAAGACAACAGAACATTACTGATCAAGGCTGATTCACCTCTGAAGGCATCTAGATTACTGGCAAATAGAAGTTTAAAAAGAAGACATAGATTTAAAGATTTAAAAGGAGGTTTAGATGGAAGCTATGTGTGAAACCAGAACTTTGCACCCTTCCTCCAACACCCGCTCATCTTTCCGGTACACCTCAGGATGTGCAGCGACTTTGTTACCTTAGCAGAGGATGCATCCACTCCGGAACAGAAGTCCATTAGTACGATCCCTTTACAGCGTCTCTGGGTAAAGTAGCTGGGAATCTTTAGAATAAATGCATATACTCAGTTCCACCGAATAAGCTTCCTTAGAAGTGGCGTATTTACTGCTTGGGTTGAGTGCACAGCGATGCGAGCCGTGACTGCGCTAAAGGGAGGGACCCCTTGGCACACAGTCCCATCCATCCGCTCCAAGTTCTGAAGACTTAGCCCTAAGACTTAAGACTCCGACCTAGTTCCAGCACTGAACTCCAGCACTGAACTCCAGGACGGTACTTCAGGGCTGAACTGAGTTCCAGGACCGAACTCCAGGACCGAACTTCCAGAACTGAATAGTTCCACGAAGTGTTCCTTTTAAAGGGGTATAAACTTCCTGTTATGTGGTACTTCCTGATTGGTTGAAACAACCAGCAGGGGGTGGTACTAGTGATGTCAAGAGGGTCACTAGGAGTCAAGAGACAACAGGAATGTTTACGAACGGTTAGTACAGACAGAGGAATGTTATGACGAAGTGAGACAAACGTAGGTGCCAGTTGAAGTTATTTACTGTCTGCTAATTTTAAAAACAAGACACTTTGTTCTAATAACTCATCTCTGTTTGTCTCTGACTTTCGACCGACATCACTACTCCTCATTCAGACAGAAAACTAAAATGCACACTTACTTCATAAATAGGCATTTAAACTGTATTATCAAAGTATAATGAGGTTTAAAAATCATTAATACTGTTTCACAGTTGATTTAAATGAGTGATTCACTTCAACATTTAGAAATGGTATGAACTAAACACACATTTGATTATCAAGATATTCTAAAAGAGTAATGATAATGTAAAAAGGAAGAGTGTTCTTTCAATTGATTAATTCAGGATACAAATAAATAGTCTCTTGATGAGATAATTTGTATTTCTGGATTCAAATCAATGAAATAGCTGTTCCTGTCCCCTGAAGGTCTTCAGAGACAGATTGTTGTCGGAGGCCTAGTTCACTACAGCACCAAACAGCAGTTCAGATTATCCACCCTTTTTGAAGTCCTTGGAGGGAGTACTGGAAAGTGCACCTCATGGGGACTCCCTTGTTCTGCTGGGGGACTTCAATGCTCACGTGGGCAATGGCAGTGAGACCTGGAGGAGTGTGGTCGGGAGGAATGGCCCCCCTGATCTGAAATTGAGTGGTGTTCTATTGTTGGACTTCTGTGCTCATCATGGATTGTCCATAACAAACATTATGTTCAAGCATAAGGGTGTCCATATGTGCTCTTGGAACTAGGACACCCTAGGCCGCAGTTCGATGATTGACTTTGTCGTCGTCTCATCTGATCTGCGGCCACATGACTTGGACACTCAGGTGAAGAGAGGGGCGGAGCTGTCCACTGATCACTACCTGGTGGTGAGTTGGCTCCGATGGTGGGGGAGGATGCCGGTCAGACCTGGCAGGCACAAACGTATTGTGAGGGTTTGCTGGGAACATCTGGTAGAGTATCCTGTGAGACAGCACTTTAATTCCCACCTCTGGGAGAACTTAGAAAATGTGCTGGGGGAGGTGGGGGACATTGAGTCCGAGTGGGCCATGTTTCGTGCCTCTATTGTCGAGGTGGCTTACCGGAGCTGCAGCCGCAAGGTTGTCGGTGCCTGTCGTGGCAGCAACCCTTGAACCCGGTGGTGGACACTGGCGGTAAGGGATGCTGTCAGGCTGAAGAAGGAGTCCTATCAGGCCTTTTTGGCCTGTGGGACCCTGGAAGCAGCTGATGGGTACCGGTAGTCCAAGCGACATGCGGCTCGAGTGGTCGCTAAGGCAAAAACTCTGGCATGGGAGGAGTTTGGAGAAGCCATGGAGAATGACTTCCACATGGCTTCGAGGCAATTCTGGTCCATCATCCAGCATCTCGGGGGGGGGGGGGGGGGGGGTGGTACACCACCAACACTGTTTATAGTAGGGGTGGTGTGCTACTGACTTCAACTCGGGATGTCGTGGGTCGGTGGGCAGAATACTTTGAAGACCTCCTCAATCCCACCGGCACGTCTTCCACTGAGGAAGCGGATACTGGGGTCTCGGGGTTGGGCCCTCCAATCTCTGGTGCTGAGGTCACCAAGGTGGTTAAAAAGCTCTTCGGTTGCAGGGTCCCAGGGGTGGATGAGATTCACCCGGAGTTCCTTAAGGCTTTGGATGTTGTAGGGTTGTGTTGGCTTACGCGACTCTGCAATATTGCGTGGACATTGGGGAAGTTCCCCTGGATTGGCAGACTGTGGTGGTGGTCCCCCTATTCAAAAAGGGGGACCTTAGAGTGTGTTCCAACTACAGAGGTATCATGCTCTTAAACCTCCCTGGTAAGGTCAATTCAGGGGTTCTGGAGTGGAGGATCCGTCGGATAGTCAAAACTCGAATTCAGGAGGAGCAGTGGGGTTTTTGTCCTGGTGGTGGAACACTGGACCAGCTCTACACTCTGTTACATTTTGGGAGCTGATTGCGGGTCGTCAGTCATTGCAGCTAGCTACAGCTAGCCGTGGGCCTCAGGCTTCCTCTCTGACCCTGGACCCTCAGCCATCCCCCACCGCTTCCTCTAGTTCTATCTCTCTCAGAAGTAGTAACTCATACTATTAATAAATCAAGGAAATGTCAATTAAGTTTTATCAATTATATTAAAAAATGCAGGAAAGGTTACAGTTTTACAACGCTGGACTCTCCGGTCTGTGATTCATTCACAGACCCGGAAGAGCCCTGATGTCTCGTGTCATTACTCATTTATAGGGCCCTAAGGCTCTACCTTTGCAGAAGGGGATCTCAACCTGTCATTGTATGAGGGGGCGTGACTAAGTGTGATCTCAGTGGATCTTATGTAGACTGACGTATTAGGAAATATGAGACGGTGCTTCAAAAAAGCCTTTCTACGTGATGTAGCAAGCAGATTAAACTCTATTCCGTGACAGATATTGAATCCCAGGGGTACTCTCTTTAGAGCTGCAGGCCCAGTTTAACCCAGTCTTAACTGGGTCATAATTTCATTATAAACCCGTCTCTGAGCAGATCAAAACCATAGGCCCAGTCCAAAAATATTGTAACAACTCTCAGCAGGGTCCTGGAGGGTGCGTGGGAGTTTGCCCAACCGGTCTACATGTGCTTTGTGGACTTGGAGAAGGCGTTCGACCGAGTCCCTCGTAACTCTCTGCGGGGTACTCTGGGAGTATGGGGTACCGGGTCCTTTGATACGGGCTGTTAGGTCCCTGTGTGACCAGTGTCAGAGCCTGGTCCGCATTGCCGGCAATAAGTTGGGCTTGTTCCCAGTGAGAGTTGGACTCCACCAAGGTTGCCCTTTGTCACTGATTCTGTTCATAACTTTTATGGACAGAATTTCTAGGCGCAGCCAAGGTGTTGAGGGGATCCGTTTTGGTGGCCTTAGGATTGTATCTTTGCTTTTTGCAAATGATATGGTCTCATTGGCTTCATCAGATCGTGATCTACAGCTTTTGCTGGAGCGGTTTGCAGCTGAGTGCGACACAGCTGGGATGAAGATCTGTTCCTCCAAATCTGAGGCCATGGTCTTGAGCCGGAAAAGGGTAGAGTGCCCTCTCCGGGTCAAGGAGGAGGTCCTGCCCCAAGTGGAAGAGTTCAAGTATCTTGGGATCTTGTTCACGAATGAGGGAAAAATGGAACGTGAGCTCGATAGGTGGATAGGTGCAGCGTCTGCGGTGAAACGGGAGCTGTACAGGTCTGTCGTGGTGAAGAGAGAGCTGAGTCAAAAGACAACGCTCTCAATTTACTGATAGATCTACGTTCCTACCCTCATCTATGGTCATGAGCTTTGGGTTGTGAGCGAAAAAACGAGATCTCGGATACAAGCGGCCGAAATGAGTTTTCTCCGCAGGGTGTCTGGGCTCTCCCTTAGAGATAGGGTGAGAAGCTCGATCATCTGGGAGGGACTCAGAGTAGAGCCGCTGCTTCTCCACGTCGAGAGGAGCCAGTTGAGGTGGCTCAGTTATCTGGTTAGGATGCCTCCTGGACGCCTCACTGGTGAGGTGCTCCGGACACATCCCACCGGGAGGAGACCCAGAGGAAGACCCAGGACTCACTTGAGGGACTATGTTTCTCGGCTGGCTTGGGAACGCCTCAGGATTCTCCCGGAGGAGCTGGCCAAAGTGGCTGGGGAGAGGGAAGTCTGGGCCTCCCTACTTAAGCTACTATCCCCACGACCTGACCCCGGATAAGCGGAAGAAAATGGATGGATGGATGGATTCAAGGATCTGCGTAGTTTTGCTAAGGTTTACGAAAAGTTTGATCTTGATGGTAATGATGATGTTCAAATGTACATCTAGGACTTGGATGATTTTTTTCAAGTGTTTCCCAGACATCACATTGTCTGACTAGATCTATCTGACCATTCTCACCTACAGCAGAGAGGTGCGTGGCTTTATTAGACGTCAAACAAAGTTAATCCAAAGTGACTACTCCGTCCTCTGAAAAGCATTGGAGAAGGAATACCAGTTATGAGCAGGTCCATCTGGTTTAAGCCATGCTCTGGACATCAAACAGAGTCTAAAAGAAAATCCTCGCATTTACTATGACCTCCTCCTTCATGCGTTTTTTGGATCACAAAATGAAGTGGGAATGGAAAAGAATAAATACTTCAAAGAACTGTTTATTCGTGATTTCTATTCCAACATCAAAAACCTCCTTGGTATACACGCATATCTAAATCTGAGTATATTCAAGCTGAGAGAAATGGCCTGCAAAGCTTTTGAGCTATGCAGATTGGATGAGGCACAACACATAGAATCTGAACATATGTTTACTCTTAATGCATACCCTCATACCTTAGAGCTTGAGGAGTCCACCACGGCCACAGAACAGTGTGCCAAAGACCAAAGGCCAACCAAGAGATGGATTGGTCCACAAAATGAACGATATACATACCACATGCTTCCTCGGAGGGACAGATGGTCATCTGACCAAGACGCTCGGAAAGAAAGGTGGTCACCTGACCGAGGAACCCGGAGAAACAGGTGGTCACCTGATCGAACCTCTCGAAATAAAAGGCAGTCACCTGATTGAACCTCTCGAAGGGAAAGGTGGTCACCTGATCAGAACAGTCAATATGACTCCTACAGGGGTCGTGACTACAGATCACAGGACCATCACAGATGTGAGGACAGATCACTGTCACCTCCCAACCAGAGAGGATCTGGAAAAGCTCCAAAGTCCAAATGGGACCAGAACATAAAGAAAGAGAGGAAAAGTAAGTCTTCTTCTCTTATCCAAAAAAGTTCAATCTGGTCCTCTGGACATTCAAAAAAACAAAACAAAGCAAAAAAATCTAGAAACGTTTCGTATCTCATCCAAGAGACTTCCTCAGTCTGAGGTGTTGTTTTCAGCTCAGTCTCTTAAATAGTACCTTCTCAGGGTGGATCAACCAGTTTTGCTGCTGACAACCAAAACCAGCTGATCACATGCTCAAGAAGGACCATCAGCCTAACAATGGGTCATTAGCACACTGATGGCTGTTTACTACTCACAGAGGGCTGAGTGATACTAACAATCACAGCATTGTAAGAGGGGGACAGTTGAACCCGGAGGCCTCCACCCCTGTTTAATGATGGACGATTTCTTTTCACAAAGATGGCCTCCTTTACTCCTCTCTCAAACCATCGTTCCTCTCTGTCCAGGATGTGAACATCTTCATCCTTGAAAGTGTTGTATGTGTGGTCAACCCAGTTGTAACGAGACCCAGAACGACACAAGACTGAGATTACAAAAAGTGATATTTATTTACAGTGAAATAGGATATATACAATATATACAGGGGCCCTGGAACTGGAACTCCTGGAAGAGGGAAATAGTTCGTTCAGGTCGGGAGAAGGTAAGTGACAAGAGAGAAACAGTTTTGATTTTGTTGTTTCTGTCTTGCAGCTTCGTTGGTACTGGAGTGAGTTCAGGAGTCCCAAGATGCATGAGTTCCAGCCACAGGGTTTTGTGATCCAAGATCCACAGGTCAGGGTTTTTGTGAGACCCGACAGGATGTCGAGTGAACAGGGCAGGAATGGTTCGTCCAAAGCGAGGAACTGCTGGCATAGAAAACACAAGGTCAGTATCATAAATACTAGAGAACATAAAGGCTGAGAGCACTAGTACCGGGAGGGAATCAGTGCTCCAGCATCGAGTAGTCTTGACTGCAGCCTTAAATAGGAGTCGATGCTCATCAGGGAGATGACCGCCAGGTGTAGGTTGTTAGCGGCCATCTTGGGAGCTGCAGCAGAGCTACTCTCACATTACCCCCCCTCAAGAATCGCCTCCAGGCGACCTGAGGCGCTTTTCGGGGTGAGCTCTGAAGAACGTGGTGATCAGACTTGGGTCCAAAATGAATGAGCGGGGAATCCAGGATCTCTCCTCGGGACCATATCCCTCCCAGTCCACGAGATACTGGAAACCCCGACCTCGACATCTGACGTCCAAAATGGTACAAACCGTGAAGGCGGGATGGTTGTCGATCAGTCGGGTGGGTGGAGGGAGGTCGGTAGGCGGGCACAGAGGACTCTCGGAGACCGGCTTCACCTGAGAGACGTGGAATGTAGGATGGATCCTCATAGAGCTGGGGAGTTGAAGGCGGACTGCTGTGGGGTTGATGATCTTTGTGATGGTGAAAGGGCCAATGAATCGTGGGGCCATCTTTCTGGGAATGTTCTTCATTTGGATGTCTCTTGTTGAGAGCCAAACCTTTTGGCCCACCTGGTAAGACGGGGCAGAGGAACGGTGTCGGTCGGCGTACCTCTTGTTCTGAGCTGCAGTGCGTAGAAGTGCTGCCCTCATTTGTAGCCAAACGCGTTTACATCGACGGAAGTGGTGCTGGACAGACGGCACTGTGATGTCCGTCTCAAGACTGGGAAATAAAGGAGGAAGATATCCCAGAGAGGCTTCAAACGGGGACATACCTGTGGCTGTGGATCTGTGTGCGTTGTGGGCATATTCCACCCACACCAGATGTTGAGACCAGGCTGAGGGATTGCTCTCCACGACACAACGAAGGGTGTTCTCAAGTTCCTGGTTACACCTCTCAGCCTGGCCGTTAGACTGTGGGTGGTAACCTGAAGTCAGACTTGCAGACGCCCCTAGGGTTTTACAAAATGAGCGCCAGACCTGGGAAATTAACTGTGGTCCACGGTCAGAAACAATGTCGGAGGGGATACCGTGGATTCGAAAAACATGCTGGATCAAAATTTGTGCAGTCTCAAGAGCAGAAGGTAATTTGACCAAGGGAATGAAGTGAGCCGATTTAGAAAATCGGTCAATGACTGTAAAAATGACTGTGTTACCTTCGGACGGGGGAAGTCCAGTGACAAAGTCCACTGATATGTGGGACCAAGGGCGGCTAGGTGAGGGTAGTGGTTGTAAGAGCCCGGCCGGGGGTTGATTACCTGTCTTATTGCGGGCGCAGGTGGCACAGGCAGCAACAAAGTCTTTAACGTCCTGGGTCAACGTCGGCCACCAGAAGTGGGACTTGGTTAGGGACAACATTTGGGTAACTCCTGGGTGACAAGATAGTTTGTTAGTGTGAACCCACTCCAGTACCTTAGCCCTCATGACAGAGAGGACGAACAGGGTTCCGGGGGGTCCCAGGCTGGGATCGGGCTCCTCCTTGTGGGCATCGCGGACCTCTTGTTCAATGGGCCATGTGAGAGCTCCCACGATGCATGTTGGTGGAACGATATGTTCCTCGTGTTCAGGTCCATCTGGGGGAGAGAATTGTCGAGACAGAGCGTCTGGCTTGACATTTTTTGAACCAGGCCTATAAGTCAATATATAATGGAACCGATTAAAGAATAAGGACCACCGTGCCTGTCTGGGAGATAATCTTTTAGCGTCCCTGAGATAGGTCAAGTTCTTGTGGTCGGTCCATATGAGGAAAGGAATCTCTGTACCTTCCAACCAATGATGCCACTCTTCTAGAGCCAGTTTGACTGCTAGTAATTCACGATTCCCTACATCGTAATTACGCTCAGCTTGGGACAAACGCCGAGAAAAGAAAGCACAGGGGTGTACCTTATTGTCCTTGGGGGATCTCTGAGAAAGAACGGCACCTACCCCAGTGTCGGAGGCGTCCACTTCCAGGATGAACTGGCGTTCTGAATCAGGATGGCAGAGGATGGGTGAGTTTGAGAAGAGTTGCTTCAATTCTTTGAAGGCAGTGTCCGCTTCTGTGGTCCATTTGAATGGTCTGTTAATTGAGGTAAGTTGAGAGAGTGGTGCAGCAATACGGCTGTAGCCTCTAATGAAGCGTCTATAGAAGTTTGCAAACCCCAGAAAGCGTTGAAGCTGTTTGCGGGTCTCAGGAACGGGCCATTCTACTACAGCTTTGATCTTTTCAGGGTCGGTACGATAATGTCCCTCCCCAAATATAAACCCCAGGAAGGAAACGGATGAAGTATGGAACTCACACTTCTCGCCCTTGACGAACAATTGATTCTCATATAGTCGCTGAAGGACTGTTCTGACCCTCTTGATGTGTTCCTCCTTGTCATGCGAGTAGATTAGATAATCATCAAGATATACAAAAATGAACTCCCCTAAGAAGTCTCTGAGCACATCATTGACTAATGCCTGAAAGACTGCGGGGGCGTTAGTAAGACCAAAGGGCATAACTAGATATTCGAAATGACCCAAAGGGGTCCGGAAAGCCGTCTTCCATTCGTCACCCTCCTTAATGCGAACCAAATGATAAGCGTTACACAAATCTAGTTTAGTAAAAATGGTGGCCGATTGTAATTGTTCGTGTATGGAGTCGATAAGCGGAAGAGGATATTTGTTTTTTATAGTAATGATATTTAAACCCCGGTAATCGATACAAGGACGGAGGGTCTTATCTTTTTTAGCTATGAAGAAGAACCCGGCCCCCACCGGGGAGGTGGATGGGCGAATAATACCGGAATCAAGTGACTCCTCAATGTACTCCTTCATGGAGTCCCTCTTGGGTCCGGAGAGGTTGAACAAACGACTAGCTGGCAAGGGAGCACCTGGAAAAAGATCAATAGCACAGTCGTATGGTCGATGTGGCGGCAAGGACAAGGCTCTCTGTTTACTAAAAACAGGAGAGAGATCGTGATACTCAGGCGGAATGGAGGTTAAGTCAATTTGTTCTATAGTGGTATCTTGTTGGGTTGCATTAGAGATTCCGGAGCGGAGACAGTGTTTTAGACACCTTCCGCTCCATTTCTCTATTCTACCAAGTTCCCAATTAATGTGTGGGTTGTGAAGCTTTAACCAGGGGTATCTTAAAATTACTTGGTCATGGGGTGAATCGAAGACAAAGAAACTGACGTGTTTGTGGTGATTGCCGGAGGTAATTAGGTGTAAATCATTGGTGCGGTGTTGGACCTGGGATAGTGTATCGCCTGTGACACCGGTGATGGAATCTTTACTGTGGGTAGTGACAATTCGGAGACCAGACTTTGACTAATTAAATTCTGTTCAGCGCCGGAGTCTATGAGTGCGTAGACGGGGAAACGGTTGTGATTATATTGGATGACCGTAGCTATGGTCAGTCTACTTAATGGGGAGAGCGAAGAGGTCCCCACCAATATCTCCCTCTTCATTGGTGGGTGTTCTCGTTTCCCCGAAATGGACAGGCGGCAACAAGATGCCTATTTTGACCACAATAGAAACATAATCCTTGTTCACGGCGCTTTTGTCTAACGTCAGGAGTAAGATGGGTGCGTCCCACCTGCATGGGCTCTGATTCTGATAACGTGAGTGAAGGGGTGAAACGTGAGTAAAGAGATTTTGGGATTTTGGAAACGAAAGCGACTCTTTACTACGGACAACACTGAGTGACGGACCCGAACCGGAAGTGGCGGTACGTTGGGAGTTGTAGTCCCGTTCCCGCTGTCACTCGCGGAAACGCTCATCAATAGAAATGGCCAGATTGATGAGAGCGTCAAAGTTGGACGGCTCGTCCCTAGCGGTGATCTGGTCCTTTAACGGATCTGATAAGGAGTTAAGAAAAGTTCCCTGTAGTGCTCTCTTGTTCCATCCGGTTTGTGCGGCGATGATGCGGAACTCGAGGGCGTGTTCGGCCACCGGTCGCCGGCCCTGACGTAAGCCCAGGAGACGCTTCTCTGCATTAGGACCCGATAGTGGTCTGTCGAAAATCCTGCGAAACTCAGTGAGTAAACTACTAAAAGAAAAAGTTGTTAAGTCATGCTGGCGGAGAAAAGAAGTTGCCCACCGGAGTGCGTTACCCTTTAACTGGCTCGTAAAGTAGGTGATTTTAGCATTTTCCGAGGAGTAGAGTCTGGGGGCTCCGCTAAATGCGAGCTCACATTGGAGAAGAAAGCCATCACATTGTTCTGGGTCACCGGAAAAAAGTTCGGACGGTTTTACCAGTACTTGTGGTTCCGATGAATGTCCCGCCGAGCAGGTGCACGTATGACTGTTCTCAGGGGTTTCTGCTGCGACTGTAGGAGGAGAAGGAGAGAGAGTCTGTTTAATTGAATAAACCATACCTCCCAGCTCCTGTAGATTTGCTTGGGTTTGTTGTTGTTGCTGGACCATTTGTAAGAGGATCTTCTCGATCTGGTTAACTCGCTCCGTTTGTGACGAGGACATGGCTTGGTCGTTCCGAGCCTCGTTCTGGGTTTGGTCTGGCTGGAGCATTACTGTTGTATGTGTGGTCAACCCAGTTGTAACGAGACCCAGAATGACACAAGACTGAGATTACAAAAAGTGATATTTATTTACAGTGAAATAGGATATATACAATATATACAGGGGCCCTGGAACTGGAACTCCTGGAAGAGGGAAATAGTTCGTTCAGGTCGGGAGAAGGTAAGTGACAAGAGAGAAACAGTTTTGATTTTGTTGTTTCTGTCTTACAGCTTCGTTGGTACTGGAGTGAGTTCAGGAGTCCCAAGATGCATGAGTTCCAGCCACAGGGTTTTGTGATCCAAGATCCACAGGTCAGGGTTTTCGTGAGACCCGACAGGATGTCGAGTGAACAGGGCAAGAATGGTTTGTCCAAAGGGAGGAACTGCTGGCATAGAAAACACAAGGTCAGTATCATAAATACTAGAGAACATAAAGGCTGAGAGCACTAGTACCGGGAGGGAATCAGTGCTCCAGCATCGAGTAGTCTTGACTGCAGCCTTAAATAGGAGTCGATGCTCATCAGGGAGATGACCGCCAGGTGTAGGTCGTTAGCGGCCATCTTGGGAGCTGCAGCAGAGCTACTCTCACAGAAAGAGTGACCGCTGGCCTGGAGATGAGTGTAGACCGCAGAATCCTGGCCTGATGATGTTGATCTTCTGTGCTGGGCCATCCTTTTGGCCAATGGCTGTTTTGTTTCCCCGATGTAAGACTGATCACAGCCCTCCTGACACTGAACAGCATACACAATATTACTCTGTTTGTGCCGGGGGACTGGATCTTTGGGATGAACCAGTCTTTGCCTTAATGTATTTTGGGGTTTAAAAGCCACTGGGACGTTATGTTTAGAAAACAAACGTCTCAGTTTCTCTGATACCCCCTCAACATACGGAATGACCACTGGTCTGGGTCTGGGTTCCTCCTTTTCACCTGATGGCTGACTGGAGTCCTGTTTGGGTTTCTTCTCTGCTTTCAGGAAGGCCCAGTTAGGATATCCACATTGCTCTAGAGCCTGTTTTGTGTAGGATTTCTCCTTCTGCCTGGCTCCCGAGCTAGTGGGGATGCTGTCTGCTCTGTGATACAGAGTCCTGATCTAACTTGTGCTCCAAAGGGTGATGGGAGTCAAACTGCAAATACTGGTCTGTGTGGGTGGGTTTGCGGTACACCTCGGTTTGCAAATGTCCTCTATCAGAGACTGAGACCTCACAGTCCAAGAAAGCCAACTTGCCATTTTTTTCATCTTCTCGTGTGAACTTGAAGTATTTATCCACAGAGTTGATGTGGTCAGTAAAATGTTGGACTTCCTGAGATTTAATTTTAACCCAGGTGT
>NC_056509.1:796667-802699 GCF_014905685.2 Nematolebias whitei
ACACAGGGTCCCAGTTACATCCAACAATAAAATGTATAAGAAAAACATTGAACATCAGCACAAACATGAACATGAGTCTGTGAGCAGATGTGCACGCATGAACACATCAACATTGAAACAGATCAGCAGCAACATGAAACAGATCAGCAGCAACATGATATGGTTTTTCACAGTGATTATTCTAGTTAGAGATTCATGAGTCTAACAGCCTCAGGGTAGAAGCTGTTCCTCAGTCTAGTGGTTCTACACTTAATGCTCCTTAACCTCCTTCCTGAGGGGAGTGGGGCAAAAAGTGTGTGTGCTGGGTGGGTGGGGTCCTTCATGATGCAGGTGGCCCTCTTCCTGCATCTGGAGGTGTAGATGTCTGTGATGGTGGGGAGACTGATTCCAACAGATTTCTGTGCAGCCTTCACCACTCTCTGCAAAGCTTTTCTTTCTGCAGCTGTGCAGCCTCCATGCCACACATTGATGCTCGAGCACAGGATGCTCTCCACTGCACACCTGTAGAAGGAGGTGAGGACTGAGCTTCCCAGACCAGCTCGCCTCAGCCGTCTGAGGAAGTAGAGTCTCTGATGAGCTTTCTTGATCAGGCTGGTGGTGTTGTTGCTCCAGCTGAGGTTGTCATTCATGTGTACACCCAAGTACTTGTAGCTGGAGACCACTTCCACCGCAGATCCTCTTATGTTCAGGGGGGTGTAGATGTTTTTGTTCCTTCTGAAGTCCACAATCATCTCCTTTGTCTTCTTCACATTGATGTGAAGGTTATTCTCTTTGCACCAGCTCTCCAGGTGTTCCACCTCTTGCCTGTAGCTGGACTCATCATTGTTTGTGATGCATCCCACCACCGCTGTATCATCTGCAAACTTTACAATGTGACAGCCTGGATGGGTAGCCGCACAATCATATGTGAGCAGAGTAAACAGGAGGGGGCTCAACACACATCCCTGAGGAGAGCCAGTGCTGAGGGTTATGGTGGAGGAGGAGAGGTTGTGGATCCTCACTAACTGTGGTCTGTTTGTTAAAAAGTCTAGTACCCAGTTACAAATGGAGGGGCTTACTCCTAGTGTAGATAGTTTGTCCATCAGGGTTTGGGGGATCATGGTGTTGAAGGCGGATGTGAAGTCCACAAAGAGCATACGGACGTAAGAGTTTTTCTGCTCCAGGTGGTTGAGCGCAGTGTGGACCACAGAGGAGATTGCATCCTCTGTTGATCGGTTCTCACGGTATGCATACTGATGAGGGTCCTCGTTGATGTTGATGGTTGTTTTGATGTGAGTCATGACCAGTTTTTCAAAGCATTTAGAGACTATCGGGGTGAGGGCCACTGGCCGATAGTCATTCAGACCAGTCACTGTAGAGCTTTTTGGGACTGGGATGATGGTGGCAGTCTTCAGGCAGGTGGGAACTGTCTCTAGGGTAAGTGAGGTGTTAAAGATGTCTGCCAGCACCTCACAGAGCTGATCAGCACATTCCTTCAACACTTTTCCGGGGATGTTGTCTGGGCCAGTTGCTTTGTGCGGATTAATCCTCCTGAAGGTACTCCTTACTTCTGCTGAGGTCACGCTGAGATGCTCTTCGTCCGGTGGTGAGGTGAGTCTGGTGCTGGGTGGTCGGTTCGGGTCTTCAAAGCGTGCATAGAACTTGTTGAGGGCATCAGGCAGATATGGGTCTTTGGGGCATTGTTCACTCCTTCCTTTATAATCTGTTATGCACTTAATGCCCCTCCACATGCTCCGAGGGTCTTGTGAGATGAATTGACCCTCGATCCTCTGTGCATATGTGGCCTTGGCCCTCTTAATACCAGCAACCAGCTCTTTCCTTGTCCTACTCAGCTCCTCTGAGTTTCCAGACCTGAAGGCAGTGTTCCTGGCTTCCAGCAGGGTACGCACCTCTGCATTCAGCCAAGGTTTTCTGTTTGGGTAGCTTTTAACATTTCTGATAGTGGAGACAGTGTCAGTACATGTACTAATGTAACCCAGAACTGAGGATGTGTATTAGTCAAGATCAAGCGAACCTCCATTTTCAGCAGCTTCTCTGAAAACCTGCCAGTCTGTTCGTTCAAAACAATCTCTCAGTATGGGGCCACTGTCCTGGATCCAGCATTTAACTTCCTTTTGTACCGGTCTGGAGCGTCTCAGCGGGAGCATGTAAGCAGGAGCCAGGAAGATTGAGATGTGGTCTGACAGTCCTAGGTGGGGGCGGGGTTCGGCTTTGTATGCATCTTTTACGTTCATGTAAACACGGTCCAGCGTGCGGTCTCCACGTGTTGGAATCGTCACATGCTGATTAAAGCTTGGGAGACAGTCCTTTAGATTCACGTGATTAAAGTCTCCAGCTACCACGTAAAGAGCCTCGGGGTGTTTGTTCTGCAGTGAGCTGATGATATCATGAAGCTCCTGCAGTGATTCATTAGCATTAGCGTCCGGAGGAATGTAGACGACAGAGATGAAAGTCACCGTGAACTCTCGGGGTAGATAATGTGGCCGACATTTCACTGTTATTTGCTCCAAAGCCTTCGAGCATGAGCTATTTACAACAGTACAGTTCGTGGACCAACTTTTACTCACGTAAATGCACACTCCGCCCCCCCGTGATTTCCCCGTTAGCTCGCTGCAGCGGTCCGCTAGAAAAAAAAGTCTGTCATCCAGCTGGAAGACTGTGTCCGGCGTTTCGCTTGTAATCCACGTTTCTGTGAGGCAAAGCACCACACACTTCTTCATCTCTTCTGAGGCGCCCGCTCTCAGACGAAGTAAATCCATCTTGTTGTCCAATGAGCGGACATTCGACAGAAAGAGAGACGGCATGGGGAGTTTACCGGCTTTAGCATTAGCTCATAGCCTCACCATAACTCCCGCCCGGCATCCTCTCCTCTTAAGCCAGGAGCAGCGCTTCCTCTTCTGCCCGCTGGAACGCCTCTGCTGCAGCTTCCAGGTAGATGACTTTAAGATCTGCATTCTGCCGAGCGTAGCTTTGAGTTTGTTGCCGATTTCTGCTATATTTCATGGCAAATCCGCTCCTATTCTCATCAGTTCGGTTCGACTATAGTTCACACGCATAAATCGCGCGGAGTCAGGCACAGAGTCAATATATGATGCCGGACTTATCTCAACTCCTCCTGGAATGTTTTGAAAACAACAAAGATGCTTTGACTGTTTCCTTACCCCTCCCTTCCCCAAGGCCGTGGACATGTAACAGAACCTCAACTGAGCTGAAGATGAACGTCACCTCTTATCTGGACAATGGCTGGGGGGTGGGGGGGGCGCTCTGGACTATGCTATGACTTTCCCTTTAAAATTCAATGTTTTCACCGCCTATATGTAAATGTATAACGTCCGTTTATGTTGCTTTTCTGTGGTAGGTTTTTTGATGCCTCAAATTGTGCCCTGTCTAGGACACGATGTGAGAGATCTTTTTTTTTATACCGTCTCGCCTCATGTTTTCTTTCCTTTTCTTATCTAAGCAAAATATTATTCTGAATAAGAATAAGAAGGCTGCGCTGATTATTTTAGCCACAGTTTCGTGCACTCCACCCATCTTCGGACGACTGTACGTACATATTTGCGTTTTATCTCGGTGCAATGCCAATAAAGTTTATTCTGATTCTGATTTAAGGTCTGCGATGTACATAGGGTGTATCAGGGTCATATGACCAATGGAGATCTGTATTAGTGCCACTGAGGACAAAATTGTGTTAGTTGAAGAATACGACTGTACCTTCACATTACAAGATTGAAATTTCAGTTTGTTGTTTGCAACGTCTGTAGCGTTATGCAAGGATTCAAAAAGATCGGCGGACATGAGTGTCAAGTCCGAGCCAGTGACAAGCAATGCATCATACGTCATCACATCTTCTAAATTCAGAGGTGCGTAGAACTTCTGTGCTGCACCTTTTTTTGTGAGATGACTAAGAAACTGCAGGACTGGGACTCCATCTTAGCACCAACAAAACTGGTTTGTTCCACTTTGGAATAAGCTGTTAGGGGAAGAATCATTTTTGTGTTGTGTGTTTCCTTGACTGATGAAGCCTTCCGGATCGAAGGCGAAATGTTTCAGCACCAAAAAAAAAAAATAAAAAAAATAAATAAAAGAAACTGTCCAGATGACCTGACTGAAAAATGTTGGCTTGTATACCTGGATTATTGAGCATGGACTTTGTTACAGGACTGGGGGTTCAACTTGGATCACAGGATCTTCCTCAGCCAAGTACTGGTCCTCTAGATCCTTTGCTATGACCATAACTGCACTTGAAAGGTTTGACTTCACAGTTTTTGGAGGTGGGTGAGCAGGTAGAGCTTCCTCATTTTCCCCCCGATGGGTGGGAAGGAGGTAGCTATTGCACCTGTGGGAAGGCCTGGGTCCTCCACCACCATGGTGATTGAAAGAACATTCTTTTCCCCATTTTCATCCAGTTTTGCAGATTTCAGTAGGCATTTGATGTCATCAATATTTTGTTGAGTAAGAGAAGAAGATCTCCTGATGCATGCTCAATAATCCAGGTAGAAAAATCCAAAAAAGTTCAATCTGGTCCTCTGGACATTCAAAAAAACAAAAAACAAAACAAAGCAAAAAAATCTAGAAACGTTTCGTCTCTCATCCAAGAGACTTCCTCAGTCTGAGGTGCTGTTTTCAGCTCAG
The DNA here is from genome assembly GCF_014905685.2 of Nematolebias whitei. NCBI lineage: Eukaryota > Metazoa > Chordata > Actinopteri > Cyprinodontiformes > Rivulidae > Nematolebias > Nematolebias whitei. Next base: position 801,303 of record NC_056509.1, read on the forward strand.
TCTCTTAAATAAGAACAAAATAAGCTTAACTTACTAATAACTCATCAACACCATCACTATTCCAAAAACAACACACTCAGTGTAGGACAACACGCCAAGTCAATTACATGCCAGGGAGACAGAAAAGTGGGTGAAGAATTTATCTGACAGACAGCTCACCCAGTCGGAGACAGAGATTCTTGCCAGGGGACTGAACTTTGCGATTGCACCAAGTACAATTCCTCTGGTGGAGATGATCACAGCCACAGAATCAGCCATCCGCAACAACAAAATGAAAGAGGGTGAAGCAGAACAGCTCAGAATCAAAGTTTCAGCCTGCCTCAGCAATGCCAAACCACCACCTTCCAACATCAGTAGAGAGGAGAGGGATGCACTCACCACTCTTAGCAAGGACAAAAACATCATCATTCTCCCAGCAGACAAAGGAAGGTGCACAGTGATTTTGAACCAGAAAGACTATCATGAGAAAGTTATGACACTCCTTAGTGACTTAACCACTTATGAACCTCTGAAAAGAGATCCAGGAAGTGGTTACAAGAAGAAGTTAATAGATTGTCTGAAAAATTTGGAACAGGACAAGGCTATTGACCGTATTCTGTACCACAGACTGTACCCAGGGGAGGCCACACCTAGTCTGTATGGTTTACCTAAAATCCACAAACAAGGTGTACCTTTAAGACCTATTGTTAGCATGATTAACTCTGTCACTTACAATGTTTCCAAATATCTGGCGTCTGTACTCATCCCTTTAGTTGGCAGCTCAGAACACCACATACAGAACACCATGGACTTTGTGGATAAGGTGAGGGATGTCATCATGGAGACTGATGAAACAATGGTCTCTTTTGATGTCACATCACTCTTTACGTGCATTCCTGTTGATGATGCAGTAGAGGTGGTCAGTTTAAGATTAAAATCAGACACCACGCTGAGCAGCAGGACCACGCTTTCCACAGAACAACTGTGTCAACTCTTGAAACTGTGCCTGCAGTCAACCTACTTCACATATGGGGAGCAATATTATAGGCAGAAACATGGGTGTGCTATGGGGTCTCCAGTTTCTCCTATTGTTGCCAACCTGTACATGGAGGAGGTAGAAAAGAGAGCCTTGACGTCCTTTTCAGGGACACCACCAAGTCATTGGTTCAGGTATGTTGACAACACCTGGGTTAAAATTAAATCTCAGGAAGTCCAACATTTTACTGACCACATCAACTCTGTGGATAAATACTTCAAGTTCACACGAGAAGATGAAAAAAATGGCAAGTTGGCTTTCTTGGACTGTGAGGTCTCAGTCTCTGATAGAGGACATTTGCAAACCGAGGTGTACCGCAAACCCACCCACACAGACCAGTATTTGCAGTTTGACTCCCATCACCCTTTGGAGCACAAGTTAG
>NC_056509.1:802799-805932 GCF_014905685.2 Nematolebias whitei
AGAGCATCCTGTGCTCCAGCATCAACGTGTGGCATGGAGGCTGCACAGCTGCAGAAAGAAAAGCTTTGCAGAGAGTGGTGAAGGCTGCACAGAAGTCTGTCGGAATCAGCCTCCCCACCATCACAGACATCTACACCTCCAGATGCAGGAAGAGGGCCACCTGCATCATGAAGGACCCCACTCACCCAGCACACACACTTTTTGCCCCACTCCCCTCAGGAAGGAGGTTAAGGAGCATTAAGTGTAGAACCACTAGACTGAGGAACAGCTTCTACCCTGAGGCTGTTAGACTCATGAATCTCTAACTAGAATAATCATTGTGAAAAACCATATCATGTTGCTGCTGATCTGTTTCATGTTGCTGCTGATCTGTTTCGGTGTTGATGTGTTCATGCGTGCACATCTGCTCACAGACTCATGTTCATGTTTGTGCTGATGTTCAATGTTTTATGTTATGAGTGCTTAGTGTATATTTAGTTGATGTTTTTCTTAGTTCATATCTTAGATGTTATTACTGTTTTTCTTATACATTTTATTGTTGGATGTAACTGGGACCTTGTGTACATAATTTCGCTCCACCACATGTACCACATGAGGTGAGAATGACAATAAAGAAACTCTGACTCTGATCAAGGCCACAGTTTGGGTCAGGCAGAACTCGTAATTGTTGTTTCTGCCTTTATAGTCTTGCTGGTACATATTCTCTGATGGAAACTCCAAAACAGCCAAATTGATCCTTTACTCCAAAGGTCGAGCTCACAGCTTCTCCAGATTATTCCCACCATTCATGAGTGCTGCCAGGGAGAACACAGTCCTGATACAGCTGCTCCAATTCCCTGTCACAGCTTCACATTCAGTCCGAGCACTGTCAAGCTTCAACACCTCCACACGAATTTGTAGACAACCAGATTCCACCAACCCAAACAGTAGATTCTAGTTGTCATCATGAATCCAATTTTTCCTCTAGAGTTCAGAGTGTCCTCCTTACCCTGACTCCTATCGGGAGAAGTTGATTGATTTTGTTGAGAGACCAGCTGATCCTTCCAATTAAGAGGTATGCAGGAAAAAAAAGAGGCTTTTTAAGGGTTCACAGGACAAAAGAGCGCAGCAGGAAGCGGGGGGGGGGGGGGGGAGCAGAGAGGGAAAACACGTCTGGTTTCACCATAGAATAGCAAGAAAAAAAATTGTCCCCTCTTCTTATTGGAAACTATTTTCTTGACAGGCTGGTGCCTATAATCTGTTTCCAGACCTTGAAGATGTGGGCACAGTTACAAACACCTCTGCCAATGTCCTTGCCTTAACAGTTCCATCCATGTTATGATGTGTTGGAAACTGCAGTGAACTCGGATGGAAACCAAACTGAGACCAGACAGGTGATGAACATCTAAAAGATGCTCCCGCCAAGACTGTGGTCATAAACACCCAGCCAAAACAACTGTTGAAACAGTTTCTACCTGAAAACAACATTCTTTGTCCTCTGGACCCACCAACAGATGCTGAGTCCATAACACTTTTCTCAAACATGACCTTTGACCCCAACGTCATAGGTCCAATAAAAAGCACAGATAAAGCATGAAATGGTTCCATTGCTGTGAACAAAGCATCTGCTCATGTCGAACCAAAACACAGTGTTGGTTCCATCGACCCCACATTATCTGATGATGATCTTACAAACTTTCAATCACTTGATCCTGCATTCAACAAAATCATTCTTTGTCTTTCTGACCCAGTCAAAAACAAACTGACTGCATCAGACTTCAACAACTTTCCAGAGTTACAAGATCTCTACAAAGTTCAATCTTAACTTACGTTGGTCAAGGGCATCCTAATGTATGCTTCCGATGCAACCACTTCACCTGTGTTCGTGGTTCCACGCAAATACAGGGGGGTGAGAAGAGATAACGCCCATGACCTTCTCTCTTCTAGACACAAAGGCGTCAAAGCAACACTCAACGCTCTAAAACAGGTTTCCTACTGGCCTGGAATGCATAAAGATGTCACTGACTACATCAAAGCATGTTCAAAATGCTGTCAATCTCAAATGATCAAACGTCGTTTGGGGGAACTACAACTAGAATTCCCTGAAAGTCACAAACAGCTACATCCAAAACAATATGAACTAAAATTCTTAGAGAAAATCCCTAGAAACACAGTACACATCACTGATGTGATACTCAGTCGTCTAGATACAGGACAATATCATTGCAACATTGACAATCCTACAATTTCAAAACACACTCTTTCGAACTGGACTTGAACACGGTTGAGCAAATACAGTATGAAAGCGTGAAAATAAAACTGAGACAACTAACAGAATTAAATTACAAAACCACTAGTTTCTAGTGGGAGTGAGACATTGAACCCCACAGTTACTAGTGGGGGTTGAATTGAACTAACACTGCTAATATTAACATCACCAATCTGCATGATCCCTAACCTTGTTGCGCTCCAAAATCCTGAAGTGATTGTTGGGCTAGACTGAAGTCCAAGTTGTTTTAGGATCTATTTTGATTGTTGTCAGTTAACTGGTTGCTAAGTTTAGTTCTAAAGCCACATTTTGAAAAGGGCTGCTCAAACATTGTTTACAACTATACCTTTTATGAGTTCTACTTCAGAAAATTTACTAGAAAAACGACTTCTCTTATAAATTCTGACCGAAAAAGCGTGTAAAGATAATAGCTATTATATCAATGGAGAATCACTCCTTATTATAGCATTCCAAAACCTTTGATCTCAAGTACTTTTAAATCTTTAATGTTTATCACAATCAGTGGTTAAACATAAAATTGTTTAGTTTAAAACTTTGTTAAATTTTTGATGAAGTACATTTTTATTCAAGTTTGTTAAGTGAAGTAAATGTTTAAGAACCATTTAAACATGTTAAGCTAGGCTCTGTCATCTTCATTTTTAAGGGCTGCTGTGGCTGAGTGCAGTCGTCTTCCAATGCAAGAGTTGGAGGTTCGAATACACCAGCAGTCACATGTCGAAGTATCTTTGGGCAAGACACTGAACCCCTCGATGCCTCCAATGTGTGTCCCATCGGTGTATGCATGTGATAAAGCACTGATTAGTCTCTTTAGGATGATTTGCTCAATTAGCTTTGTAGAGATCTAGTAGAGTGCTGTATGAATGG
>NC_056509.1:806032-823415 GCF_014905685.2 Nematolebias whitei
TGATCAGCTGGTTTTGGTTGTCAGCAGCAAACTGGTTGATCCACTCTAAGAAGGTGCTATTTAAGAGACTGAGCTGAAAACAGCACCTCAGACTGAGGAAGTCTCTTGGATGAGAGACGAAACGTTTCTAGATTTTTTTGCTTTGTTTTGTTTTTTGTTTTTTTGAATGTCCAGAGGACCAGATTGAACTTTTTTGGATTTTTCTACCTGGATTATTGAGCATGCATCAGGATACCTCTTAACTTTGTTCTTCAAGACTTAGTCCACAATGATTACCATGGTGTCAAGGCTGACCCCATCGAAGTTTCTTCTGATGGCTCATGGATGTGGTTTGTAGTGACTCGATAGCCATTTGGACTGGCATCAAGTCCCTAGTGGGGGAATATGTAGCAGGAAGCGGCACTACTCTAACTATGACCCCTGACCCTTATTCATCTTCAAGACTCACCATGAATCGTGTTTTTCAAAGTCACATTTGACTTCAATAATGTCTGATGTTTTTCTACACATTTCCTGTCCTTGGATACAGAGTCAGCTACAGTCTGACTAAAGGCTCCAGTATACTGCCGCGTACGTCTGTTCACACGTACGTACGCGTGTACTGTACACAGAGGGTTCAGTCTTCATACTCCAGTGTACACTCCGAGCAGCTGCAGAGCAGCTTCACAGACAAGGGGCGTTTACCTTCGGGACAAATTGAGGTCACCTATTGGTCATTTGCTGACACGCCTACTGGATTGATTGACAGGTCGGAAAAAAGAAAAGAGTGAGCGCTGGCAGCCTCAGCCGCAGGGGTGTTTTGTGTTTATATATTGTTAATAAAAAGATCTAAAAAAAAAAAAAACAGAGAGCGCTGGCTCTACAGCCCACACATCAGACCAGCCCACCAGGAAATCTCCAGACCCTCCCACAGCCAAGCTGGAACTGAGTTTAATTCGCTCATGACAAATTCCTCCATTTCTCACCATTTCAGTCATGGCATCTACAGAGGAGGAAGAGATCACTGCGTCTTGACAAAAAAACAAAAGAAAAGGCCAGATCAGGGATGAAGAAGGGGAATTTAATACATTGGTGTCGCATACAAAACAGTCCGTTGCTGGGCAGTTTATTGTGCGACACTGCGTACGCGTATGCGGTCGTAAAAATTTGAGCTTTGCACGGAGGGTACGCTGGGTACGCACGTAACTCTGCGTATGTACGTGCGTACCTCTGCGTATGGATGTGCGCGGCAGTATACTGGGGACTTAATGTTTATCTTGTTTCTTCCTGTGTTTCTAAGAAAAAAAATAAAAACAAGTTTGTTTCATTTGATTAACAAATGTGAACATGAATAATTTTGATTGTTGTTTTCAATCACTATAATGAAATCATGTGAAATATTACAATGTGAATAACATATTTCTCTGTTCTGTTTTTCAGAAAGTGATTATTCCTTCAGAGACACCTGTGAAAAAGTAGTATTTGAGCTGGAAGCTGTTTTCTTCAGAGGGGAGCCACAATGTTCCCTAGTCAATCAAAACAATCTTCTCAGAGCTGTTATTTTGAACAAAGTCTCTTTTGCCCCTTTTGTACTGCCCCCAATAAGCCCCAATTCTGGGTAGCCCGCCACAGAAAGAACCCTTTTGCACCAGTACTTTAGCTAGTATTTTTAGCTGATTTGAGGCTGATTCGGGACCTCTTTTCGTCCCTGCTTCTCTGGTGGGACCGAGCGAGCTCAGCCAAGCTGAGTCCGGACCGAAACGTGAATGCTGGACTCTGATTGGTCAGGGGGAGGAGTCACTGGATCTCAGAAACTTTTCACTGAGCCGTCATTTGCAATTTCTCTGGATGCGGAGCAGCGGCTGGATCTATTTTTAAGATTTTAAAAACAATAATGACAACGCCGTGTTTAATTCTGAAGTCCAGGCATTTCTTGTGTTTGGTGACAGAGGACAAAATTCGAGCAAGCAGAGTCACCGCGGAGGATCATACGAGCTGCCGAGCCGTTGAAGCTCGCGAGGCCTGACCCCGAGCCCCGGCCTCACCTGCTCCCAAAGGACGGATTCGAGCCCTGTCAGGCGGGAGGACCGGGATGGAGGGACGAAGGGTGGAAACGTAAAAAAAAAAAAACATTTTATGTATAAAAAATAAGGTTTTTTTTTTATCAGTGAAGATTAAAAATAAATAAACGGTGCCAGCTTTATTGTGAAATCATGTTTTCCCTTTGACTTTATTAAATAATCTGTTAAAGTTAATTCAACTGAAAAATCATAAAAAGACACAAAATTATTGGATCTCGGGAATATTTCCCTCTAACATGTGTAAAGAAGAGATACAGCCTTTGGTTCAAATTAAAGCTAAAAATAATCTGTATACAAGAAAAAATAATCTGTATACAAGAAACAAAACCACAATGAGTGCAAATACATCAAACGATGAAGAAAAATATAGAATTTTAAATATAGATATCCTGATGCATGCTCAATAATCCAGGTAGAAAATTTAAAAAAGTTAAGTCTGGTCCTTTGGACATTCAAAAAACAAAACAAACAAACAAAAACAAAAATGTAGAAACGTTTTGTCTTTCATCCAAAAGACTTCTTCAGTCTGAGGAGCTGTATTCAGCTCAGTCTTATATAAATAGCTATTTATGAGCTGAATACAGCACCTCAGACTGAAGAAGTCTTTCGGATGAAAGAAGAACCGTTTCTACATTTTTTTGTTTGTTTGTTTTGTTTTTTGAATGTCCAGAGGACCAGACTAAACTTTTTTTAGATTTAAATATAGATGTTTTTGTAGAATCTGGTTCATCAGATTTAATTCAGTTTAATTTATTTATATAGCGCCAAGTCACAACAGAAGATGTCTCAGGGCACTGAACTGAAATATTCATATATAAAATAAGTTAATTCAATTCAATTCAATTCAAAAATACTTTATTAATCCCAAAGGGATTTTATTTGTTGTTGTAACTCGTTACCCTCATTTCATTGAGATGTTATAGATACTGATGGCTGTAGGCAGGAAGGATCTCTTGTAAAGGTCTATCCCAAAGTGGATCCTAAGAAACTGGCTGCAGATGCCGCCCGATCCGTCCACCAGGACTTGGCCTCTCGGTTCCCACGGGCTGTAGGACCGCCAGAATGCAGCTGTGACTCCGCTGGAATGGACGGACCCTTGGCACATGGTCTAATCCATCAGCTACTTAGTTCAGCTGGAAGACTCCAGTAAGACTGAGTCTTCCAGTAAAGCTGAAAGTTCCAAGAAGACTGAGAAGACTGAGAAGACTGGTGTTGTGAAATAAGATTGTGTTCCTTGTTGAAATTGACCCACTTCCTGTTTTACTTTGAAGAGGCTCCCACAGATTGAAGTCTGTTCCTGTTTACATAATGTAACACGAGGTCTCACACTTTTGATTGGATTGAAACTGGCCAATCCCAAGACAGCAGGCTCAGAACGCGCGGTGAAAAGTTTGTTTAAAAACAGGGCGTTCCTTCACACAGCAAAACTAAGGAAAGTGCGGTTTCTCCTGGAAGCGGACAGCCAGACGGAGCAGAGACGGTCGACTTCAGATCCTTCCATAACAAGGTTGTATTGTATAGTTTAGAATGGATGCATCCATTTAATAATATGTTAAAATAATGACTGCATTTAACTAATCCACTGTTTATGCTTGTGAATCTGTGACTTTGTGACTTTTTGACTTTGTGACTTTTTGACTTTGTGACTTTCTTTGCTTATTAAATATTCGTAAACTTGAAGGTGCGTTTGTCGTATTGTGAAGTGCGTGTCTTGACTCCTCCTGCAGGATGACCGGTAACAGAGCTCGGGTGGAGAGATAAGAGAAAAAACACAACACTGGGAAGACCGAATAGTTCCAAAAAGTGTTGACTTTTAAAGGGTATCCACTTCCTGTTACGTGGTACTTCCTGATTGGTTAGCACAACCAGCAGGGGTGTAGTTTTAGTGATGTCAGAGGGTTATTAGAAGTCAGCAGAAATGTTTTTAAGAACGGTTAGTACAGACAGAGAAATATTTTGAAGAAATGACAGACTTTGCAGGTGCCAGTTACTTATTTACTGTCTGAGAGTTTTACAAACAAGGCACTTCGTTCTCATAACTTGTGCTCTGACATTTGACCGACATAAAGTCCACTCCTCACACAGACAGAAGAGTAAATGCACACTTACTTCGTAAATAGACATTTAACTTGTATGATCTAAGTCTAATGAGATTTAAAAATCATTAATACTGTTTCACAGTTGATTTAAATGAGTGGTTCACTTCAACATTACAAATGGTATGAACTAAACACACTTTTGATTATCAAGATATTGTAAAATAGTAATGATAATATAAAAAAGAAGAGTGTTCTTTCAATTGATTAATTCAGGATACAATTAAATAGTCTCTTGTTGAGATAATTTGTATTTCTGGATTCAAATCAATGAAATAACAGTTCCTGTCCCCTGAAGGTCTTCAGAAACAGGTTGATGTCGGAGGTCTAGTTCACTACAGTCCCCCCTTTGGAAATCATCGCCTGTCCATGGGGATGACTTCCAACATGAACTTACACCTCCGAATATCCTTGATCTTGATATAATCCAGCAAGAGGAAAACAAAAGTCAAAGAAGGTAATCTCACAACTGTTTTGGTAATTCCATGATGTTGTTGGTAAATCCATTGCAGCAAAGCTTTAACCCCTTGGAAACAAAGTCTGTAATCCATTGGAAAAAGTCATATAATCCACAACGGTAAATCCACAACGGTAAATCCACAACGGTAAATCCACAGTGGTAAATCCACAACGATTAGAGGTGTTGATTGATCAGCATGTAGAGGGGTTCCCTCAATTGAACTGAAGAGGCGAACACTGGATTGAGTTTGCAGAACCATGTTGGAGTTGTAGGTCCCTTCAGCGAAGGTTGCTGCTGGTGGTTCCCAGTGGATGCCATTTGGGTTCTATGTGTTCATGCATTTATGTGGTTTTAGTTGGGCTTATGAGTGGGATTTTACATAAGACCTTGTAGTACGTCAGGACAGCTTTGCTGTGGACACACTACTAGGTAATTATTCTTAAAGCTAGTTCAAGCACAAAGAATATTAATTGTTTAATTACAACGGATTCTTTTCTTTTTCGAGTTAAATTTCTGTTATGTGACCAAGATAACTTGTGAGTGGAGTGTTTAATTAGTGACATGAGACGCTGTAGTGAACTAGGCATCCGACCACAACCTGTCTCTGAAGACCTTAATGGGACAGGAACTGTTATTTCATTGATTTGAATCCAGAAATACAAATTAGCTCAAGAGACTGTTTAATTGTATCCTGAAGTAATCAATTGAAAGAACACTCTTCTTTTTTTCATTATCATTACTATTTTAGAATATCTTGATAATCAAAGTGTGCTTAGTTCATACCATTTCTAAATGTTGAAGTGAACCACTCATTTTAAATCAACTGTGAAACAGTATTAATGATTTTTTAACCTCATTAGACTTAGAAATCATTTTAAATGTCTATTTACAAAGTAATTATGCATTTTGATCTTCTGTCTGAATGAGAAGTAGTGATGTCGGTCGAAAGTCAGAGACAGTCAGAAAATGAGTTATTAGAACGAAGTGTCTTGTTTTTAAACCTAGCAGACGGTAAATAACTTCAACTGGCATCTGCGTTTGTCTCACTTCGCCACAACATTTCTTTGTCTGTACTAATCGTTCCTAAACATTACTGCAGCCTCTCTTGACTTTTAATAACCCTCTGACATCACTGAAACACCCCCCTGTTGGTTGTTTCAACCAATCAGGTAGTACCAAGTGACCGGAAGTGAGGACTCTTTAAAAGTCAACACTTCCTGGAACTAGTCAGTCTTTGACCGGAGTCTTCCTACAGTCTTCCTGGAGTCTTTCATGGGGTCTTCTTGGAGTCTTCCACTTCTGAGTGGCATCTCTGACAAAGTCACAGTGCCTCGCTGTGAACTCACCCGGGCGTAACGCCCTACAACTTTGAAGGAAGCTTGTCTGTTGGAGGGAGTAAATCGTCACGACTTCCGACAATGCCCAACCGCTTTAACCGGAGATGCTGGAAAGGTAGCATTGAAATGGACCCTGTACCAGAGCTGATTCATCTTCTGCAAAGGTAACGAGTCGTCACGCACCGAGTGTACCGGGGGTTTGAGCTGGTGTTGAAAGAAGCGTGTTAATTCTGGTCAACAAACATACATCTTTCCTTCATCCATCTTACTTAAAACTTATCCATTCTTTCCTTTAAACTTTTTATTTTGCCAGTAATCTAGATGCCTTCAGAAATGTTCTGTTGTTAGTAAAGCGTACCAAGTTTTTATTAATCAAAACCAGATCAGCAAATCAATGTGTACACGTTTTGATGTTAAATTTTGTTTCTGTTAAATAAATGACCGCATTTATTCTGATGGGTCAAAGAAAAATGGCGTTTCATGTCACTGATTAAACAATCCTCACAGTTAGCTCGGTCACATGGCATTAATTTAACTCGAAAAAGAAAGAATCCGCTGTATTTAAATAATTAATATTCTTTGTGCTTGAACTAGCTTTAAGAATAATTAATTAGTAGTGAAACTGACCCCGCACATTCACTACAACGCCATTTTATCTTTGACCCATCAGAATAAATGCGATCATTTATTTAACAGAATCAAAATTTAACATCAAAACATGTACACATTGATTTGCTGATCTGTTTCTGATTAATAAACTTGGCACACTTTACTAAACAAGACAACAGAACATTACTGATTGAGACTGATTCATCTCTGAAGGCATCTAGCTTGATTTACTGGCGAATAGAGAAGTTAAAGAGAAGGAATAGATTTAAGGAGGAAGTTTAGATGTGGAGTTATGTGTTGAACCAGAACATTGCACCCTTCCTCCGACATCCAGCTCAGCCCTCCGGTACACTTCAGGACGTGCAGCGACTTTGCTACCTTAGCAGAGGATGCATCCACTCCGGAACAGAAGTCCATTGGTACGCTCCCTTTTCAGCGTCTCCGGTTAGAGTAGCTGGGGGTCATCAGAAATCGTGACGAAGTACTCGGTTCACCCGAAAAAGCTTCCTTAGGAGTTGAGCTTTTAATGCTCGGGTTGAGTCACAGCCGAGGGAGGCTGTGACTACGCTGGACTGAAGAGACCCTTGGCACATGGTCAAATCCATCCGCTACTTAGTTGAGTCTCATCTCTGACTGAAAGTTCCAGCAAGACTGGAAAAGACTGCGAAGACTGCGAAGACTCCAACAGACGATGAAGACTAAGACTCGTGAAGACTTCAAAGAAGACTGACTAGTTCCAAGAAGTGTTGCCTTTTAAAGGGGTATCCACTTCCTGTTACGTGGTACTTCCTGATTGGTTGAAACAACCAGCAGGGGTGTAGTTCTAGTGATGTCAGAGGGTCACTAGAAGTCAAGAGACAGCAGGAATGTTTTTAAAAACGGTTAGTACAGATAGAGAAATATTATGAAGAGGTGAGACAAAGCAGGTGCCAGCAGCTCTTATTTACTGTCTGAGAGTTTTAAAAACAATCGGTATGCCACCAACACTGTTTATAGTGGGAGTGGTGTGCTACTGACCTCAACTCAGGATGTTGTGGGTCGGTGGGCGGAATACTTTGAAGACCTCCTCAATCCCACCGGCACGTCTTCCACTGAGGAAGCGGAGCCTGGGGACTCTGGGTCGGGCCCTCCAATCTCTGGTGCTGAGGTCACCGAGGTGGTTAAAAAGCTCCTCGGTGGCAGGGCCCCGGGGGTGGATGAGATCCGCCCAGAGTTCCTTAGGGCTCTGGATGTTGTAGGGTTGTGTTGGCTTACGTGACTCTGCAATGTTGCGTGGACATCGGGGGAAGTTCCCCTGGATTGGCAGACCGGGGTGGTGGTCCCCCTATTCAAAAAGGGGGACCGTAGAGTGTGTTCCAACTACAGGGGAATCACGCTCTTAAGCCTCCCTGGTAAGGTCTATTCGGGGGTTCTGGAGAGGAGGGTCCGTCGGATAGTCGAACCTCAGATTCAGGAGGAACAGTGCGGTTTTCGTCCTGGCCGTGGATTACTGGACCAGCTCTACACTCTCAGCAGGGTCCTGGAGGGTGCGTGGGAGTTTGCCCAACCAGTCTACATGTGCTTTGTGGACTTGGAGAAGGCGTTCGACCGCGTCCCTCGGGGGGCCCTGTGGGGGGCCCTGTGGGGGGTACTCTGGGAGTATGGGGTACCAGGCCCTTTGATACGGGCTGTTAGGTCCCTGTATGACCGGTGTCAGAGCCTGGTCCGCATCGCCGGCAGTAAGTCGGGCTTGTTCCCGGTGAGAGTTGGACTCCGCCAAGGTTGCCCTTTGTCACCGATTCTGTTCATAACTTTTATGGACAGAATTTCTAGGCGCAGCCAAGGTATTGAGGGGATCCGTTTTGGTGGCCTCAGAATTGCGTCTCTGCTTTTTGCAGATGATGTGGTCTTATTGGCTTCATCAGATCGTGATCTACAGCTTTCGCTGGAGCAGTTCGCAGCCGAATGCGATGCGGCCGGGATGAAGATCAGTTCCTCCAAATCCGAGGCCATGGTCTTGAGCCAGAAAAGGGTAGAGTGCCCTCTCTGGGTCAGGGAGGAGGTCCTACCCCAAGTGGAGGAGTTCAAGTATCTTGGGGTCTTGTTCACGAATGAGGGAAAAATGGAGCGTGAGATCGATAGGCGGATAGGTGCAGCGTCTGCAGTGAAGTGGGCGCTGTACAGGTCTGTCGCGGTGAAGAGAGAGCTGAGTCAAAAGGCGAAGCTCTCAATTTACCGATCGATCTACGTTCCCACCCTCATCCATGGTCGTGAGCTTTGGGTTGTGACCGAAAGAATGAGATCTCGGATACAAGCGGCCGAAATGAGTTTTCCCCGCAGGGTGTCTGGGCTCTCCCTTAGAGACAGGGTGAGAAGCTCGATCATCCGGGAGGGACTCGGAGTAGAGCCGCTGCTTCTCCACATCGAGAGGAGCCAGTTGAGGTAGCTTGGGCATCTGTTTAGGATGCCTTCTGGACGCCTCCCTAGTGAGGTGTTCCGGACACGTCCCACCGGAAGGGGGCCCAGGAGAAGACCCAGGACACGCTGGAGGGACTACGTTTCTCGGCTGGCCTGGGAACGCCTCGGGATTCCCCCGGAAGAGCTGGCCCAAGTGGCTGGGGAGAGGGAAGTCTGCGCCTCCCTACTGTCTGCTTTCCGATAAGCAAAGGTAACCATTGGAAGTAGCGATAAGCACCTTTGCTTGCAGCCTCTCCTCCAAGGGGTCCGGAAGCTTACTTCAGCGCCGTGGTATTACCTATAGCTGTCTAAAGTAGCCTCATTAAGGCTGCGACGAGGTGATTCATCCAGAATATTAACGACCTTAAATCCGTGAGTCACACCCTGATCTCACTCTGTTACCTCGAACCTCCAAGCAGCAGGGATGGATCTTCTGGTCCAGAGAAACTCGCGTTGTGGCCGCTCACCTCTTACTTTAGCGTTGCAATTGTTATCTGTTCTGGTAATCTTTAGGGCCCTGGAAATGGGCACAAGGGTGTTGTCTCCCATCAACTAGGAAACCTTTACAAAAACCTCCTATTATTGTGTTGTTAAGTTGAACCAAGCTTCACCATGTATTTGGTTGATAAGGATGAAATAATAGTCCAGATTTATACGTTTTGCTTTGCTTTAATCAACAATTTGCGTAGGGGTACAGCAACAGGCACAATTTTATAATGATTAATTTTCATGATTACACCGGATACTCTTTCTTTACTAAAATAAGGTAATGGAATCTTCCTGATGACTTCTAATCCCCAAGAACCCTTGGGGACTTTGCGAACACTACCTTCCCTCAGACCTTTCACAAATCAAGCCAAAAGATGTTCTCCCTCAACTCCCTCATGAACCAGAAGCACCTTCGAGCAAATCCCACTAGTACCCAGTCTAATATTCTCGAATTTATACTGTATGCTAAATTTCTAATTTGATGAAACAATTTAGTCAGAGCAGAGTAAGAATGAGGTCGTCCGCTTACCATGATTTTGAGGCGACCCTTAGTGAGTCACTGTGATGGTAAGGGCATATTTCCAGTTCTCTAGGAGAGAGATACCGGCCGAACCTCGAAGGCAAGCACAGCTATCCCAAATTAGAGGATCAGAATTTTGGACGGGCCCAGGTCAAGCGATTAATAGAAGTAGGAAGCTCATCCAGTTTAAGTATCGATGAACGAAAGCTTAAATCCAATCCCATCTCGGTGAAGAAAAGAATTAACTTCCAACATCGTCTCAAGACTGGTAAAATCCAACTCCTTTTTGGGCTCCTTCTGATCCGACGAGCTGCCTCTTGCCTGTAATTCCCTCTGCTCGGCTCTCCAGTTCAGCTTTGACTCTGCATTGACCAAGTTCAATCCGTTCAGTCTGTATTTAAAGACCTCTTTTTCCCTCCTCCTCTTAAGGAGGGGTTTTGGAAAATTACTTCATCTCTTTTCCAGTAACTCGTCTGCTGTTTTGCACCTCAACCGGTTTAGACCAGTTTTCTGGTACTTTCCAGAACCTTGTTTTGCTCAAAAATGCGTCATCATTAGATGAGTTTGAACTCCATGACTTCTTGTTCTCTTTCTACTGCTCGAGGCAAGCCCAGGCCTGTCCTAGGTGAGCATGTCTGGACTTGTTCACTGTTACATGAGGCCTGAGCACTGCTCTTCAACTTCACCACTTCACAAGTAAAAGTAAATCATACAATCATACAATAGATTATACAATTTCTTAAAGATCAATACTTTCATTAGTTGATTATTTGTTGATTATTAGTAAAACAGTAAAACACTTTTGATTACACATGATCATCTTTAGCTTGATTTAAAGCAGGAGTTCAGTCCTTCTGTTCTCAGCTGATGAGGAGAACTTTGATCAGGCTTCACCTTTATTAAAGCTGGCCGTCTGTCATGCATCATCACTACAGACACCAGGTTTATTGACACCCCCTTCTTGAAGTCGGATCTTTCTCCTCTTCGGCACCAGGTTCGCTGTAACCTAGCCCTCCTGTTCTCCCTCCCAGGAGTCAACCACCGTCATGTTGTCCAGGTCTGCGTTTGAAGTGGAGTGCCCCGCCTGATCTTCATCCGGCGCCGCTCGCTTCCTGGGTACCCGGACCTCCTGGGCCGGGATGGTGGATGGACCTGGTAGGTCGATCTCTGTTAGGTCAGCCGATCTAGCAGATTGAAGGGTCGGTGGGATCTCGATCAGGGGCGAACCTACAGGAGTAATGTTTTCTATTATGACCTGCCTCCTGATTTGTGGGGTTGTGGCAACTAAATTGGGCATTTGACGAAGCTGTTTCAGCCGCATAGGGACAACCTGTAACACTTCAGATTCTGCTGTTTCTGAGTGGGTCAAGCCTTCTGGTGTTAAGATCGGAGGCTCAGAATCTGATGGGCTGGTCGGGTCAGTGAGGACCGTGTCATCGGTACTCAGAAGACCGGACCGGCTCGCCTCGCTACTTAAATACCTGTCAAAGTCATCCAGGTAGTTTTCCAGGAGACTTAGATCGTTATGATCTAATGGAAGTTCAGTCAACCTCCTAGGGGATATCTCCACCTCCATGGGCTCGGTTTCATTATGGGATGTAGTTGGTAAAAGGTCAGGTGGGCCATTAGTTGGTTCCTGGGGCTGGCTGGCTATCTCGGTTGGGGTTGTAGGGACACTAACACTGGCTCGTCTACCTTCTTCCCTAGCTACCATGGGCACGGAGACTACTGGAGGGCTAGTTGTTAACCCTGCCGTTAAAATGACCATGATAGATGAGGACATGACCTCTTGGGGCTCCTGTGTGACCCCAAAGGAGGGGCCGTGAACCAAGGGCAACCCTGTGGCCAGATGGTAGGCTACATGCCTGGTAGTTTTATTTGTGTTTTCCCAGAGTTTTACAATTACTGGATAATATGTGGCTCCTGGAGGGATGGCTGTTTTAGGTATATAGGGTTCAGAGCCCTCGGCCGAGGTCCAGATGATCTTGCAGGTGCTCTCTATCTCCCAGCACTTTTCTGCAGACACCCGGGGAAGGCTGGCGGGCTCATCAGAGACCAAAATACCATGTACTCCAGTCGCGATTATAACTTTAGAGTGGCAGCCCTGGCACCACCAGGTTGGACCCACGGCCCATAGAAATCGGGTATCTTCCAACCCCAAAAGGCAATAACAGCAGACCGTTTGAGGTCTTAATGCTGTTAAATTGTTGGGGCGCTGAACCTGCATTTTGACTGTTGTGGCTTTTTTGGTTTAACCTTTTCCCTTAATTATTTCTTAGAGTGAGGTTTTCTTAAACCGATAAAGGGTGGTTCTGCCCTGTCGTCTGGTGATCCCACATTAGGTGCGGGTAATGAATTTCTCCCACTCTTCCAATTGGTTTATTTGTTGGGTTGTTATCACGGATTTCCAATCACAGTACCCAGGTAACATTAACCCTGAGGTGTTGGAGATGCCGTATTCTCTATATGTAACGCTGATGTATCTCTCCTGCCCTGTAGTTTCTATTTTTTGGATTTTGCATACGTCACCACAAGGAGTTACTCTAATCCTCTGGATCTGCTGGTGGTCGTACACTTTCTCCTCACAGTGGCAAAGGATGATTTCTCCGGTATTTGTCATTACTATGAGTTTGTCCGGAGCTGTGAAAGCGAATGCCCAGTTGCTGTAGACTGTCGCTGCGGTCAGGATGTAGAACAGCATCCGCATTCTGCTCCTTATGCTTTCTAAAAAGAGAGTACATATAATATAACATGGCAAAATAATAACAATGAAATCAAGGTCTGCCTTACTCTCGGTCCTCATCGTGTCTCTGAAACACTCAACTTCGTATTGCTGGGCCTATACAGGCCGTCAGCTATCCATTGAGCATTTACCAGACTGATGATACCTCGAGTTTACAGGATTCAAAAATAAAATCAAACATAAAAAGAGAAAATTAACATTGAAACACTAAATCAATCATTCAAAGTTAATAAAAGTTAGCGTAAGCGGGGAGGGGTAAAGCTGTTGTTGGTCATTCGATTACTTCTTTCATTATCTCTTCAGATTGGCTTGTCTTTTCATCCTCCCGAGATTCTGCGGCCTTCGCTCCCCTCCGGTGCAGGGGGAGCTGGATCAGGTCTCGGCTTAAAGATAGCGGCATAGGTCATCATCCACACCACTATAGGCATTGTGGTGCAGAGGCTGGCCCAATAGGCTATTGCACATATTCCCCAGACCAGACTCCATCCAATTAAGATGGCTAACTTTTTGGTCCATTTACGTCTGTTCTGTGGTTGCAAGGATACTATCTGATATAGCATATTTGCCAACACTGTTACGGCTACCGTCCCTTCGACTTTAGTTGCTACTATTCTCCCGGCGGTACCTCCACAGCTTGTGACTGGTATTGGCACAGGAGTAAGTGCTGCCGCACACTCAAGGCTAATCACTATGGAATCTTCTATCAGCCATGCTGAAATTATAATCTTTTGCAGATAGGTGAGTTTGATTCTTCCTAACAGATAGGTAACAAAGAAATGAGGTGATATCTCAGGTCTCCTGAGTATCACATGGGACACAATCACTCTAGCGTACGTCTGAACTGCCACTGGAAATCTTATCAACCTGTCCTTACTCCAGTCTCCTGTGTGGCAGTAGCACATCCATGCAACCATCGTTAAGAAGTATTCTATATTGCTCCCATTAAAATAGGCTGGACATTCTGACAAAATGGTAAGATTGGGGGTTATCGTAGCCTCTGTCTCCCAATCTATAATACTCACATCGGTTGTTGGAGTACAAGACATGCAGTCGTCTTGGTTGTCCATAGAGATTTTGAATTGCTTCTGTCCTGATCCTTGCTCTTTACTGCTCCCGGGGTAAGAGTGAAGCTGCTTCCCTGTCTATCTAATTTAAAGCTGAGCCGCACCCTACTCTGGTGGGGGTGGCCTATAGCTCCTCCTCCATGGGCGGCATCCCGCTCTGAGGCACTCTTGCAAGAAAACACGTCCTAATAAGGCAAGAGCTATCACTCCGATCATGCTTAACAAATAAGGCCATATTTTAAGGAAGATACTGACTATCCATCCTTCAATGGTTTCACCACCTTCTTTGATTACTTCACCTACGCCTTTCACCACGTCCGTGACTTTTCGGCCTACGGAGTAACTAACGGTCTCATACCATGCGCAAGTGTGTTCATCTTCATGTGTGCCACATTTCTTCCAGCTTTCCTCTGGATACTGGCATGTGAGATTCGAGTAGATTTTATTCGGGCCTACCCACTCATAGCCATCTATCTCATCGCCTAAGCATAGGCTGCGTCTCACTGCGTGGCCTTCTACTAAAGCTATCATTGAATCTGAGACAAAGGGGACTATCACTCCTTGGATTTGTTTCCTGGGGTGAAGTTGATATCCTAATATCCTATCTACGCAGGTACCCTCAGGTACTGATCTTATCCACTTGCCATTGTGTTTTTTCCACACTACCTTCGCTGCGTACAAGGTGTATTCAGATCCATAATAACTCTTACAGTAGCTTTCCCATCCTGGTATCGTGCCACAAGGCCTTCAAGCTAATTTAATGACACATTGTGTTTTTGCCTTATCACAAGTCATGTGCCGTGGTCTGGGACTTATGCCCCTTTTCCACCGTCACAGAGCGGATCAGATCAGTTCGGGTTGGTTCAGATCGGTTCGGGTCTGTTGTGTTTCCATGTACATTTCTGGACCGGCTCTGTAGGCGGGGAATAGAATCCAACTCGTCTTACCACCTGGTGGCGGTAGTGCTCCCTTAAGCTACTTACTAGCCACCACTAAACGTATTAGAAGAAGAACACACTGAAGGTTTTGTCACACGATGTTGTGGAAAAGATGTCATGCTCTAATGGAGTACCTCATGAGCTGTAACTTATAAACCTGATTCATAATCCTACCTTACTGCCTTCCCTGCTGCTTTAAACCCATGTGTTTTTCATTTTAGTATAGATTTTTACAATAAAGATGTATTAAAAATATCTTTACTTTTATTATTTACAGATATGCACAAGGTTCATGTTAAAATTGCAAAACATCACACTGTGCTGTAATCTTTGAAACTGCTTTTACAATAAGCTACAGACTTGAAAACAATTAGATTAAAATTTGTCCTTGAATTTTAAAGATTTGTCTTTCATTAAATTAAAACATAAATTTATTACTTATTAATCTAAAAAAGTCTGGTCCTCTGGACATTCAAAAAACAAAACTAACAAAAAACATTTAGTTTATTTATTATAAACTGTATTGTTTGTTTTGTGAATGTCCAGAGGACCAGACTTAACTTTTTAGATTTTTCTACCTGGATTATTGAGCAGCATCAGGATATTAATTAATAAATAGTCAGTTGGTCTGAAAACACCATGGGGTCCTAGAAGAGTTGAAGAGGTGGCTGTTGATGTCTGTGCCTCCCTGGTGAAGATGCTGCTCCCACAACCCTGAAGCAGAAGAGGATGGATGGATGGATGGATGGATGGATGGATGGATGGACGGGTGGCGAAGGAGGAGACCATCAAACAGCAGGAGTGGTCAGTTCAGGTGAACTCCTGCCTGTTTGCTTCAGATCAGCTGTTCAAATCTCTGGTTCAAATAAAAGGTGCACCAGGACTTTCAGCTGAATCTCTCAGGCCACAGTTGTACGGACGATAAACGATAACTGCTAAAAGATAACTGATGACTGATAATTGATAACTGTCCTTTCTGAATTTTTGACTGTTTTTGTGTCACTTCATCCTAGAACAAAACATTTATAACAGTTGAGCAGATTCTAGTAATCTTTTCTTAGGATTCATTAAAGATCAAATGCAATTGGAAATTCTTCTCAACTTCCAGTATGAATTTAAACAAACACTATCTGCACTTAACATTGTAAAATTTGTTTAGGAAATTTAATGTTCAAGGACACCACTTAAGAAAAAAATTGTTTAATATGAAAAGTAAAAAGTGAAAAATGTACAAAAATAAAAACTACTGCGTCCAACTAATGATTGTGTCTGTCCCTTGTCTCACGGGCTTCATCCAGAAGAAGACACAAGTGTTGTTCCTGCTGTGTCCGCTTCAGTTCTTCATGTTCATTCAGTGATAAAATAAGACTTTTCTTTACTGGACTCTTTTCTCTTTCTCTTCACTAGAAAGAAGAAAAAGGTGGTTAATTCAAGCTACATACTGTTTTTGAATAAATGCATGAAACAAAGAAAGGTGCTGCTAACAGCTATAATAGATATATTAATAATAATAAACTGATCAAATAAGAAAATGAAAAATAAATTGATTTAAAAATAATGAAAATGATAATAATGGATATATGAATCAGAAAGTATTATACAGATGCAGATATTCTTTGTCATTCGCACCACATGTGGTACATGTGGTGGATCAAAATTATGTTCACAGGGTCCCAGTTACATCCAACAATAAAATATAAAAGAAAAACAGTAATAAGATCTAAGATATGAACTAATAAAAACATCAACTAAAAATATGATGAGCTCTAATAGCATAAAAAATTAAACACAATACGCAGAACAGCAGCACGGACATGAGTCTGTGTGAACAGATGAGCACGAATGAACACAGCAACATGAAACAGATCAGCAGCAACATGAAACAGATCAGCAGCTACATGAAACAGATCAGCAGCTACATGATGTGATTCTTCACAGTGTTATATATTCATGAGGCTGCACAAACTCAAGTTCATGTTGCTGTTTGACATATTGTTTTGATTGTTTACTGCTATTAGTGCTTAGTGTTTTATTAGTAGATGTTTTTTAGTTGATATTTTTATTAATTCATATCTTCGATCTTATTACTGTTTTTCTTTTACATTTTGTTGTCTGTAACTGGGACCCTGTGTACATAATTTCATCCCAATTCAGTATTTATTCAACATTTTAGTTTTTTACTTTAAAAATAAAATAAATCAAGTCCTTATCGACACAAATAAAGTGATGTGGAACAGTTGCATCTGTTCTTACCGAGCACAGAAGCTGCAGCGTTGTGCTGCTCTGTGAGGTCCAGCTGGGCTGTGATGGAGACCTGTCAGGTGTAGACTCCTCTGATGGAGCAGGAGCAGGAGCCGGGAGGCTTGGAGGGTTTAATGTGGAGTTTAGAGATTAACCATCATGCGCTGAAATACGTTCTGGATAAAATACAGTGAGAAACGGGACCGGAGGACAGTTAGCATTTATGCAAATTAGCTTAGCATCATAGCACCAACGTTGTACTATTATGGCGTCAGCCTCTTTTGTTAGTTAAAAATATGTTCAGAACCGATGGGATGAGTAATTCAAAATATGTTTAAAGTTAGAAAACACTCACCATCTTCTATAAATGATTCAAGTAGAGCAGTAACC
>NC_056509.1:823515-833351 GCF_014905685.2 Nematolebias whitei
AATACTAGTGTGTGTGAGAGACAATACTAGTGTGTGTGAGAGACAATACTAGTGTGTGTGAGAGAAAGAGAGAAAATACTAGTGTGTGTGAGAGACAATACTAGTGTGTGTGAGAGACAATACTGATTATGTCCTACACGGCACCTCATACTCCTCGGATGATTAGCGAAACGTTTTCAGTTTTAAAAAAAAGTCCTGTGGTTTTGTTTTTATCTTTTTTGGGGGGGATTTGCCGTGTCAAGGATAACTGAGAATCTTCACCAGCATTGTTACAGGTAAAAAACAATTACTTCACTTATCTACACTATTGACGTAAAAAAACACTGTAAGCACTTCACTTTTGATGATCAGATGGAAGCTCAAGACTTGAAAATGTATTTTTTATTAGAAATAAAGACCTGTACAAAAAAATAATAATTATACACTAATTATATATGCAAACTTAACAAGCTACATGTTTGGCTATTTGTGGGCTTACCTTGCAGGATCTACATTTCTATATATCAACTATGATCTACTCTAAATATTTTTAAACATGTCTGTTTGCCATGGAACGGACAAAGGATTCCAGCACCCCAAAGAATGCTTGATTGAAAGCAGCACTCTCTTCAGCCTCCTGCCTTCGCTGTGCTGCTTCCTCTCTGCGAACATCTGCTTCCTCTCTCTTCAAGGCCATCTCCTCCCTCCTAATTGATTTCTCCTGCTTCCTCGCTGCTGCAGCTTGGCGTTGCCTCTCTGCAGCTTCTTCTTGCCTTGCCTTTTTGGCATCCTCACAAATAAAATGGAAGTGTTCCTCTCTCTGCTTCCGGTTCATCTCCTCTTGTTCTGTATGTGCAGAAACAAAGCTCTCTGCTGCACTTGTTGATCTGCGCTTTCTATTGCCTAGGAATAACACACAAGAAAATGGCTGTTAGATGATGAAGTACAGGTAGAGTTTTTAAATAAATTATTTACATTAAAGTTCCTGCTAATTTCAAAAAGGTGTTTGTTCACAAGATCAGAAATGATTCTGTTCATAAAGCAGTCTAGTACTTTAATGATAGTAAGCAGGTGGGCATAAATAAACTACATGTAGTCATTTACAACGGTTTGTGCTCATTTAGAAAAAGAACAGAGCATCGTTAATCTGAACAAAAATCACTTCACCCTGTATAATTTCAATAATAAACTTCATAAATGAAAGTTTAAGTAATAAATGAATAATTAAATTTAACATTTATACATTACAACTGAATAAACAAGTAGCTTGAATACATGCAAGGTGTTTTACAACAAAAACAAAACAACATTCATGTCGACATGATCAATGTGATGTTAAACACGATTGTTGCTTCTTACCTAGTAACGGGTGCTGTTTGGTGCCGCTCTGCTGCGTGTTGCCCGGTGGCGTGCATGTGCCCGGTGGCGTGGATGTACTTGGAGCTGGTGTGGTCGGGAAGGGTCAGAAGCAGGGAGGATTGGACAGTCAAAAGCAGAATCTGGTGAACCTTCGTCTTCAGTGGGACTTTCTGCATCAAAATAAGAGTGGAAAAACAGCAACAGAGTACAGTTAACAATGATGCTAACTAATGACGACGTAACCGTGTCAGCCTCGTTTGTTCAGAGTACTTTCAGAAAACGCAAAGAAACGGTTGCATGAGGAAAAGGAAATATGCTTAAAGTAAATAAAATACACTCACCATCAGCTATAGATTCCAGAAGAGCAGTGGCCATGTCTAGGCCACTCTCCCTCCCTTTGTTGGCTGGGCGTTTGCGGTAAATGGCATCCATTTGTTCAAACCACTTCCAGTTTCTTCTGTTTGCTCCACTCCTACCGTTGTGGTCCTTAATTGTTTTGTAATCGCTTTTTAGTTTTTTAAGCTTTCCTCTTTGCTTTGGTATGCGATGGAAGCCCTGCACCGCCATCTGCGCAGACACCTCTTGAAAAATCTTTTCATTTCGTTTCGTTCCATCTAGCTTGTTCTGCACTTCTTCGTCGGCCAGCAAACAGAGAAATGCCTGAACTTCAGCATTCGACCACGGTTGTGCCATGATTATTTGTTTTACCTTATAAAATATTCCAAAATAAGCTCCTCTGATTTCTTGTTGTCTGTTATGCGGGTGAAAAAGAAAATGGCGGATTGTGATTTCCGGTGAAAGACTGAATCTCCGCCCTCCACCAATGAATACGCCCCCTGACCAATCAGTGACCTACAGTGCGCTGATGTCATATCTAGACCCTACAAGAACCAGACCTGGGACCTGAGAGAATTAGGTCCCAAAAATGGGGTGGGTTCCACCGCTAAAGGCATTGTTGATAAAACACGCAATCGGCCACGACTAGTTACATAGGAGTACCAAAGGGCCCCGTGGATAAGGGGCTTTAGACGAACACTTGAGTTTTGGGTTTTTGGTTCCCCCTAAATGTTTCTGGAGTCTATGGCAAGACTCAACTTAAGGATTAGCTACCCCCCCCCCCCCAAATAGGATTGTTCGAGTAAGTTTGGCTTGAGAGTCGTGAGACCAATGTAGGTTATGTTACTTAAGGTAGCATTAATCTACATTGACTCCTCAAATATTGAAGTTTAACAAATGAACTGCATGTTGGCATAGTTAAAGTCCTCATAGTCTCTAACGAAAGTACACACAAAATTCATTCTTGCTGGGGGTGTTCAGAAACAATACCAAAACCAAATAAACAATAATTCAACATCGACAACAGTAGTAATCAAGCAACCAAAAAACAACGTTTCAACATCGACAAAAGTAGTGATTAAGCAACTAGAAAACAACATTTCAATGCGTCACTCAGTCTGACTGCCAGATTCCATCACGCTGATCTGTCTGGGTGTTTTTCCGCTTGGATCTCGTATGCGACGATTTATGTCGGCAAGTTGTCTTGTACAACGATCTAATTGGGCCTGAAGGGAGCAATTGTGGTGGATTTGGAACACAACCGTTCCGATCATTTTAAGGAATAATGTCGTAACTAGAACCAAGGTTAACGTGTCGGCCCTGGACCACGTGTAGGCGAGAGGTTGATACGGATGCCGAGGTCTGGATGCGAGGGTCCTGAGGACCTGGTCTATTGGTTCGACTTCTATGACCTTAGTTCCTTCGAATCGAATTTGCTCGATGATGTCCAGGTCTATCACTAGGCTCATGTTTGTGAGGTACTCAGGTTCTTCTAGAGCCGTTTCCCATTGATCCGGGTGGAGGTGATAGAGCATCAAGTCGCCAATAATAATAATAATAATAATGATGCATTTTATTTGTCAGCGCCTTTCAAAACACCCAAGGACACTTCACAGCACTAAAAACACAGTACTAAACAATATAAAATAACTATTAAAAACACTAAACCAAAAAGAAAATAACATTTAAAAATAACAGTTAAAGTGAAAAGGCTAGCTTGAACAGATGAGTTTTGAGTTTTGATTTGAAGGTCAGAAGGCAGTCAATGTTACGGATGTGCGAGGGAAGAGCATTCCAGAGCTGGGGAGCAGAGTGAGAAAAGGCTCTGTGTCCCATGGTGCTGAGGCGGACAAGAGGCACGTTAAGGTGGATGGAAGTGGAAGAACGAAGGGAGCGTGAATGGGTGGTAATGTGCAGGAGATCTAACAGGTAAGGAGGGGCGAGGTTGTGGATGGCTTTGAAAGTGAACAACAAGATTTTAAATTGAATTCTGAATGTGACTGGAAGCCAGTGAAGTTGCTGTAAAACTGGGGTGATGTGGTTAAATGAGGGGGTTTTGGTGACGATGCGGGCAGCTGAATTTTGAACCATTTGAAACTTACGGATTAATTTGTGAGGCAGACCAAAGAGGAGAGAGTTACAGTAACCGATTCGAGAAATGACCAGACTGTGGACCAGGATGGAAGCAGAGTGTGGAGAGAGGGATGGACGGAGACGGTTGATATTTCGAAGGTGGAAATATGCAGACCGGGTAATACTATTGATGTGAGAGTGGAAAGAGAGAGTGCTGTCAAGAATGACACCCAGACTCTTGACGTGAGGGGAGGGAGAAACTAAGGAGTTGTCGATGGTGAGTGAGAAACTGTTAACTTTAGATAAGGTGGATTTAGTGCCAATGAGTAGAAACTCTGTTTTATCGCTGTTTAATTTCAGGAAGTTAGACGTGAACCAGGATTTAATTTCAGCTAAGCAGGAAGTGAGGGAGGAAGGAGGAAGTGAAGAGTTAGGTGCAGTGGATAAAAAGAGCTGGGTGTCATCAGCAAAACAGTGGAAATGGATGTTAAATTTACGAAAGATATTACCAAGGGGGAGAAGGTAGATGATGAAAAGAAGGGGCCCCAGGACAGAGCCTTGGGGCACACCTGAAGTCACAGGAGAGGAATGGGATCTGAATGATTTCAGTTGGATGAACTGAGTGCGGCCAGAGAGATATGACTGAAACCAAGCGAGGGGTGTGTGGGTGATGCCAATGCATGAAAGTCTGTGGAGGAGGATGTTGTGGGAGATGGTATCAAAAGCCGCACTGATATCGAGGAGGATGAGGAGAGAAAGTAATCCAGAATCTGCTGCCATGAGAAGAGAGTTGGTGATAGTGAGGAGAGCAGATTCTGTGCTATGACCGGGGCGGAAACCAGACTGGAACTGTTCATATAGACTGTTATCGGTTAAATGAAGGTGGAGTTGAGAGGCGACTGTTTTTTCCAGAATTTTGGAGATGAATGGAAGGTTAGAAATAGGACGGAGATTATTGAAAGTATTGGGATCCAATCCAAGTTTTTTAAGGATTGGAGTGATAACTGCAGTTTTGAAAATAACTGGGACAGTTCCAGAGGAAAGAGAAGAGTGAATGATGGCAGAAATGAACGGAAGAAGTGACAAAATGCAAGATTTAACAAGCGCTGTAGGGAGAGGATCCAGTGAGCATGTAGAAGGCTTGGATTTATGGATAAGTTCGGCTATTTCAGAGGCAGGAGGAAGCTGAAAGACAGATAAAGGTTGACTAGGCAGATAAGGTTCAGAGGAGGGAGAAAGAGGAGAGACAGGACAAAGTTGCAGATGAATTTTACTGATTTTATCGTTAAAAAAGAACATAAGAGAATTACATGTGTTGTCTGAGTAGAAGTGAGAGGTAAGAGAGTCAGGGCGGTGAAAAGTATTATTGAGCAATGAAAACAGGATCTTTGTGTTACCTTTATTGGAAGAAATGAGGCCAGAGTAATAAGAATGTTTAGTTAGTGAGATCAGGTTCTTGTAGTGTGATGTATGAGAAATGTACATGTCCCTGTGGATGGTAAGACCGGATTTTTTATAGAGTCGTTCAAGTTGACGACATTTGGCTTTGATGGTCCGAAGTTCAGGAGTAAACCAGGGGGCAGAATGAGTAAAGGTAACAGATCGAGTTTTAACAGGAGCAAGGGAGTTGAGAATATGGGTTAAGTGATAATTGTATTGAACAGTGAGTTGATCCGGAGTCAGAAGATGATCAGGGATCAGAGTGGAGGAAATGTCAGTGGAAAGGGAATCCAAATTGATGTCTTTAGTATTCTTGAACGAGATGAGCCGGGCTGTCTTGGTTGATGAAACACACAGAGTAATATGGAATGAAAGGAAAAAATGGTCAGAAAAGGTGAGTTCATCGGATTTGCAGTCAACAGGTGTAAGTCCAGAACAACAAATCAAGTCCAGTGTATGTCCTTTAATATGGGTGGAAAAATCAACATGCTGATTTAATCCAGAACTCTCCAGGCAGGATAAAAAATCAATGGTGAGTGAAAGGTTAAGATTGTCAATATGGATATTAAAATCTCCCAATAAAATAATATTAGGTGACATGGCAGACAGTTGAGAGAGAAAGGCAGAAAATTCATTTAAAAAATCTCTGTGAGGTCTTGGGGGGCGATAAACAGTAGCAATGATGGTGGGGGTGGGTCCAGACAGTTTACACACAACGCTCTCAAAAGAGCTGACCTCAGGAACACTCACAGGCAAAACCTTCCAACTCTCGCGATGAATTATCGCGAGACCACCCCCGCGACCGGAGCTGCGGGGTTGAGAGATGTAAACAAAGCCAGGTGGAGTGGAGTCATTGAGTTGTGAAAAGTCCAGAGGTTGTTGCCAAGTTTCGGTCAAACAGAGAAAGTCAAGCTTACGGTCGGTGAGGAGATCTTGGATGTGATGTCCTTTGTCCGTGAGAGAACAGATGGTGAGCAGACCAAAGTTGACAGACGTGGAGTTAGCAGATGGGTTAGCTGACCTGGCTAGGCTGGCTAACATGTTGCGATCTGAAGACCGGGTGGCTTTCCTGGGAGCTCGACGGTTGTTGGTCCAAAATGAGTGTATGGGTTTTGACCTGTCGAGCTGGAATATCCGACGAGACCCACGGTGGATGTATCTCCGGCGGGGCAGGAAAGCGATGTCTGGGTGGAGACGCAGCATCACCGGCGAAGGATTGGGCTGGTGCCAACGCAGCCGAAGAAGTTCATCAGCGGAGTATTGTAGAGTTGCCACAGGTTCAGTGAGGAGTAACAGGAGAGTCCATACAAGTAGAAACCAGGCGAAAAAATGACTGATCCACATCGTGAGGCGAAGGAGTCAAATGAGGGCCTGAAGCTGGTCGGTATTTGACAGGTAAGCCAATATCAACTGACTTGATAGTACACAATCACAGTGTGGTAAAAGCTGGATTGAAGGCAGGCAAATGTAGTAGCCGTCGATTAGCGATCACAAGACGGTTAAAAAATTTGCAGAACAGGAAAAAAAATGTCTAAAGTTCACCGACGAGCAGCGGTAGCAAAACTCGCCAGCGTCCACTCATCAGACATGGAGACCAATGTAACAATGTGTATGGTTGTTCCCTGAGGGACATCGATCCACATTGTCTTGTCCGGTAGAACCAAGGGTCTATTGGCCTCGGTGTGTTCATATGCCATGATCGCATTCCATTGGGGAGTGTTAACCATCCACCATGAACCAACTCTTTCCGCCTGAGTGGCTGTTACTTGTCTACGCAGTGTTATGGTCGTCGCGCATTTCAAATCTATCTGAATGGGTGTAATACCGCAAATGCCTGCGGCATTGTACCAGATGAAGGGCTTGCTTGGACACAGGTAATGTATCTCATGAGTGGGAGTACACATCTGGAGATTTGGAACTAAATAGACGTGGGGTTACTATCGTGATAAGCAACCACCTGAGGGGTGTTGACCTTGACGTGGTTAGCACCGTGCCAATTTCCAACATTAACGACATCCTTGAGTCTGTAGATGCCATTCGCAGGGATGATCGGCAGATTGATAATGAACGCAATTTCACGCGCTTTGTGTCTGACGTGAATTGGGATCGCGTTACCAAGAGCATAAGCCAGGTGAGCCTGGATTGGCCTTACTTTTTCGTATGTGGCAGAACTAAGGATGTCACTCACCATCTGTAAGGAGACAAGATAGGGCGGGATCCTGCCAGTGGCTAAAGTATCAACCGACGAGCTGATGTCTCTGAGCATGTCCGTAAGGATCAGGATCCTATCTATCAGGTGTACGATGGCGAAGTCCATTTCTACGTCACGTTTTAGCTCACTAACGATATTTGCAAGGGCCTTAATTTCTTGCGTGTGGGTATTCAAAACTAAGATAGTATCTTTTACCGTTTTGGTTACCTGTGTGAATTGTGTTTGCTGTTGATCCATCTGTGTTTTAATCCATGGGATCTCCGTCTCGATTTCATTAACATGTTGTTTTAAGGATGTTATACTGACATTGTTGACTGCTGATAAGCCTAGGCTAAACAAGGACCCAAGAGAGGAGGCAGCAAGAAGGAGCCCTGCAATGCTACGCTTCTGTCGATTATGTGTTCCACTCACTCACTTCCTCTTGAGTGAGAGTGAACTTATGTAACTGCTTCAAAATGTGTTGGATTTCCTCATTTGCATTTTGGATTGGTAATGTATACCATGGTTTGTTGAACCATTCGTCTTTGATGTTAATGTGCTGTTTGATAACAGTGTAGGGGTCGAAACGGACGAAGACCTTCTGTGTGTGAAGACGACAGTTCATGATGAGCAGTCCGGATTGGTCCCTAAGAATGATGCCGGAGGTGGGCCCAAAGGTCACCACCTCGGCTTGTCCTTCTTGGATGGTTCCCAAGAGGGTGAGGATTAATGGAAGTGTTCTCAACATGATCTATATTCTGTTTGGACAACCCTTTTTCCCACGAGGTCTGAGTTTGTGAGATCTTTGTCTCCTGTGGAATTATTGAACGCCTTGTGTGGTTTGAATGCAGTGCCTCTACTTTGCAGTGGTGCTCTGTGGAGTGGTCTGGATGGCTGAAACTGGCCACAGACCAGGCACCCTTTTATGTAGTCCTTGACATCCTTTTTCATTCCAGGCCAATAAGCAACTTGTTTTAATGATTTCAGCATGGCAGTATCTCCCTTGTGTCCTGCGGACGGGAGGTCATGCGTGTGAACTAACATCACTTGAGAAGACTGGGAAGACTGAATAGTTCCAAGAAGTGTTGACTTTTAAAGGGTATCCACTTCCTGTTACATGGTACTTCCTGATTGGTTAGCACAACCAGCAGGGGTGTAGTTTTAGTGATGTCAGAGGGTTATTAGAAGTCAGCAGACAACAGAAATGTTTTTAAGAACGGTTAATACAGACAGGAAAATATTTTGAAGAAATGACAGACTTTGCAGGTGCCAGTTTCTTATTTATTGTCTGAGAGTTTTAAAAAACAAGGCACTTCGTTCTCATAACTTGTGCTCTGACATTTGACCGACATAAAGTCCACTCCTCACACAGACAGAAGAGTAAATGCACACTTACTTCGTAAATAGACATTTAACTTGTATGATCTAAGTCTAATAAGGTTTAAAAATCATTAATACTGTTTCACAGTTGATTAAATGAGTGGTTCACTTCAACATTAGAAATGGTATGAACTAAACACACTTTTGATTATCAAGATATTGTAAAATAGTAATGATAATATAAAAAACAAGAGTGTTCTTTCAATTGATTAATTCAAGATACAAGTAAATAGTCTCTTGATGAGATAATTTGTATTTCTGGATTCAAATCAATGAAATAACAGTTCCTGTCCCCTGAAGGTCTTCAGAGACAGATTGATGTTGGAGGTCTAGTTCACTACATTGTTACACATGGCTACAGGATATATCTTGTTTATTATTTTAAAATGATTCTCCTTCACTTTAGGAGATACAGGCCATTTGACAAATTTAGAATGAGCTGAAGTCATTATGGTTTTATGATTTATATTGGGAGGTTTCTTGAAGGAATCTTTGTTATAATCATAGTAAATCCTTTGTCGCACACATTCATTTATAATCTTGTTATAGCATTTGAAGTTCTTAAAATCATTATGACAACAACTAAGGGCAACAAAGGATGAGAAATTTAAAAATCTCCATTACAATCTACAAGTTCCTTTACATCATGGTTTTGCTTTACGGACTCTTTGCAGTCAGAGGGATTTCGTGAAAAATCATCAGAAAAAAGTGGTTAAATGTGTAATTCAGACACGTATTATCCTAAGACTTTAGAAGGTGGAATACAGTTTATTCCATTTCAAAAACTAAATGAAGTTTGGAAAAATGTAAAAAGCCGACGGCCGACCGCAAGAGCAGCTGATTATAACAGATATAAAAAGGAAGTACCACATATCCATCTGTAAGAAGGTAACTGCAAGTAAATCCTCCATTTTCTGTCATAATTACATTGCATGCTTAATGGTTAAATTAAAGGTTCATGCTTAAAGCTAACTGTGCTTTGTTTTGTGTGTTTTATATGTAGATATATGTTGCAACTTCTGGTTGCATACTGTTGTGGAATAATATTTGTTCCTTTTAGAATCTGACTCCTAATTCT
>NC_056509.1:833451-842754 GCF_014905685.2 Nematolebias whitei
TGAATCTTGGCTTCGTTGCAGTCTCCCATCCTGAGCAAGCACAGCGGCAACAGTGGAAAGGAAAAACTCCCTTTTAAAAGGAAGAAACCTCCAGCAGAACCAGGCTCAGGACAAGCGGCCATCTGCTTTGCCCGGCTGATTTGAGAGGACAGGAAGGAGAGACAGACGAACATAGAATGGTAGGTCCAGGTATAGGTCCAGGTGTATCTGAAAGACAAAAAAAAAAAAACCCACATGTTAAGGATAGAAAAAATAATTACAAATACAAAACAGGTTGAGCAGAGTAAGTAAAGACAGTAGCAGAGTGAAAATTGTGGTCAGTTTCTCCTCCAGCAGTCTAAGCCTATAACAGCATAACTAAGGGACAGCTCAGGAAACCCAAGCCGACTCTAACTATAGGATTTAGCAAAAAGGAAAGTCTTAAGCCTAGTTTTAAAACTGGATAATGTGTCAGCCTCATGGACAGAGATTGGAAGTTGGTTCCACAAGAGAGGAGCCTGATAACTGAAAGATTTGCCTCCCATTCTGTTTTTGTAAATTCTAGGAACCACAAGTAAACCTGCAGTCTGAGCGCGAAGTGCTCTGTTAAGAAAATATGGAACAATAAGATCTGTAATATAAGATGGAGCCAGGTTGTTGAGAGCTTTGTAGGTTAGAAGTAAGATTTTGAATTCTATTCTGGATTTGACAGGGAGCAAATGGAGAGAAACTAAAACTGGAGAGATATGATCTCTCCCACTAACTCCAGTTAAGACTCTGGCAGCAGCATTTTGGATCAACTGAAGACGTTTTAAAGAAGTATTTGGACATCCAGATAATAAACAATTGCAATAGTCCAGTCTAGACGTTACAAATGCATGAACCAGTTTTTCTGCATCATTTTTAGATCAGATGTTTCTAATGTTAGTGATATTACGCAGGTGGAAGAAGGTGGTTCTAGTAACGTTTTTAATGTGGGGGATAAAAGACATGTCCTGATCAAAAATAACACCAAGATTTTTAACATTAGAGCTGGAGGACAGATTAATGCCATCTAAGGAGGGAGAAAGACTGAAAAAAATAATTCCTAAGGTGCTCAGGTCCAAAAACCAAAACCTCAGTTTTGTCTGTGTTCAACAGAAGAAAATTAAGGGTCATTCAGGTTTTTATGTCTTTAAGACATGCTTGCAGTCTAAATAGCTGATTGGATTCATTGGGTTTAATGGACAAATATAATTGTGTGTTATCAGCATAACAATGAAAATTTATCCCATGCTGTTTAATAATTTTACCTAATGGAAGCATATATAAAGTAAAGAGTATTGGCCCAAGCACTGAGCCCTGAGGAACTCCATGACTAACTTTGGTGTATGAAGAAGATTTATTATTTACATTTACAAACTGGAATCTATCTGATAGATATGATTTAAACCATTTTAGAGCTGTTCCTGTAATCCCAATATCATATTCAAGCCTCTGTAGTAAAATATTGTGATCAACTGTATCAAATGCAGCACTGAGGTCTAACAGGACTAGTAGAGACACAAGTCCATTGTCTGAGGCCATGAGAATATCATTAGTGACTTTTACTAGTGCTGTTTCTGTGCTATGATGAGCTCTAAACCCTGACTGAAACTCTTCAAACAGATTATTTCTTTGTAGATGTCCACGCATCTGACCTGCAACTATTTTCTCTAGAATTTTTGAGATGAACGTTAGATTAGATATAGGTCTATAGTTGGCCAGAATTTCTGAATCAAGATCAGACTTCTTAAGTAAAGGTTTAATTACAGCAACCTTAAAGCTCTGTGGTACATAATCATCCATTAAAGACAAATTAAGTAGATCCAAAATGTGGACATTAATTAGTGGAAATACCTCTTTAAACAGTCTGGTTGGGATGGGATCTAGCAGACATGTGGATGGTTTGGATGAGGTTATTATTTTTGACAATTCAGAGCTCAACAGGGCAAAAACTGTCCAAACATAAATCAGGCTCTAGTGAAATTTTTAAAGTTGCCTCATTTGACAGGGGACTAGAGATAGTAGAAGGAAGGATGGTTTGAATATTCTCTCTAATTGAAATAATTTTATTTATAAAGAATCTCATGAAGTCATCACTACTTATAGTTGTAGGGATACATTGTTCAACAGAAATGGGACTTTTAATTAGTCTAGCAATAGTACTAAACAGAAACCTAGGATTATTTTTATTCTCCTCTATTAAAGATGAGTAAAATAAAGTTCTAGCTTTACGGAGAGCTTTTTTATATGTTAGCAGACTATCTTTCCAAGTTAAATAAAATTCTTCAACATTAGTAGAGCGCCATTTTCTCTCCTGGTTTCTAGATGTCTGCTTTAAAGTACGTAACTCAGAATTGAACCAAGGAGCCAGTTTCCTCTGATTGATTACTTTCTTTTTCTAAATCTAAATGACCCTAACAGATTCTGGAAAACCATCAAATCTCTATCAGGCACCACCCAATCATCTGACCTACCATCACAACTTCTCATTAACTCTGTTCCTGTGCCAAATTGGCTTAAAGAATCTGTGGCTTTAAGAATCTGTTTGACTCCTGGCAGGGACCAATGCAGACATGTTCTTGTTTTTAGTTTTCTACATTTGCCTTAGAATCTAGTTGTTGTTTTTTTTGTTACCTTTTCCTTTTAGCCATCCTATTTGTAAAAAAAAAAAAAAAACCTGCAGTATGACTTTTTATAATTGTTTATTGTTGTTGCTGTTGTCCATTGTTGTCATCTTTCTTTGTTGAAATCAGGTCTCTCTTGTAAATGAGTCCTCGAGGCTCAAAGGGATTTACCTGTCTAAATAAAGGTTGATTGATTTTTCAGTGGAGCAATTTTATCAAGTGAACTTTGCATTGAAGTTGTAAGATGATCAACTAGATGATCTAAGTCTCTGTTCTCTGATGCATTACTCTGCAAGACAGAGGAAACATTGATGGAAGAAATTATTTAAATTTGGTTACAGCATTTTCTGATAAGCACCTGCTGAGATGAAATTTACTCTCAGTGACTGTGTAGTCATTTAATGTAAACTCAAAGGTTTGAAAAAATGGTCGGACAGAATAGGATTTTGAGGAACTATTACCAAGTCCTTAATCTCTATACCATAGGTCAGAACTAAATCAAGAGTGTGATGATAAGAATGAGTAGATGTGCGGACGTTTTGGGTAAAACCAAATGAGTCTATTAAATTATTAGAGGCTATACTTAAACTATCACTCTCAACATCTACATGAATATTGAAATCACCCATTATGATAATTTTATCAGTATTTAATAGTAAGTCAGTTAATAATTCTGAGAATTCAGACGAAAACTGAGAGTAAGCGCCTGGTGGACGATATACAGGTCCTTCTCAAAAAATTAGCAAATTGTGATAAAGGTCATTATTTTCCATAATGTAATGATAAAAATGAAACTTTCATATATTTCAGATTCATTACACACCAACTGAAATATTTCAGGTCTTTAATTGTTTTAATACTGATGATTATGGCATACAGCTCATGAAAACCCAAAATGCCTGTCCCAAAAAATTAGCATATCATGAAAAGGTTCTCTAAACAAGCTATTAACCTAACCATCTGAATCAACGACGTAACTCTAAACACCTGCAAAAGATTCCTGAGGCTTTTAAAAACTCCCAGCCTTGTTCATTACTCAAAACCACAATCATGGGTAAGACTGCCGACCTGACTGCTGTCCAGAAGGCCATCATTGACACCCTCAAGCAAGAGGGTAAGACATCATTACATTATGGAAAATAATGACCTTTATCACAATATGCTAATTTTTTGAGAAGGACCTGTATAACAACTAGTAAAAGTGGCTTTCCTGATTTCCATTTTGGATGAGAAAGACTGAGGGACAGCGATTCAAAAGAATCATAACTAATAACTGATTTGGCATTAATCAATAATCCTGACTGAAAAATAGAAGCTACTCCTCCACCTCGGCCAGTTGTTTTAGGAACATGAAAATTTAAATAATTAACAGGAGTGGATTCATTTATACTAACAAAATCCTCCTGTTGTAGCCAAGTTTCTGTCAGACACAATAAATCAATATGATGATCAGTTATCAGTTCATTAACTAACAGGGATTTAGAGGAAAGAGATCTGATGTTCAATAATCCACATTTAATGATTTTATGATTTTGCTCTGGTAAAGTAACTGTGTTTATTTTAATCAGATTTTTATGTTTTATATTTTTAGAGCTGATTTTTGGTTTATTTAATTTGAGTCGTGGGCGAGTTGACACTGTTTCATTGGGGGTGTGGGTGGGTAACAGAGGAGAAGCAGCAGAGAGGTGGAGGACTACAACTCTGCTTCCTGGACTGGACCCTGGGTTGTCAATAATTTGGGGGATAAACAAAATCAGCCATATTTCTAGAAAGAAGAGCGGCTCCGTCCAAAGTGGGATGGATGCCATCTCTCCGCATCAGACCAGGTTTTCCCCAGAAAGAACTCCAGTTATCTATGTAGCCCACGTCGTTGTCAGAACACCACCTGGACACCCAGCGGTTAAACGACGACATACGGCTAAACATGTTATTGCTGGTCAGGTTGGGGAGGGGACCGGAGAAAACTATGGAGTCCGACATGGTTTTAGCAAAGTCACACACCGAAGCAACATTAATTTTAGTGACCTCCGATTGGCATAACCAAGTGTCATTACCGCCTTTACCATTCACATAAAATATTTGATAATGTTCTGTTAAGATATTTTTAGACTGGTCCTATGGTTTTGATCTGCTCAGAGACGGGATTATAATGAAATTATGACCTGGTTCTGACTGGATTAAACTGGGCCAGTAACTCTAAAAGGAGTCTACCTGGGATTCAATATCTGTCAAGGAATAGAGTTTAATCTGCTTGCCACATCACGTAGAAAGGCCTTTTGAAGCACCATCTCATATTTCTTAACACATCAGAACCACATAAGATCCACTGAGATCACACTTAGTCACACCCCCTCATACACTGACAGGTTGAGCTCCCCTTCTGTGAAGGAGTCTAGGACCTGTCAAGGAAAATCAACACAACAACTCGGACTTTTCAGCCTATTCACCTGTTCCTCTCATTGGTTCAGATACATGGAGAAAAGACACAATAATCAGTCAGAGAGATTTAAGTTCAAAAGTATTACCAACATTTATTAAAGCTTTCAGCTGAAAGGAGACGCTCTTACCCCAAACCAACAGAGATACAACAAAAACCCAAGATGCGTCTGACCGGAGCTTTAGTTCCTTCTGTATTTAAACACAAAAGCTCCACGCAGAGCCGTGTCACACAAATATTCTTACAGTTCTTTGTCTAAACTAGTTCAAACTGATGTCTTAATTTCCTGGAAGTCCTTTTATGGAGTTGTTTTGTTATTTTCTTCTGCCGTTCCAGTTTACTAGTGATCTTGTCATCAGGTGGGACACACACACCAGCAGCTCCCTGTTAGTTCATGTCCCGTACACAAAAAATTCAAATACATTCTCTGACTTAGTTAAATCTGTACTTGTTGATACCAAAAGGCAAGCGGATCCAAAAGCCAAGCAGATACAGATAAAGGACAAGATACAGTTGTGCTACATCGAGCAATACAGCACAGCAGATAAGAGCGTCTTTACAGACCCTATAAATGAGTAATGACACGGGACATCGAAGCTCTTCCGGGTTTGTGAACGTGTCACAGACCGGAGAGACCAACGCTGTAAACTGTAACCTTTTCCTGCCTTGATTTTAATACAATTGGTAAAACATAATTGACGTTTCCTTGATTTATTGATATTGTGATTTGCCACTTCTGAGGGAGGTCCGAGCTGGGGGAGAGATGTGGGCTGGAGGGGGTTTCTGGGTCCGGTAGCCTGCAGCAAGCTCCCGTCTTTAACAGTTCTTATAGAAACAATTCCTGAATGTTGTTCATACTGTGTTAATGCTACATGTTTGTCTCTTGACCCTACAACTGGGTATCATTACAGTAGACCTAGCTCATTACTGGAGTTTTAATTAGGTATTTTAAACTACTAATAAACACAATGGATGATGATCATATTGCTTTATGCTAGGCCATTGGTAAGGAGTGGTGGTGCAGAGGTTAGAGAAGATGGGCCTGTGATCGGAATGTCACAGGTTCAACTCCCAGTACTATCAACATCAAAATGTGGGTGGAAAAGATGAAACACCCACACCTGCCACCACACTCACTTGCCCCACTCTGGGCCCCTGAGCAAGGCCCTTAACCCCCACCATTTGCTCACAAAAACAGGTCTCTCTTGAAAATGAGTTCTCGTGACTCAATGAGACTACCTGTATAAATAAAGGGTAAATGAAAAAAATTATATTGGCTATTCTAAAAAAGTTAAATCTGGACCTCTGGACATTCAAAAAAAAGTAATAATAATTGTAGAAATGTTTCGGCTTTCATCCGAAAGACTTCCTCAGTCTGAGGTGCTGTATTCAGCTCAGTCTTATAAATAGCACCTTATCATAGTGGATCAACCAGTTTGCTGCTGACTACCAAAACCAGCTGCTCACATAATCAAAGAGGACCATCAGCCTAACGATGGATCATTAGCACACTGATGGCTGCTTGCTATTCATAGGGGGCTGAGTGATACTAGCAATCACAGCATTGTAAGAGGGGGACAGTTGAACCCGGAGGCCTCCACCCCTGTTTAATGATGGACGATTTCTTTTCACAGGATTCTGCAGTCTACACTTATCTCTAGGCCAGAGGTCACTCTTTCAGGGATGAAGATGTTCACATCCTTGATAGAGAGGAACGATGTTTTGAGAAAGGAGTAAAGGAGGCCATCTTTGTGAATATTGGCTATTGATTTTTCTTTTCCCTACAAGTTACATTCGGTTACACTGTTTCTTATGCCCCTTTTCCACCACTCCTACTCAGCCCCAACTCTGCTCAGTAAGCTACGGTTTGAGCGTTATTCCACTAGTACTTTTTAGCTGATTTGGCTCCTTTTTTTGTTCCTGCTTCTCTGGTGGGACCATTTGAGCTGAGTTGGCACCTAAACGTGATGTCATAACACTGTCAGTCACTGAATGGTCACGGGGAGGAGTCACTGGATCTCTCTCTCAGAAACTTTTCACCGATCTGCCATTTACAATTGTGCGGAACTCGGAGCAGTGACTGGATCTATTTTTAACATTTTAAAAACAATATTGTCAACACCGTGTTTTAAAGCTGAAGTGCAGGTGTTTTTTGTGTTTGGTGACCAATGACAAAATTCAGAGCGAGCAAGTCACCGCGAAGAATCGTACAAGCTGCCGACCCGTTGAAGCACGCGAGGCCGGGGTCCAGGCCCCGGCCTCGCGTGCTCACAAAGACTGGATTCCGAGCCCTGGCAGATGGGTAGACCGGGACGGAGGGTGGAAACATTTTTTTTTTTTTACATTTTGTGCATAAAAATAATGCATTTTTAATCAGTGAAGATTAAAAATAAATCAATTGTGCCAGCTTTACTATGAAATCCTGTTTTCACTTTGACTTTATTAAATAATCTGTTAATTAAAGTTAACTCAGCTGAAAAATTATAAAAATACAAAATGATTGGATCTCTCAGGAATATTTCCCTCATATGTTTAAAGAAGAGATACAGCCTTAAGTTCAACTTGATTCTAACCTACAGATGTACAAATCACAAAACAAGAATTGCACTTTAAAACACTAAAATAAAATAATCTGTATACAAGAAACAAAACCACATCTGTCAACTAAACTACAAGCTTTTTATGGACTGATTCTTCCAACAGTAATGACTCTGCCTCATTGAAGTCTTGTTCACTGGCGATTGGCAGCTGGAAGGGGAGCATAGGGGTTGCGGTGTCTGGTCCCCGGGTACCACCTCAGCCAACTCGTTCTTGATGAACTGCACATCTCTGGACAGATCCTTCACCACCACAAGTACTTCAGCGAGCATTTAAGTCATCTTGTGGATGGCAAGGTCTTCAGAAGAAAAGTTAAAATCATTAAGTGAGAAATAAAAATAACCTGCAAATGACACACGAGGAATACATTATGTCCAATAGACTTGCCTTTCAATGCTGCCCGTCATCACCGGCCATCTGTGTGGTTCCATCTGTAAAACACAAACATTCTTACAACTTAATTGTTGCACACATTGTTGAAGGGTTAGGCGCACATGTGTATAATTGACACTGATTTTATTTTGGTTAGAAATGTTTGTGTTTGTACAGCTCTTTAATAGAAAGGGAATTTTCTGTATCCAATCAGGAGAGAACTCTGATTAATGGAATACAAAGGACCATAATGGTAACAAATATCGGGGCTTTGTGCTATGTTTGGCTTTTAAGCATTAACAAACTGTTAATAAAGTATTCAATCAAAGAGGTGGAGTGGACAAAGTAGTGAGCAATGATTATCATAGATCCAACCTTTCACACATACACATCAGAAAATGTCTACAAAGGTTAGATGACAGGTTGTTCACTTACCATTACAACCAGGTGGGGTGTTGTACTGTCCTGAGCTCTATCCAGACATCCCTGTAGAAACAAAATCATTGTTATATTTCACTATAGTTTGACTGCATTGGATCAAGCTGGTGGTAGTTTCCTCTAAAGAAGTCTAGAGGGGGAAACAAATGCTGTAACATTTACACAAAACATGACAGTGATTTAATTTGTTTACAAATATGTCACTTTAGATTGATGTAGTAAACTGGGTTCCTTAGTGAGGAATCCAGTGGCATACTATTTTGTGCACGTTGTTAGAGACCAGGGGACTGTTATAC
This sequence comes from Nematolebias whitei, assembly GCF_014905685.2. Taxonomy (NCBI): domain Eukaryota; kingdom Metazoa; phylum Chordata; class Actinopteri; order Cyprinodontiformes; family Rivulidae; genus Nematolebias; species Nematolebias whitei. The sequence goes on from NC_056509.1 coordinate 842,220, forward strand.
TGCCCTGAGCTATATCCCGACATTTCTGTAGAAAAAAAATAGTTACATATCACTACAGTTTAGAAGTACAAACACAACAAGAAAAATATTCTGAATTGTCGGTCAAATTAACTAAGAGGTCTTAAAATATGATATTTTTTATAAATGTATCACCACAATATTAGTGTTACAAATGTTAGTAGTTGTAAAAACTCAAAATAATACATATGTTGGCTTAGTGTTTATCTTTACTCTAAAAATTTAAGGAGTAAAATTTTTTAATATATTCACGTTAAGTTACAAGTGTTGTCTTATATATCTATCCATGTTTATATATTAGTGTGTGTAAATAACAGGGATTGAGTTAAACACTTTGTTTAACGGTTCTTTATTAACAACAAAGTCCATGCTCAATAATCCAGGTATACAATCCAACATTTTTCAGTCAGGTCATCTGAACAGATGACAAGGAAGAAGGCCAGCAATGGAGGAGGGGGCATACCAAAGAGTGTAATGGGTCTGTAAGGATCAGCACAAAACCTGACTCAAAAATATA
>NC_056509.1:842854-847001 GCF_014905685.2 Nematolebias whitei
AGTCGAGAACAAAGCTGTGGTCATGAACAAAGAAACTATGGACGAGGACTGCTGGATAATTTACTTGCTGTGAGGCTTTCAATAATCTGGCACCTTGCTGTGGCAAGAGTTGAGTTTATAAGGGCTGGCAACAGGTGTAGAGCATAAGCACTGATTACTGTGAGCAGGGAGGATCAGGCAGGCAGGCTGCACAGGGTTGATTGACAGGCAGCTAGAAATGACAGAGGGGAACTGGCCAGAGTAAAGCATAAACCCAAAGCTGATCAGAGGAGCAGAACATGATAAATGTGTGGCAGGGGTCCAAACATGACAGAGCCCCCTCCCTACGGCCCAGCTCCCGAAGGGCCGCCAGGTTGGTCAGGGTGGGCCCGGTGAAAAGCCCTAATCAGGGACTTGTCGAGAATGTGGCGACTGGGGACCCAGGAATGCTCCTCGGGGCCATAACCCTCCCAATCTACCAAATACTGGATACCCCGACCCCACTGTCTGGAGCGGATGAGTCTTCTGACAGTGAAAGCTGGGGCACCATCAATGAAACACCCAAAGTGAGACTGAAAAAAAGGCTTAAGGCGAGAGACGTGGAAAGTGGGGTGGATGCGCATGGTACGAGGAAGCTGAAGACGGGCTGCCACGGGGTTGATGATCTTACTGATTGGGAAAAGACCGATAAACCGGGGTGCCAACTTCTTGGAATCTACCCGCAGGGGTAGATCTTTCGTGGACAGCCAGACCTTCTGGCCTACTTTGTAATCAGGTTGGACAGAGCGCCTCTTGTTGGCCCCTCTGGCATATGTTGCGTTAGCCCTCAGGAGTGCCCTCCTGGCTCTTCTCCAGATCCGCTGACATCGTAGGGCAGCCCTGTGCGCGGATGGCACACAAACCTCTTGTTCTTGAATGGAGAACACTGGTGGTTGGAACCCATAAACTACATAAAAAGGTGACAGGCCTGTGGCAGATGAGGGCAGCGAGTTCATAGCATGCTCGACACATGGTAGGTTGTCGGCCCATTTGTTAGGATCATCCTGACATAAGATGCGAAGCTTAGTCTCTACCTCCTGGTTGGCTCGCTCTGACTGGCCATCAGTCTGTGGGTGAAAACCGGAGGACAGGCTCAGAGAGACACCGAGCAGGCCGCAGAACTCCCTCCAAAAAACTAGAAACAAATTGGGGGCCACGGTCAGAGACAATGTCCTGAGGGAGTCCATGCAGCCTGAAAACCTCCCTGGCCATAATCTGACCAAGGTCCTTAGCTGAAGGGAGTTTAGGCAGAGGAACGAGGTGGACCATCTTGGAAAAGCGGTCCACTACGGTGAGGATGACAGAGTGACCGGCAGAGAGAGGGAGACCAGTAACAAAGTCCATTCCAAGATGAGACCAGGGACGTGAGGGCACAGGGAGAGGTCGGAGTAGACCTGCTGGGGGGGCGACGTGAGGGTTTGGCTTGGTTGCATTTATAGCAGGATAGAACAAAGTCCTTAACATCAGATGCTAAGTTCTTCCACCAAAACTGGGACCTGACTACAGTCAGCGTTTTGTTAAGACCAGGATGACAAAAAATGCGAGAGCAATGACACATCTCGAGCACTTCCTTTATTTTATTTTGGGGAACGAAGATTCGACCTTTGGGGCAGCCAGGAGGTGGACCGTGATTTATCTGGGCCTGACGCAGCTCTGACTCTAGTCACGTCATGGCGAGCCGCATCTTTTCAGGAAGGATGAAATCCTTCTCCATAGGAGTGTGACTGGGCTCATCCTCCTCAAGCCGGGACAAGGCATCGGGCTTCAGATTCTTGATTCCAGGTCTGTAGGAGAGAGTAAAGTCAAAGCGTGAGAAGAATAGTGCCCACCTGGCCTGCCTGGGACTAAGGCGCTTAGCTGTCTTAAGATACTCCAGGTTTTTGTGATCCGTCCAAACAGTGAAAGGTTCTTTGGCCCCCTCTAGCCAGTGTCTCCACTCCTCCATGGCCAACTTGACAGCAAGCAGCTCACGTTCCCCCTCGTCATAATTCCGTTCAGCGGCAGAGAGACTCTTAGAAAAGAATGCGCACGGGTGCACCTTACCATCACTGCTGCGCTGGCTGAGAATGGCCCCGGCACCAGTGCTGGAAGCATCCACCTCCACAATAAAGGGTTTGATGGGGTCCGGTGAATGTAGGATGGGGGCTGTAGAAAACAAAAGTTTTAATTGTTTGAAAGCGTGATCAGCAGAGTCATTCCAAGTGAACCTGGTCTTAATAGAGGTCAAGGCATGGAGAGGGCTGACAATAGTGCTGTAATTTTTAATGAACCTTCTATAAAAAAAGTTTGCAAACCCAAGGAACCTCTGCAGCTGTTTGCGGTCCTTGGGGGTCGGCCAATCCAGGACTGCCAAAACCTTGCTGACGTCCATGGCCATCCGGTCGGGGGAGATAATGAATCCCAGGAATGAAGTGGATTTCTGGTGAAATTCACACTTTTCTGCTTTAATAAAAAGATTATTCTGCAGCAATCTCAATAATACAGCTCTGACGTGTTTACTGTGGATACTCAAGTCTTTAGAAAAGATAAGAATGTCGTCAAGATAGACAAAAACGAACTGGTTAATCATGTCTCTCAAAACGTCATTAACTAGGGCCTGAAACACAGCAGGAGCGTTGGTTAGACCAAAAGGCATAACAAGATACTCGTAATGACCATCTGGGGTGTTAAAAGCCGTCTTCCGTTCATCCCCTTCACGAATGCGAACCAAATGGTAGGCGTTTCTAAGGTCTAACTTAGTGAAAACAGTGGCCCCTTGAATAAGGTCAAACGCCGATGACATTAGTGGAAGGGGGTATTTGTTCTTAACAGTGATCTTGTTTAACCCTCGATAATCAATACAAGGTCTCAGAGTTCCGTCCTTCTTGCTGACAAAGAAAAAACCTGCTCCAGCAGGTGAGGCAGAAGGGCGAATGATACCAGTCTGTAAAGACTCCTTAATATATTTCTGCATGGTTTTTAATTCAGGATTAGACAAGGAATATAGTCTACCCCGTGGGGGGCTAGTACCAGGCAAAAGATCAATTGTACAGTCATAAGGTCTATGTGGGGGGAGAGATGTGGCCTTGACCTTGTTAAAAACCTCTGAGATCATGATATTCAGCTGGAACTTTTGAAAGGTCTGGATAGGTGACAGCAAAGTCTTCTGGCTGGGGGGGGAAGGACTGCCCTGGACAAACAAGAGGAGAGGCATTCCTCAGACCAGCTTATTATTTCTTTACCCCTCCAATTAATGTTTGGGTTATGTCTTTGTAACCATGAAGCCCCCAGGATGATAGGGAGTTGGGGGGGATTTAATGACAATAAATTCCACCTCCTCACTATGGTTCCCTCCTAAAGTCAGTCTGACAGGGGCGGTAATGAGGCAAGAGTCACTGAGAGAGTGGCCGTCCAAGGCAAGGATCCTGTGATTTTTGTTAGATTTTATTAGTTCTATCCCTAAAGCCACAGCAAATTGATGGTCGATGAATTCAGTATCAGCACCAGAGTCAATAAAAACTGTGACAGATGATGGTCTCTTACCAGCAGGCTGTAGTTCAGCACGGATGGTGAATGGTGAGGAGATCTTCAGGTCTCTGATAGGACTCAGCAGGTGTCCCCTCTCCCCTGCTGAGTCTGGTCTTTTAGTGGGCATTTGGAAACTGGGTGGCTGCTATCTCCGCAGTAGAAACAGAGCCATAATTTCCTTCTCCGGTCCCTCTCCTCGGGGGTTAGGCGACTTCTGCCTAGCTGCATGGGTTCATCCATCTGTGGGTCATTACTGGGGAGGGCAGCTGGCTTAAACGGTGGGAAAGTTCTGGGCTCACCCCAGGACCTGGTGGTTCTGGTCTCCCTCTGGCGTTCTCTCTCCATGAGTCGAAGGTCCACTTGAGAGGCCAAGTCCTCCAGAGCTTGGAGAGACCCGGGATATTCCTGGGTAGCAAGGTGGTCTTTGATGTCCTCCGAGAGACCTTGAAAAAATGCATTGGTTAAGGCTCCATCATTCCAGCAACTATCAGAAGCCGCAGCATGAAAGTCAATGATGTAATCTGTTACACGTCTTCTGCCTTGCTTTATAGTGAGGAGTTTACGACCTGCCTCCTTTTCGGGCAAAACTGGGTCAAAAACCCGACATAGTTCCTTTGAAAAG
>NC_056509.1:847101-857105 GCF_014905685.2 Nematolebias whitei
AGTCGAGAACAAAGCTGTGGTCATGAACAAAGAAACTATGGACGAGGGCTGCTGGATAATTTACTTGCTGTGAGGCTTTCAATAATCTGGCACCTTGCTGTGGCAAGAGTTGAGTTTATAAGGGCTGGCAACAGGTGTAGAGCATAAGCACTGATTACTGTGAGCAGGGAGGATCAGGCAGGCAGGCTGCACAGGGTTGATTGACAGGCAGCTAGAAATGACAGAGGGGAACTGGCCAGAGTAGAGCATAAACCCAAAGCTGATCAGAGGAGCAGAACATGATAAATGTGTGGCAGGGGTCCAAACATGACAAAGAGACCATCTTACCACAAACAAAACTGGTTTGTTCCACTTTGGAGTAAACTGTTGGGGGAAGAATCAGTTTTGTTGTGTGTTTCCTTGACTGATGAAGCCTTCCGAATCGAAGGCGAAACGTTTCAGCACGAAAAAAGAAACTCTCCAGATGACCTGACTGAAAAATGTTGTGTTCTTTATTAAGTTCAGTCCATTTCCTTCTATTAGTTCACCGGCAGTTCTGTCACATTTAAAATGATGTTGACGTACGATTCAGAATGAGGCTTCTAAGTATTAAGTATATGTACAGCTGAGAGCCACAATTTGTCCTGTTTTCGTATGAGTCACCAAATATGCAGGCTTATGGTTGGCTGACTAGCACAACATCATTCAGCACGTGACTGGTCTGTTCGTTTTAGTGGTTAGAAAGAAGATAAACATTTAAAAAATTTTGAAACACATCAACATATTAAATGACGTATAGGTCTGAGGACACATAAACCGTACAGTTCCACTTGTCTTGTACACTCACAGTTGAATTAATAAGGACAGAGCCGACCCAAAAACTAACAAACTGGGATCTATTCAAAGCATGCAACAAAATACAAAAACAAAAAGTGAAAAAGAAATAAATCTACAGCAGCATGGCAGAACTCGGTTGTGATGACCGAGGTTAAAAAGGTCCAGTTAGCAGCTGCTGGCGGGGTGGTTTGGCGTTAGCAGGCTGATTGCAGGACTGGAGCGGCTGTGGCTGAGTGGTTAGAGCAGTCGTCCTCCAATGCGAGAAATGGGGGTTCAAATCCACTAGCAGTCAAATGCTGAAGTGTCCCTGGGCAAGACACAATCAACCCCTTATAGCCTCTGATGTGTGTCCCATCGGTGTATGAATGTGATAAAGCACTTATTAGTCTCTTTAGAATGATTTGTTCAATTAGCTTTGTAGAGATCTAGTAGAGTGCTGTATGAATGGGTAAATGAGGGCACATATTGTAGTGTAAAGTACTTTGAGTATCTTGAAATAAGATAGAAAGGTGCTATATAAATACAGTCCATTTACCATTTATAGCAGGCTGTTACCAGGCTCCTTTGTTAGCAGGCCTTACCAATTTACTTACTATTTATTACCTATCAAGGCAGCATAAGAACAAAACAATGCAGTTATTTTTCAATAAGCACAGTAAGATAAAATTAATTTAAAAAAACTTACTGCTTACTCAGAGCCAAGTTGCAAATGAGCCAGCTTCAACCTGAGTTAAATGCGTGGCTGGAAGTTCGTCTGTTTTTGGGACATGCCATACCATATCATACCATACCATTTTATTTATAGAGCACTTAAAATAGCGACAAGGCCAACCAAAGTGCTGTACAAACAAATAAACAGACAGCACAGAAAGCAACATACAAAATTAAGTAAATCAGAATATAGACATACAAACGTTGCAGATAATACATATAACGACTAACCTGTGTGAAGCATACAGGTTCAAAACACAGATCATCTGGTGTTGAAAGCTACGGAATAGTAGTGAGTTTTTAAACAGGATTTGAAAACCGAGAGGGAGGGGGCTTCTTTGACAAGCAGAAGTAACTCGTTCCATAGTCTTGGGCCTGATACAGAGAAGGCCCTGTCACCTCTGTGCTTAATTCAATTCAATTCAATTCAATTCAATTCAGTTTATTTATATAGTGCCAAATCACAACAAAGTTGTCTCAGGGCACTTTACAGGAACACTCACATACATAAAAGCCAATTGGTAAAGTTCTCTATCTTAGGAATCCAGCAGACAAGTTGAATCTTGGCTTAAGACGAGTTCCTGGAACTGTGAGGAGCAACTGGTCCGCACTGGTCCACTGACTTCAGAGAACGTGATGGGACATACGGCTGTAGCAAATCAGAGAGATGGAGGGGGGGGGGGGGTGTAACATTGTTCAGTGATTTATAGACATACAGGAGTATTTTGAACTGGATTTGAAGGTGAACTGGTAGCCAGTGGAGGGAGGCCAAGACTGGTGTAATGTGCTCTCTTTTGCCTGTACTGGTTAAAAATCAGACTGCTGCTTTCTGGACCATTTGTAGTTGTGCAATGGAGGTCTGACTGATACCAAACAGGAGTAAAATTGCAGTAATCAAGCCTAGATGTAATGAATGCATGTATTACTGTCTCCAGGTTATTTTTGGACAATATGGGCTTCAGCTTAGAAAGTCGCTTCAGTTGGAAAAAAACAGGATTTAACAATCATGTTAACATGACTGTTAAGTTTCATGGAAGGGTCCATTATCTCTCCCAGGTTTGTGACTCCTTGTTTTTCTGACAGTGCTAGAGCGGAAAGGTCGATGCAGTGGTTCATGATCGTGTTGTTGGTAGGGAACAACATGACTTCAAACTTCTTTTCATTGAAACATAAGAAGTCAAGTCAAGTCACATTTATTTATATAGCACATTTAAAACAGTAACTGCTTCCCATGGGCTCACCACCTGTGGGAGGGGCCAAAGGGGTCGGGTGCAATGTGGGATGGGTGGTGGCCAAGGGCGAGGACCCTGGCGGTCTGATCCTCGGCTACAGAAGCTGGCTATTGGGACGTGGAATGTCACCTCACTGGTGGGGAAGGAGCCTGAGCTGGTGTGTGAGGCTGAGAGGATCCAGCTAGAAATAGTCGGACTCACCTCTACGCATGGCTCTGGCTCTGGAACCAGTTTCCTTGAGAGGGGCTGGACACTCTTCCACTCTGGAGTTGCCCCTGGTGAGAGGCGCCGAGCAGGAGTGGGCATACTTATTGCCCCCCAACTTGGTGCCTGTGTGTTGGGGTTCACCCCAGTGAATGAGAGGGTGGCCTCCCTCCGCCTACGTGTCGGGGGACGGGTTCTGACTGTCGTTTGTGCTTATGCACCAAACGGCAGTTCAGATTATCCACCGTTTTCTGGAGTCCTTGGAGGGGGTACTGGAAAGTGCACCTCCTAGGGACCCCCTTGTTCTGCTGGGGGACTTCAATGCTCATGTGGGCAATGACAGTGAGACCTGGAGGGGTGTGGTTGGGAGGAACGGCCCCCCTGATCTGAACCCGAGTGGTGTTCTGTTGTTGGACTTCTGTGCTCGTCATGGATTGTCAATAACGAACAACTTGTTCAAGCATAAGGGTGTCCATCTTGGCACCAGGACACCCTAGGCCACAGTTCGATGATCGACTTTGCCATTGTCTCATCTGATCTGCGGCCACATGTCTTGGATACTCGTGTGAAGAGAGGGGCGGAGCTGTCCACTGATCACTACCTGGTGGTGAGTTGGCTCCGATGGTTGGGGAGGATGCCGGTCAGACCTGGCAGACCCAAATGTATTGTGAGGGTTTGCTGGGAATGTCTGGCAGAGTCTCCTGTGAGACAGAGTTTTAACTCCCACCTCCGGGGGAACTTCGAACATGTTCCGAGGGAAGTGGGGGGACAATGAGTCTGAGTGGACCAAGTTTCGTGCCTCTATTGTCAAGGCGGCTTACTGGAGCTGCGGCCGCAAGGTTGTCGGTGCCTGTTGCGGCGGCGACCCTTGAACCCGATGGTGGACACCGTCGGTGAGGGATGCTGTCAGGCTGAAGAAGGAGTCCTATCGGGCCTTTTTGGCCTGTGGGACCCCGGAAGCAGCGGATGGGTACTGGCAGTCCAAGCGACATGCGGCTCGGGTGGTCGCTGATGCAAAAACTTGGGCATGGGAGGAGTTCGGAGAGGCCATGGAGAACGACTTCCGCACGGCTTCAAGGCGATTCTGGTCCACCATCCGGCATCTTGGGGGGAAAGCGGTACACCACCAACACTGTTTATAGTGGGAGTGGTGTGCTGCTGACCTCAACTCGGGATGTTGTGGGTCGGTGGGAGGAATACTTTGAAGACCTCCTCAATCCCACTGGCACGTCTTCCACTGAGGAAGCGGAGCCTGGGGACTCTGGGTCGGGCCCTCCATCTCTGGTGCTGAGGTCACCGAGGTGGTAAAAAAAGCTCCTCGGTGGCAGGGCCCCAGGGGTGGATGAGATTCGCCCAGAGTTCCTTAAGGCTCTGAATGTTGTAGGGATGTGTTGGCTTACGCAACTCTGCAATATTGCGTGGACATCGGGGGAAGTTCCCCTGGATTGGCAGACCGGGGTGGTGGACCCCCTATTCAAAAAGGGGGACCATAGAGTGTGTTCCAACTATAGGGGAATCACGCTCTTAAGCCTCCTTGGTGAGGTCTATTCGGGGGTTCTGGAGAGGAGGGTCTGTCGGATAGTCGAACCTCGGATTCAGTAGGAGCAGTGTGGTTTTCGTCCTGGCCGTGGAACACTGGACCAGCTCTACACTCTCAGCAGGGTCTTGGAGGGTGCGTGGGAGTTTGCCCAACCAGTCTACATGTGCTTTGTAGACTTGGAGAAGGCGTTTGACCACGTCCCTCGGGGGACCCTGTGTGGGGTACTCTGGGAGTATGGGGTACCGGGCCCTTTGATACGGGCTCTTAGGTCCCTGTATGACCGGTGTCAGAGCCTGGTCCGCATCGCCGGCAGTAAGTCGGGCTTATTCCCAGTGAGAGTTGGACTCCGCCAACGTTGCCCTTTGTCGCCGATTCTGTTCATAACTTTTATGGACGGAATTTCTAGGCGCAGCCAAGGTGTTGAGGGGATCCGTTTTGGTGGCCTTAGGATTGCGTCTCTGCTTTTTGCAGATGATGTGGTCTTATTGGCTTCATCAGATCGTGATCTACAGCTTTCGCTGGAGCAGTTGACAGCCAAATGTGATGCGGCCGGGATGAAGATCAGTTCCTCCAAATCCGAGGCCATGGTCTTGAGCCGGAAAAGGGTAGAGTGCCCTCTCCGGGTCAGGGAGGAGGTCCTACCCAAGTGGAGGAGTTCAAGTATCTTGGGGTCTTTTTCACGAATGAGGGAAAAATGGAGAGTGAGATTGATAGGCGGATAGGTGCAGCATCTGCAGTGAAGCAGGCGCTGTACAGGTCTGTCATGGTGAAGAGAGAGCTGAGTCAAAAGGCGAAGCTCTCAATTTACCGATCGATCTACGTTCCTACCCTCAACTATGGTCATGAGCTTTGGGTTGTGACCGAAAGAATGAGATCTCGGATACAAACGGCCGAAATGAGTTTTCTCCGCAGGGTGTCTGGGCCCTCCCTTAGAGACAGGGTGAGAAGCTCGATCATCCGGGAGGGACTCGGAGTAGAGCCGCTGCTTCTCCACGTCGAGAGGAGCCAGTTGAGGTGGCTTGGGCATCTGTTTAGGATGCCTTCTGGACACCTCCCTGGTGAGGTGTTCCGGACACGTCCCACCGGAAGGAGGCCCAGAGGAAGACCCAGGACACGCTGGAGGGACTGTTTTTCTCGGCTGGCCTGGGAATCCCTCGGGATTCCCTCGGAAGAGTTGGCCCAAGTGGCTGGGGAGAGGGAAGTCTGGGCCTCCCTACTTAGGCTGCTACCCCCACGGCCCGACCCCGGATAAGTGGAGGAAATTGGATGGATGGAAACAGTAACGGTTTTCAAAGTGCTTACCAAATAAGATCACAGCATCAAATATTAATAACAACATATTACAGCAACATGAATAAAAGCATAAAAACATGAAATATAATGAGAAATAATGAAATATTAATCAAATCACCCTGAGTTAAATGTCAGGGAGTAAAAGCAAAATGGATATACACAATCATCAAAAACGAAATACCAAAAGAGATCACACTGTGTTAAATTCCAATGAGTACAGCAGAGATTTAAAAATAGAGACTGAGGTGGCCTGTCGAATGTTGATGGGAAGATTATCCCAGAGTTTAGGGCCCGTGACTGAAAACGCCCGATCTCCTCTGAGCTTCAGCCTGGTTTTTGGTACGGCCAAAAGCAGCTGGTCTGATGATCTCAAGGCCCGAGAAGGAGTATAAGGATGAAGGAGGTCGGAGATGTATGAGGGTGCAAGGCCATTAACACAATTAAATGTCAGCAGAAGAATCTTAAAATCAACTCTGACACGCACAGGAAGCCAGTGAAGGGAGGACAGAACTGGAGTAATGTGCTCAAACCTGCGAGTTCCTGTTAGTAGCCGAGCTGCAGCATTTTGGACAAGCTGGAGATGTGAGCGAGAGACCTGACTGACCCCAGCATAAAGCGAGTTACAGTAGTCCAGCCAGGCTGTAATAAATGCATGGACAAATTTTTCAAGGTCGAATCTGGACAGGACCAACTTGAGCTTAGTTATCTGCCTTACCTGAAAGAAGCTTTTTTGAAAAACAGAATTCATCTGCTTATGAAACTTAAAGTCCGAGTCTAAAACTATCCCGAGATTGGTAACAGACTGTTTTAGATATGGTTGAAGGGAGTCCAGGTTTGCAGGATCAGTGACAGTGGCAGATCTAGGATTAAACACAATGACCCCAGTCTTCTGATCATTAAAACTCAAAAAGTTCAGAGCCATCCAAGTCTTGATGTCATCAAGACATTTTAACAAAGGGCGAATGGAGGAGGAACTGTTAGGTGTTAACGGCAGATAAATCTGAGAGTCATCGGCATAACAATGAAAGAAAAGACCATGTTTCCTCAGGATAGACCCTAAGGGGAGAAGATACAAAGAAAACAGAAGGGGTCCAAGAATGGAGCCTTGTGGGACCCCGCAAGAAAGAGGCACTGAAGTAGATTGAGTGTTTGCAAAATTAACATAGAAACTCCTGTCACTCAGGTATGAATGTAAATGATTAGAATGGTCTAACGCTGCACCAGTAATCCCAACACAGTGTTCTAGCCGGGATAAAAGGATACTGTGGTCCACAGTATCAAATGCAGCGGTAAGGTCAAGGAGTACCAGGACTACAGACTGACCAGAGTCATTTGCCAGAAGAATGTTGTTGCAGACCCTAACTAAGGCTGTTTCGGTGCTGCGTAGTTTCTTAATTCCAGACTGAAAGAGCTCAAGAATAGAATTTCCACTCAAGAACTCGTTTAATTGAGTGAAAACCATTTTCTCCAGGATCTTAGAAAGAAAGGGAAGTTTGGAGATGGGTCTGAAGTTTGAGCAGGTTGAAGGGTCAAGTCCGGGTTTTTTTATTAAAGGAGTTACCACTGCATGTTTAAAAGCATCAGGAACTACACCTGTAGCCATACTGCTGTTTATAATGTCAAGAACAGAGGGTCCAATGAAGGGTAGGACTAGTTTAAAAAACGATGCAGGGATGGGGTCAGCAGGGGAACCTGAGGGTTTCATATGACCAGTGACGTCATTTAGAAATGAGAGGGAAATGGGTTCAAACTGGTTAAAGACTGATGTGGAGGAGACAAAGACAGAGGGGTCAACTGTGGTGTGAGGAATCAGTGACCTGATAGACTCAACCTTTTTAACAAATAAACTGGCCAAGTGGTCACATGTAACTGCAGAGACCTCCCTGTTGGCAGACTGAGGCATGGTTAAAATGGCGTTAATGGTATTGAAAAGAACGCAGGGATTGTGGCTGTTTGAGGCGATGATTTGGGAGAAATATGTATTTTTTTCTGATTTAACAGTGGCCTGATACTCTTTGTAACATGATTTTAGCATGATAAAAGAAATGTGAAGTTTGTCCTTCTTCCATTTACGTTCAGCTTTCCTGCATTGACGTTTGGCTGCGCGAGTGATCTCATTCATCCAAGGGTGTGGAGTGCGCTTTGGATGCATAATTTTTAATGGTGCAACTAGGTCAAGCACCTTAGCACAGGTCTCATGATGTACAATGACTAGCTCATGGGTGTTCATGGAAGAGGATTCACAGACTGAGTTTTTAGTAAAAGCAGATGAAAAGAGCGCAACAGTGGAAGGGTTAAATATTCGACAAGGCCTTGCTGGGGGGAGTGGTGTTGGACTCGTTGACAAAAGAAGTCTTGAAAGAAATGGGTTTGTAGTCAGAGAAAACTGCATCGCCAATTTCTAACTCAGAAACAGATAAACCAAAGGTTAATACTAAATCCAGTGTGTGGCCATGCTGGTGAGTTGGTCCTGCAACATTCTGTACAAAGTTCAGAGACTGGATCAGATCTAGAAAGTCCTGACTCAGCAGCTTTTCAGGGCAACAGACATGTATATTGAAATCTCCCAGAATCAAAACCCGATCATATCTGGGCAGAATCAGAGTTAAAAAGTCAGACGGTTCAGCCATGAAGTCCTTATTATATTTGGGTGGCCTGTATAACACAGCAGAAAAAACAGGATTTGAACGGCTCACCTCAAAACACAGCAGTTTGAAGCTCAAAAAATTAGCTGGTATCTGTACCAGTGTAGTGAACTTAACCTGATGTCAAAACTAAGCCTAAGGTCAAAACCCTTGACCTTAAGAACCTTGTGGGACAGAAACTGTCATTTCATTGATTTGAATCCAGAAATACAGGTTCACCCATCCTGAGACTTTCTTTCTTGAAAATTCAAGTGAAAGAACACTCTCTTTTTTATTATCATTCCTGTTTTACAAATGTTTGATGATCAAAGTGTTTTAGTTCAAACATTTTAGATGTTACAGTGAACTAATCAATTTTATTAACTGTAAAACAGTAACAATGATTTTTTAGTTGCTTATGCAAAGTAGAATTCATGTTAAGGCCTGTTACAGGTAATCATGCATTTTCTGATTTCTGTCTTTGAATGAGCAAGTGTGCGTTTTCCAAGGTCAGGAGTCGAAGCAGACATGTGTTGGAACAACTGTCTTGTTTACATCCTCTCAGACGTTAACAGAGAAGTTGGCACCTGTTTCTCCAAACTCGCCAAAACAAAACTCTCTCTGTCTCTGAGAACAGTTTTAATCTGTTCCATAACAATTCTTGCTGTTTTCTGACTTCTAGTAACCTCTTACGTCACAAACCACACCCCTGCCTGGTTGATATTGACCAATCAGGAACTATCAAATGGACCGGGAATAGAGCTCTTTAAAAATGTCGGTACTTCCTAGTTCTCGCAGTCTGAGAAGTTCGGAGATGTTCGCAGTTCTGTGAAGTCGTTTGGGAGAACAGAAGTCCAGCCATGATAAGGCTCCTCCGAGTTTGGATTATAACATCTTCCACCTCTGAGTGGAACTTCTGAAGGACTCCACTCATGTGAAGTCCACTTACTGAGGTGAGCTTGTGTCGGACGGAATCTCGTCACTACTTCGGACGAGTCACAGCCATCCTATGGAGACGCTGGACAGGTAGCGTTAACTGGACTTCGTATCTGCTGATTCATCTTCAGAGAGGTAATAAGTCAAGTTACTACCAAGCGTACCGAGGAAAAGCTGGGTTCGAATGGAGAGTGTCGGTTCTGGTCAACACTCCCCCTCTCCCACCATCTTTTACTCCCTTTAAACTTCATTTCCATCTTTAAATTCTTCTCTCAAGTAGAAATCCTTCCAGATAATTTAGAAATGTCTGTGTAAAGTGCTCATCCACCGCCGTGTGGATAATCGATCATAATTGTACAGTTTTCATTAATGTCTGTGGTGAAGCAACGGAAAATCATGGCCGTATGGTTTTCCTGGTTGTAAAGCTGATTGATTATGTTGTTATTCTCATATTCTGCCAAATTAATGTAAATGTTTGATGTTAAACTTTGATTCTGTAAAATAAATGACCACATTCATTTTGATGGGTCAAAGATAAATGACGTCTCACGTTACATTTCATTAAATTCAATGCACGTTTTATTCAGTCCAGAAAAATGAAGAATCCGTTTTAATTGATGAATATATCTCAGCATCTGTTCATCTACA
>NC_056509.1:857205-860639 GCF_014905685.2 Nematolebias whitei
GAATCCGTTTTAATTGATGAATATATCTCAGCATCTGTTCATCTACACCAGTTTGCAGTTCCATCGTTTTTTGAAAATAGTTAATAATCTACCACCTTTGCCTGATGTTCTCGGAGCATTAAAATAAGAACAGTCCGGTGGTAAAATTTCTGACAGGGCCATGAACTCACCACAGGAGAGCCACGTCTCAGTCACGCAGAAGAAGTCCAGACCGGTGGAGGAGAAAAAGTCCTTCAAGATGAACGTTTTATTAACCAGAGATCTGTCATTTATCAGTTCAATCCTTGTAGGAATCACAGTAGAAGTTGTCTATGAAGTTAAAACCAGCGGTCTCAGATTTGTGGAGTTCGACCTGCGACTCCAACAACTGGAAGCCCAGCCGCTGCGAACAGGTCTGCTGTGGAAGTGCGACCCGACCCATGGGACCAGGAGGGACTCAGGTGGATCGGCGCAGCGCCAGGACAGGTGATTTAAGATGTGGTACTCGGTTGAAGAGGAAGCCGCAGCGGCAGCCCGGCAGACCTTGATCCTCACAGGATGGCCGGCCCGTTTTCCACGGCGCCTGGAGCGATGTCTTTGAGCAGGCAGGATACCACGGCGGAGGTAAACAGGAACGTCTTCAAGCAGAGGTGGGGGTCCAAGAGGGGGTCCAGAGTTACGATCATTATGATCAAACAAAGCGAGACTGGTGACAGATAGTCAGAGACTTAGGAGATGATGACGTTCATAAACCAGGCGTGAGTTGATGTTGTAGTGAACTAAGCCTCAGGTCAAATCTGGCCCTGAGGGCCTTTCTGGGACAAGAACTGTTATTTCATTGATTTGAGTCCAGAAACACAAAATTAAGTTCATCCAGAGACTTTCTAAGTGTCCTGCACTGATCAATTGAAAGAACACTCTCTTTTTTATTATCATTACTATTTTACAAATGTCGTGATAATCAAAAGTGTGTTTAGTTCAAACCATTTTTAAATGTTGAAGTGAACTACTCATTTTAAATCAACTGTGAAACAGTATTAATGATTTTTAATCCTCATTCAAAGTAGAAATCATTTTAATGTTTGTTACAAGAGTAATTATTCATTTTCTTAATCTTCTGTCTGAAATGAGCAAGTGTAAGTTGGTCAAAGGTCAAGTTTTGGTCAACTACAAGTTTACTGGAAAGAAATGTCATGTTTAACTTTTCCAGACAGATATGAGAGAACTGACTCCACGAAGTCTCGGGTTCTTCAAAACATCTTCTGTCTGTTCTTAAACAATCTAATCTTTCTCCCTTGACTTTTAATAACCTCTTACATCACTAAAACACACCACTGTTTGGTCGATCGGCCAATCAGGACTTCCCAAATGAACCGGAAACAGAACTCTTTAAATGTCGACACTTCCTAGTTCCAACCAGTGCGGTGGGAGAGCAGTTCAGTTCGGAGAGCAGAACCGAAAAAAAAGTTGCTGGAGAGAACAAGAGGTTCCAGACATGATCCGAAGTTCTTCCGAGTCTCAAGGGAATTATGAAATCTTCCACATCTGAGTGGAACCTCTGACGGACTCACAACTCATGTGAGCCCACCCGTGAGGTGAACGTGTGCTGCACTAAGTACCGTCACTACTCCGGACGTTTCCCAACCATCCTACGGAGACGCTGGAAATGGTAGCGTTAAATGGAACTCCGTACCAGCTGATTCATCTTCAGAGAGGTAACGAGTCGATTTCCTACTGAAGCGTACCGAGATGAAACTGGGTTCGAATGTAGAGTGCCGTTCTTATACCGACACATATTCCCTCATCCATCTTCTCTCTCTATTTAAACTCCCTCAATTTCCCATCTTTAAAACTCTTCTATCTTGCCAGTAATTCATCCAGATATTTTCAGAAATGTCTGTTGGTTTGTAGTGAACTTAACCCGATGTCAAAACTAAGCCTAAGGTCAAATCCCTTGACCTTAAGAACCTTGTGGGACAGAAACTGTCATTTCATTGATTTGAATCCAGAAATACAGGTTCACCCATCCTGAGACTCTCTTTCTTGAAAATCAAGTGAAAGAACACTCTCTTTTTATTATCATTACTATTTTACAAATGTTGATAATCAAAGTGTCTTAGTTCAAACCATTTTAGATGTTGCAGTGAACTAATCAATTTTATTAACTGTGAAACAGTGTAATGATTTTTTAATGCTTATGCAGAGTTAGAATTCATGTTAAGGTCTGTTACAGATTTTTATGCATTTTCTGATTTCTGTCTTTGAATGAGCAAGTGTGCGTTTTCCAAGGTCAGGAGTCGAAGCAGACATGTGTTGGAACAACTGTCTTGTTTACATCCTCTCAGACGTCAACGGAGGAGGTGGCACCTGTTTCTAAAATTCGCCAAAACAAAACTCTCTCTGTCTCTGAGAACAGTTTAATCTGTTCCATAACAATTCTTGCTGTTTTCTTCTTCTAGTAACCTCTTACATCACAAAACACACCCCTGTCTGGTTGATATTACCCAATCAAGGACGCTCAAATGAACAGGGAATAGAGCTCTTTAAAATGCCGGTACTTCCTAGTTCTCTCAGTTCAGAGTCTGAAAAGTTCAGTTCGGTGAAGTCTCTGAGGAGTGCGGTGAGGCGCTGAGAAGTCGTTTGGGAGAACAGAAGTCCAGCATGATAAGGCTCCTCCGAGTTGGATTATAATATCCTCCACCTCTGAGTGGAACTTCTGAAGGACCCCACTCATGTGAAGTCTATTGCTGATGTGAGCTGGTGTCGGACGGAATCTCGTCACTACTTCGGACGAGTCACAGCCATCCTATGGAGACGCTGGACAGGTAGCGTTAACTGGACCTCCATATCTGCTGATTAATCTTCAGAAAGGTAATGAGTCAAGTTTCCTACCAAAGCGTACCGAGGAAAGCTGGGTTCTGATGGAGAGTGTCGGTTCTGGATAACACTTCCCCTCACATACCATCTTTTACTTCTTTTAAACTTCATTTCCATCTTTAAATTCTTCTCTCAAGTAGAAATCCTTCCAGATATTTTAGAAATGTCTGTGTAAAGTGCTCATCCACCGCCGTGTGGATAATTGATCATAATTGTACAGTTTTCATTGATGTCTGCTGTTCTGCTGAAGAGTGGAAACAATCGCCAAATTGTTTCTCACTACCTGTAAAGCTGTTAATGATGTTGTTATTTTCATATTTTGCCAAATTAATGTAAATGTTTGATGTTAAACTTTGATTCTGTAAAATAAATGACCGCATTCATTTTGATGGGTCAAAGATAAATGACGTCTCACGTTTACATTTCATTAAATTCAATGCACGTTTTATTCAGTCCAGAAAAATGAGGAATCCGTTTTAATTTATGAATATTTTGTAGCATCTGTTCATCTACATTTTGGTGGCCCGTAACGTGCTCATAAATGGACTGCGTATTCGTGTAAAGATTGATTTTACATG
>NC_056509.1:860739-866475 GCF_014905685.2 Nematolebias whitei
TGTAGTGAACTTAACCTGATGTCAAAACTAAGCCTAAGGTCAAAACCCTTGACCTTAAGAACCTTGTGGGACAGAAACTGTCATTTCATTGATTTGAATCCAGAAATACAGGTTCACCCATCCCGAGACTCTCTTTCTTGAAAATCAAGTGAAAGAACACTCTCTTTTTATTATCATTACTATTTTACAAATGTTGATAATCAAAGTGTCTTAGTTCAAACCATTTTAGATGTTGCAGTGAACTAATCAATTTTATTAACTGTGAAACAATGTAATGATTTTTTAATGCTTATGCAGAGTTAGAATTCATGTTAAGGTCTGTTACAGATTTTTATGCATTTTCTGATTTCTGTCTTTGAATGAGCAAGTGTGCGTTTTCCAAGGTCAGGAGTCGAAGCAGACATGTGTTGGAACAACTGTCTTGTTTACATCCTCTCAGACGTCAACGGAGGAGGTGGCACCTGTTTCTCAAACTCGCCAAAACAAAACTCTCTCTGTCTCTGAGAACAGTTTAATCTGTTCCATAACAATTCTTGCTGTTTTCTTCTTCTAGTAACCTCTTACATCACAAAACACACCCCTGTCTGGTTGATATGACCCAATCAGGGACGCTCAAATGAACCGGGAATAGAGCTCTTTAAAATGCCGGTACTTCCTAGTTCTCTCAGTTCAGAGTCTGAAAAGTTCAGTTCGGTGAAGTCTCTGAGGAGTGCGGTGAGGCGCTGAGAAGTCGTTTGGGAGAACAGAAGTCCAGCATGATAAGGCTCCTCCGAGTTGGATTATAATATCCTCCACCTCTGAGTGGAACTTCTGAAGGACCCCACTCATGTGAAGTCTATTGCTGATGTGAGCTGGTGTCGGACGGAATCTCGTCACTACTTCGGACGAGTCACAGCCATCCTATGGAGACGCTGGACAGGTAGCGTTAACTGGACCTCCATATCTGCTGATTAATCTTCAGAAAGGTAATGAGTCAAGTTTCCTACCAAAGCGTACCGAGGAAAGCTGGGTTCTGATGGAGAGTGTCGGTTCTGGATAACACTTCCCCTCACATACCATCTTTTACTTCTTTTAAACTTCATTTCCATCTTTAAATTCTTCTCTCAAGTAGAAATCCTTCCAGATATTTTAGAAATGTCTGTGTAAAGTGCTCATCCACCGCCGTGTGGATAATTGATCATAATTGTACAGTTTTCATTGATGTCTGCTGTTCTGCTGAAGAGTGGAAACAATCGCCGAATTGTTTCTCACTACCTGTAAAGCTGTTAATGATGTTGTTATTTTCATATTTTGCCAAATTAATGTAAATGTTTGATGTTAAACTTTGATTCTGTAAAATAAATGACCGCATTCATTTTGATGGGTCAAAGATAAATGACGTCTCACGTTTACATTTCATTAAATTCAATGCACGTTTTATTCAGTCCAGAAAAATGAGGAATCCGTTTTAATTGATGAATATTTTGCAGCATCTGTTCATCTACAGTTTAAAGTTGCAAGGGAAACCATGGCCGTATGGTTTTCTAATTGTAAAGCTTGCTAACTAAGCTATGTTGTTGTAATCAATTTTGCCAAATTAATGTAAATGTTTGATGTTAAACTTTGATTCTGTTAATAAATGACCGCATTCATCTGATGGGTCAAAGAAAATTAACGTCTCACGTTACATTTAATTATTCAATGCACGATATTATTCAGTCCAGAAAAATGAAAGAATCCGTTTAATTTATGGATAATACATCACAGATATATGTTCTTCTACAATGTTGTAGGTGAAAAATGACAAAAACAGAAAAAAAACAATCATTGCAGACAGAGGTGGAGGGCAGACCATGCACAGCGGCGCCATCTTCACCAAAAATTTAGATTTTAGATTAAATAAATTTAAAGCCATCCAGTCCCTGATGTCAGCCAGGCAGTCAAGCAGAGGTTGAATAGAGAATGTACCATTGTGTCTTAGTGGGAATTAAATTTGACAGTTATCAGCGTAGCAGTGAAAGGGTATGTTGTGTTTCCAGAAAATAGCACCAAGTGGTAGCAGGTATAAAGAGAATAGGAGGGGACCCAGGATAGACCCCTACGGACCCCCCCCCCCCCCCCCCCATTTAAGATCTGCCACTGCAGAACTAAAATCTTTATGGAAACAAAAAAGGATCTGTCAGCGAGGTAGGATCTGAACCAATTGAGGGATGACCCTGTGATGCCCACCCACTGCTTCAACCTAGCAATGAGGATCTCATGGTCGATGGTATCAAAAGCGGATGTAAGGTCCAATAGGACAAGCAGCACAGAATCACCAGTATCTGTGGATAAGATGTCATTAAAAACCTTCAGTAGGGCAGTTTCAGTGCTGTGGAGAGGTTTAAAGCCAGATTGAAATAACTCTAGGATAACGTGATCCTCCAGGAAGCACTTGAACTGGGACTCGACTATTTTCTCCAGTATTTTAGAAACAAATGGGAGTCTGGAGACAGACCGGAATTTGGATACGACTGAGGGGTCAAGGTTTGGTTTTTTCAGGAGGGGCTGGACAGCAACATGTTTAAAGGTTTTTGGCAGCAAGCCAGTGGATAAACTACTGTTTACTATAGCAAGAATGGACGGACCTAGAGTAGGGAAAACCTCCTTTAGAAGTCGAGGGGGGACCACATGAAAGGGGGAACCAGAAGGTTTCAAGCTGCACATGACCTGCTCTAGAGAGGATAGAGTGATGGGTTCAAAATGTTCAAATAGAGCTACAGACTGAGGTGGGATGGATGGGTCATGAGTTGGAGGGGAAATGAGAGCACGGGTGGTCGCATTTTTTCCCATAAAGAAATGTAAGAAGTTGTAGCACAGCTCAGTCGAGGCTTCCAGAGGTGATGGTTCAGTGAGGTGGAGAACAGAGTTTAGGGTAGAGAAGAGGACACGTGGGTTGTTAGAGTTTTGAGGTTATGATGTCAAAAAAGTATTTGGATTTAGCAGCTTTTACTGTTTTCTGATAACGGCGCCAACTCTCTTTAAGTATTTGAAAAGAGACTTGCAGCCTGTCTTTCCTCCACTTGCGCTCCACCCTCCTACATTGCTGCCTAACAGCCTTGGTGATGTCACTCAGCAATGGTTCTACTCTGAGTTGGACCCCTTCTGTTCTCACTTTATTTGCTTCCACTGGGGTCCATCCTGAGGAAACATGGTCTTTCATTCCATTGCTACACTGATGACTGCCAGATACCATACCATACCACTTTATTTATAAAGCACTTAAAACAGCTACAAAGCCAACCAAAGTGCTGTACAGACAAAACAACAGGTAACACACAAAGCAAAATACAAAATGAGGTTATATCAGAATATAGACAAAAAACGATGCAGATAATGACGACAAACCAGTGTGGAGCATACAGGATCAAAACACAGATCATCTTGTGTTGAAAGCTATTGAATAGTAGTGGGTTTTTAAACGGGACTTGAAAACCGAGAGGGAGGGGGCCTGTCTGACAAGCAGAGGTAACTCGTTCCAGAGTCTTGGTCCTGCTACAGAGAAGGCCCTGTCACCTCTGCGCTTAAGATGAGTTCCTGGAACTGTGAGGAGCAACTGGTCCGCTGACCTCAGGGAGCGTAGTGGGACATACGGTTGTAGCGAATCAGAGAGATGGGGGGTGGGGGGGGGGGCGACATTGTTCAGTGATTTGTAGACATACATGAGTATTTTAAATTGGATTCGAAAGTGAACCGGTAACCAGTGTAATGAGGCCAAAACTGGTGTAATGTGCTCTCTTTTGCCTGTACCGGTTAATCAGGCTGCTGCATTCTGGACCAGTTGTAGTCATGCAATGGAGGTCTGACTGATACCAAACAGGAGCAAATTACAGTAATCAAGCCTAGATGTAATGAATGCATGTATTACTGTCTCCAGGTTATTTTTGGACAATATGGGCTTCAGTTTAGACAGAAGCCTCAGTTGGAAGAAGCATGATTTAACGATCATGTTTACATGATAGTTAAGCTTCAGGGAAGGGTCCATTATCATGCCCAGATTAGTGACTCTTTGTTTTTCTGACAGGGCTAGAGCGGAAAGGTCGATGCAGTGGTTTGTGATTGTGTCATTGGGAGGGAACAACATGACTTCAGACTACTTTTCATTGAAACTTAAGAAGTTTAAAGCCATCTAGTCCCTGATGTCAGCCAGGCAGTTGAGCAGCGGTCGAATAGAGCATGTACCATTGTGTCTTAGGGGGAAGTAAATTTGACAGTCATCGGCATAGAAGTGGAAGGGCATGTTGTATTTCCGGAAAATAGCACCAAGCGGCAGCAGGTATAAAGAGAATAGGAGGGGACCCAGGATGGACCCCTGCAGAACCCCCCATTTAAGCTCTGCTTCTGCGGAACTAAAATCCTTGATGGAGACACAAAAGGATCTGTCAGTGAGGTAAGATCTGAACCAAATGAGGGCTGATCCTGTGACGCCCACCCACTGCTCCAACCTAGCAATGAGGATCTCATGGTTGATGGTGTCAAAGGCGGCTGTGAGGTCCAACAGGATAAGCAGTACAGAATCACCAATATCTGTGAATCTGAAGATGTCGTTAAAGACCTTCAGCAGGGCAGTTTCAGTGCTGTGGACAGGTTTAAAGCCAGATTGGAATAGCTCTAAGATGGCGTGATCCTCCAGGAAGCACTTCAACTGGGATTCGACTATTTTCTCCAGTACTTTAGAAACAAATGGGAGTTTGGAGACAGGCCTGAAGTTGGACATGACTGAGGGGTCAAGGTTTGTTTTTTTTTCAAGAGGGGCTGGACAGCAGCATGTTTAAAGGATTTTGGCACCACACCAGTGGATAAACTACTGTTTACTATGGCAAGAATGGACGGACCTAGAGTTGGAAACACCTCCTTTAGTAGTCGAGGAGAGACCACATCAAAGGGGGAGCCAGAAGATTTCAAGTTGCACATGACCTGCTCTAGAGAAGATAGAGTGATGGGTTCAAAATGGTCAAAAGGAGCTACAGATTGAGGTGGGATGGATGGGTCATGAGTTGGAGGGGAAATGAGAGCCCTGGTGGTCACAATTTTTTCCAAAAAGAAATGTAAGAAGTTGTCGCACAGCTCAGTCGAGGCTTCCAGAGGTGATGGTTCAGTGAGGTGGAGAACAGAGTTTAGGGTGGAGAAGAGGACACGTGGGTTGTGAGAGTTTGAGGTAATTATATCAGAGAAGAATTTTGATTTAGCAGCTTTTACTGTTTTTTGATAACGGCGCCAACTCTCTTTAAGTATTTGAAAAGAGACCTGCAGCCTGTCTTTCCTCCACTTGCGCTCCGCCCTCCTACATTGCTGCCTAGCGGCCTTGGTGATGTCACTCAGCCAAGGTTCTTCTTTGATTTTTTGGTTTTAACAGGTGCGACATGATCCATAGTCTTTAAGCAGACAGAGTTGAACTGGGATGTCAGCTCCTCAGTGGTGGTGAGAAACACTGGGGCCTGAATTATCATTTCAGAGTTATAAGCATCTGTGAAACGTGTGGCAGTGAAATGGTTAATGGTCCAAGTCTTACGTGCAGGAATGCACGACTTAGGAGTTAGATGGGGGAGGGTGAACTCAAACTGGACTGGCATGTGGTCTGAAAAAACATTATCACCAATAACAAGGTTATTAACAGTCATATCATGAGTTAAAACAAGGTCCAGTGTATGTCCACACTCTTGGGTGGGAACGTTTACATGCTGAGTTAAATTAAATGAGTCCAATAAATCTAAAAAG
>NC_056509.1:866575-868065 GCF_014905685.2 Nematolebias whitei
CGCAGCTCTGGTAAGCCATCTCGACAATAGAGGCACGAAACATGGTCCACTCGGACTCAATGTCCCCCACCTCCCTCGGAATAAGCGACCTCAGTGCCAGAAAAACAAAGATTCAAAAGTTGTTGTCTGTCATACACCAGCAGAGAGTTGATGTCACAGATGTGAAATGCAAAAAACAAAAATAATCCGAACACCATCAGCAGAGGTGGATTGCAAGCCATGTACACAGGCGCCATCTTACCGGAAGATCTACCTGCCTGTGAAACCAGCAAGTGTTTGCTCCATTCACCCTCTGTTAAAATGTCTGAACGACATTAAAGCCTGGATGGCTTTAAATTTCTTAAGTTTTAACAATGAGAAGACTGAAGTCATTGTCTTTAGCCCTAGCTCAACTGCCGCCACTGATCCTGTCAACCTGGACTCTCTTCAGCCATATCTTAAGCAGTCTGGTAAAAATCTTGGGATGGTTTTAGACTCTGACTTCAAGTTTGACAAACAAATCAACTCTGTCCCACAGAAAAGCTTCTTCCAACTCAGACAGGTAGCTAAGCTCAAGACAGTGTTGTCCAGGCTCGACCTTGAGAAACTAGTCCACGCCTTTGTCACAACCCGATTGGACTATTGCAACGCACTGTATGCTGGGATAAGCAAGGCCTCCATCTCACGTCTTCAGCTCGTCCAGAATGCTGCTGCTCGGCTTTTAACCGGAACTCGTAGGGCTGAACATATTACTCCAGTTCTGTCCTCCCTTCACTGGCTCCCTGTTCGTACGAGGATAGTTTTTAAAATTCTTTTGTTGACCTTCAAATGCCTAAATGGCCTCACACCCCTTTACCTCTCTGAGCTTCTGGAACCTTATGTTCCATCTCGGGCCCTGAGATCATCCGATCAGCTGCTTTTGGCTGTTCCAAAAACAAGACTGAAGCTCAGAGGAGATCGGGCTTTTTCAGTCATGGGCCCCAAACTCTAGAACAACCTGCCCCCCAACATCAGGCAGGCCACCTCCCTTCCTCACTTCAAATCCCTGCTTAGAACACATTTGTTCTCTCAAGCATTTCATACAGTGTAAATTGATCTAGTGTTTTTTAATCTGTGACCCTATGTTTTAAATGCTTTTTTAAATTCTTCAGTTATTATTATTAGTGTATTATATATATATATATATATATATATATATATAAATATATTTATATACATATATATATATATATATATATATATATATGTATACTCTTTAATTTACTCATTGATTGTTGTTGTTCAGCACTTTGATAACAGGTTCTGTTTTAAATGTGCTCTATAAATAAAGTTGACTTGACTTAAAATTCAATTAAATTTCAATTAAAAATACTTTATTAATCCAGAGGGAAATTAAATGTTGTAACTCATCATCCTGGTTTCATTAAAGAGTTCTTCTAGATGCTGATGCTGTGGCAGGAAGGATCTCCTGTAGCGTCTGTCCTGCAGCAGATCTGAAGAAGCCTCTGACT
>NC_056509.1:868165-872975 GCF_014905685.2 Nematolebias whitei
TTTTTTGGGATCAGCACCTCATCCATGCCAGTGTTACACACAGCAATAGATGTGGTCCTGGAGTCAAGACTCACCTGGTTCGTGGCTTCCACGGACAGTCCCAAGTTGAAAAATGCAGGAGAGGGTTGAAAATATGCCTGTTTATGGCTAATAGCTTGTCCAGCTACGATGTGGATTCGCACCATTAGGTTAATCACCTGAGGTGGTACTGTGGTGGTTTGGTTGCTAGCAACTTGGCAGGCCTCTGGAATGGTCTGCCCAGCCTTAAGGCTCGCTGTATCTAGCACAGGAGGATCCTTTGTGGCTGGTCTTAGGGACCACAGCACCTTGTTCATGGTGTCCACGTGGACACCTAACCTTACCAAAATGTCAGAGCCTATGTAGGATGCATGTGGTAAGTTTTGGATAACGAGAAACGGGTGAACCAGTTCTCGTTGATTCCAGTTCAGTTTTAGGTTAATGACTCCTTCTGCAGTCATTACCTGTGAACTATTGGGAACTAACGGAAAGCGGAAAGCTTTTTTAATTAGTTCTAGACCAACGTGATTGTGAACCAAGGTTTCGTAGAAAGCTCGGTTAATTGCCGATTTATCTGTCCACAGAGACAGAACAGCATCGTTGGTGTGGGACCCTTGGACCTCTACACCCTTAACTACCAGTGGTAGGTAGTGTTTGGCGGACTCTGACTGCTCCAGCTCACAGAGGAGACTGTCTTGTTGGGTCAGAGTTTGGACCACTGGGTAAGTCTCATTGGTTTCACATGATGTCAGAGGAGTACTCACCGGGCTCGTGTCCTCGGCTGAGGAGTCCTTTGCGCCTTCCGCGGTACCTGCTGTCGGGCAGTCTGTGTCACACTCCGGAGGCGTATCGATTGGCAGTGGTTCGCTCACTTTTGTCCACATTGTTTGATCACCATAATCTATAATCGCGTCGAAGCGATTTATAAAATCCTGGCCAACCAAAAATGGGAATGAGTCAACACGAGACACGTGTACTGGGTGGTACAGCGTCATATTGCCAATCTGCATGCGAACCATTGCTATAGCTGTCAGGGTTGTTTTCTTCTCTGAGAGACCCTGCATTTCTATAGCACATTCAGAGAGAGGTATCATCCTGTTAACACTGGCAGCGGCCGTCCTCAGCTCCTCGAACAGTGTAGCTGACATAATTGTTATGTCTGCCCCACCGTCCAAGAGTGCTTCGTGTGTGAGGACACCTTCGAGTGTTACTGACAGGTACGCCTTTTTGGCGACCCCCCTTCTGATAAAGTTACACAGAAACCTTTTGGGTTTTTTCTGACGCTTCTTCACGCGTTCAGCCTTATCTGTGTAATCTTGGTTTGTCTGAACCGTCAGCACAGCAGAGGCTGTTTCTGAGCGTTCAGCTTGCGATGACTCGTCATCGTTTGTGTGTGTGTTTACCCCCCCTTCTTCTGATGAGGGGTTGTTCGAGGCAACAACAGCAACGTCTTGGTGTGGTCCACCGACATCTGTAATGTTGTCATTCGCGCCCTCAGATGTAATAGGGATTACATTACTGCAAAGTGCTCCTGGTTGGGTTCCCGTGTCAGTGTGTTTCAAAGTTTCTAACAACCTGCGTAGTTTCTCTGTCTCTTCCGAGCTCAGAGGTGTAAGGCCTTGTTTCTGGAACTTTTGTGAGTTTTTCGCCTCGGTTCGTTTCGTCCGAGGTGGGGGACGGTCTTGTACGTCTTTCGGGGGGGGGTTCCTTTACGTACTGCCCCTGAGGATATGGTTTCCCATATCTTTGCGTCCTGCGCCCACCCCTTTTACGATAATCACTGTCATCCTCTGAAAGAGGAGCTTTTTTGTCCCAGCGTGCACCGTCAGTACGTGGTTTGTTAGTTTGAACAGACTGTTTTCTCTCAACTTTCTTAGGAGGAGGTGGCGAAGCACGTCGTCCTTCCAGTTCAAGAGGGAGGGGTTTAACCTTTACACTAGGAAACACTTCTATGGGCGTCTTAGCCCGAGAACATGCTTCAAACACATTCACAGCACACTGTTTAATCTCACTGATGGATATTTCTCTGAAATTTGCCATCATTTGTACTGATTGTCTAAAATCAGAGTGGAGATTTTTGCTGAAAACAAACTTAAAACCATCATCTTCTTCCATTCCGGTCTCATTTCTGTTACCAAAATAAGCTTGGAAGATTCTTTTGTAATAAACTTTTGGATGTTCAGTTTTACCCTGCATTACCTTGTCTGCAGCTGGGAAACCAGCAGGTCCCGTGCAGGAGTCGTACTCTCTGATCAAAGCTTCACACAGAAGGTTGTAATCCCTCTTCGTTGCATCTGGTAGACGCTCGATGAAGGTGAACACCTCTCTGTCCGAAGTGAGCCGTATCAGACTGATCTTATCCTCTACCGTAGCATTAGGATAAGATCTCAATCTGAACTCCAGATCTTTGAGGTACGCTTTTGTTCCATATGATCCCATCGGTCCAGGCACAAAGCGTTGTACATATTTTGAGATTTTCTGCAAATCATCCATTGAAGGAGACTGTATTAACGGTCTCACATGCGTGGTTGGTGGTGCAGATTGGTCAAGGACTGCCCCTACCACCCGAGATGGGGGTGGAGGTGACTGCATGGCGTTAGGAGGAAGAGGTGCAAGTGGGTGCAGACCCGTCCTTATCCCCCGAGGCGGGGGCCTTGGAACGGGGCTAAGGGGAGGAGGTGTAACAGCATCTGTCTGGGGTGGTTGTGGCTGACCCGGGCCCTGACCCTGTTCGACTCTGAGTCTCAGACCAGCTCGCCCCATTTCAGAAATATGGTTTGTAGCTGTAGCTAGTTTCTCCTCACAAGCTGTCAGGCGCTCCTGTGTTGTCTGACATTCACTTTGTAAAGTCAGCCATTGTCGGAGTATTATCTCCTTGTCTGCCTTGCAATCGTCCAGCTCCTTTAATGTCACCTGCAACTGTGCTTGTAGCGCATCGTTATCTGCACACGGCTTGGTACACACGGTCTTTATCCCTCATCATCCCCTCATATTTTTGAGCCTGTACTGACAGCTCATGCTTTGCGGTGTCCCTCTCAATCTGAAATCCTTCTTTCTGCAAGTCAGATTGAGTTATCAATACGTCACACCTCTCCTTTTCAGATTGATATCCGTTGAACAGCATGACATTTTGTTCAACCAGATGGTCCAATTCCGCTTTCAGAAGCAGAGACATTTTTGCTAACCGTTCACGGCTCGATTTTGTGTCCTCCGACACTTTAGCTGATTTTGCCAATTTCTGCAGTTCCTCATTTCTTTGATCGTCATCAAGGTCTTCCAATTGCGTTAATTGAGTACCAATAATTGAATTTGTTAAAATATGTAAAGCTGTCTGGACAGCATCTCCGGATTGCGAGGGGTCAGTGTTTCCTACTTCGTCCGCTATTATCTGCTATTCAGAAATTAAATAGGAGATGTAAATGTTTAGGTGGTAAAATAAAATCAGAAGAGTTTCTCTCTACTGATGTATTTACTCTTATTTTGTGAGTTTAACAATTAAACGTGCGTTATCTTTTTAGCAAGTGAGTAAACTTTGTCCATTTTTGTGAATATCTGTAACTGTTTCTAATTTTTAAAAGTTTGCTTTAATTTTTATTTTGTACCTTTTTTCTTAAGGAATTATCAGTGAATAAAAATGTGTTCGGTAAATGCTCTTTGCATAAATACCTTTATAACTTTTAAAATGCAAGATAACAGTGATTATTCAACTTTGAGGAACGTTTATTAACTCAAAAATGCCTTACAGAAAAATAAACGTTTAATTTCACTCTTTAAACCTAAAACGAAGTGAAAACCTGTGATCTTCACGTTTATCCAGAAGGTGTCAGTACAACCTTATTAATTTTAACTCAGACACTGTTAGTGTTGTCCAGAAGGGGTCGCTATGACTTCCTGTGGCGTCCGGTCGTTAGCTGTTAGCTCAAAATTAGCATCGGCTAGACTCGGTTAAAACCAACACTTCTGAACGGATTTTTTACACAAACGTGGCAAAATTTTAGCAATTAGACTTCGAAGAACTCAAACAGCGTTTCAGAACACAGCTTTAAAGCGCTTTTCAGCTTTAAAAAGGAGATTTTATTCCCTATGAAAACGAGTTTCATTTCCGGGTCACGTGACTGAAATCACCAATGACAGAGCAGCGCAGGGGTGAGAGGAAATACGTAGGCACGTCATTCAACCTTCTCAGCAAATCAGAGCGCTCCACAGCAGCAAACCAACCAATCACGAAGCGTTTGTAGCAACCAGCATGTTAGATTTATCTGAACGAGTCCGTCACCTTTTCGTCTCGTAAACTGTCCAAATGCACTTTTTCTGTTAAAAATTGTAACAAATCAATTCTGAGTTGTACGGAGTCTTCTACTCCGGTCTCAAAAACGTCTTTCTAGCTATTTAAACAACTTCGTCCGAACCTTTTTCAGAACTGAGCCGGTCCAGAACCGCGTCTGGACCGTCTTTAAACAGAATGAAGCGTTTCCACCCAGCTCAAAACCAGCTTAGTTATCATAACAGGCGTACAATTTCAGCTTTCACAAGACATATGACACTATTTCAGCTTTCTGTGAGCTTTTAGCATCACAGCCCAACACGCTAAAACATGCAGCGTTTTGCTTCAGCGGCGCAGCTTGAGCTGCGTTTCAGCACAGCTGATAAACTGTTATTTTTCATGCCAACACGTAAAATTCAATCTTTACACGAATATACAGTCATTTATGTCCCCGTACGGGCCACCAAAATGTAGATGAACAGATGCTCAGATATATTCATCAATTAACACGGATTCCTCATTTTTCTG
>NC_056509.1:873075-874439 GCF_014905685.2 Nematolebias whitei
ATATATATATATACATATATATATATATATACATATATATATATGTTTATATTTTTTTCTCTTTAATTTACTTATTGATTGTTGTGTTGTTTAGCACTTTGATAACAGGTTCTGTTTTACTTGTGCTCTACAAATAAAGTTGACTTGACTTGACTTGACTTTAATCATCCTCTGATGGAGCGTTTTGTAAAAGGTGTATAGAGAAGGTGTAGAGGCCACCTCATGTCCACTAGGTGACGTGCTGTCTGTTCTGCAGCTGTTGATGGACAGAAATTTGGCGTTCAGCACAATAATAATAATAATAATGAATTTGATTTGTAATGCACTTTTCATTAACAAAAATCTCAAAGTGCTACAGAATGCAACTAAAGTCAATGATAAAAATCAACTAAAATCTGTGACAAAATCAACTAAAATCAAAGATAAAATCAACTAAAATCAGTGAAAAAATCAACTAAAATCAATTATAAAATCAACTAAAATCAATGATACAATCATGTGGAGACAGAATAGGCTTGCTTAAAAAGAAAAGTCTTTAAGACTTTTTTAAAGTCAGTCAATGATTGTGGAGCTCTCAGATAGTCAGGGAGGGAGTTCCAGAGGCGGGGGGCAGCCACACAGAATGCCCGATCTCCCATGGTCCTTAATTTAGTTCGTGGAAGGTGGAGGAGATGACTGTTCCGTGATCGTAGGGACAGGGTGGATGAATATGGAGCAAGAAGGTCCGTCAGATAATCTAGTGAATTTCCGTATAAACGCTGATGGGTACTGAGAGCAATTTTGTACTTAATTCTGTAGGTGACAGGAAGCCAATGGAGGTTATGGAGAATGGGTGTAATGTGTTCAAATTTACGAGCTCTCAATAAAATCCTGGCTGCACTGTTATGAATATATTGAAGCTTTTGAAGGTTTTTGCCAGGTATTCCAGAAAACAGGGAGTTGCAGTAGTCAAGCCTGGAGGAGACAAAGGCATGGACGAGTTTCTCTGCATCAGCAAAAGTGAGAGATGGACGAAGTTTGGAGATATTTCGAAGATGGAAGAAACAGGTTTTAAACAGATGCTTAATGTGATTTTCAAATGTAAGATGAGAGTCCATTTGTATTCTGTAGATGAACAGATGCTCAGATATATTCATCAATTAACACGGATTCCTCATTTTTCTGAACTGAATAAAACGTGCATTGAATTTAATGAAATGCAAACGTGAGACGTCATTTATATTTGACCCATCAAAATGAATGCGGTCATTTATTTACAGAATCAAAGTTTAACATCAAACATTTACATTAATTTGGCAAATTATGAAAATAACAACATAAGCAATCAATCAGGAAAAATCATACGGCCATGATTTTTCCGTTGC
>NC_056509.1:874539-913138 GCF_014905685.2 Nematolebias whitei
ACAACATAAGCAATCAATCAGGAAAAATCATACGGCCATGATTTTTCCGTTGCGTCACCACAGACATTTATGAAAACTGTACAATTATGATCTTTTACCCACACGGATGTGGATGAGCACTTTACACAGACATTTCTAAAATATCTGGAAGAATATCTACTTGATAGAAGAGTTTAAAGATGGGAAAGAAGTTTAGAGGGAGTGTTGACAGAACGGCACGCTCCGGGCTTTCTTCAGCTTTTCCTTACAGTACACTTAGGTGGTGAAATCGACTCTTTTACCTGGAGATGTCTCAGGCGAGATTCCGTTTAACGCACCCATTCAGCGTCTCCGTAGGATGCTGTTACTCGTCCGGAGTAATGGCGAGGCTCTGTTCGACACAAGCTCACCTCAGTGGAAAATGTTATAATCCCATGAAACTCGGAAGAGCTCTGTTGTCATGTCAGGATCTTCCCGGCTCCCAGAACTGGGCTTCTCCGCACAGAACTGAACAGAACTGAACTCAACCGAACCGAGTAGAACCCTCACAGAACTGACAGAACTGTGTATCCAACAGAACTCCAACAGAACTCCAACAGAACTCCAACAGAACTCCAACAGAACTGAGTAGACCAGGAAGTACCGACATTTTAAAGAGCCCTTTTCCCGGTTCATTCGGGAATCTCCCCATTGGCCAGAACTGACCAGACGGGGTGTGTTTTGTGACGTAAAAGGTTAGAAGGTAGCAAGAATTGTTATGGAACAGATCAGAAATGTTCTCACAGACAGAGAGAGTTTTGTTTTGGCGAGTTTAAGAAACAGGTGCCAAAACCCCCTGTTGACGTCTGAGAGGATATAAACAGGACAGTTGTTCCAACGCATGTCTGCTTCACTCCTGACCCTGGAAACGTACACTTGCTCATTCAAAGGCAGAAATCAGAAAATGCATAATTACTCTGTAATAGCTTTAACATGAGTTCTAACTTTGCATGAGAATTAAAAATCATTACACAGTTAATAAAATTGATTAGTTCACTGCAACATCTAAAATGGTTTGAACTAAGACACTTTGATTATCAACATCTGTAAAATAGTAATGATAATAAAAAAGAGAGTGTTCTTTCACTTGATTTATCAAGAAAGAGAGTCTCAGGATGGGTGAACCTGTATCTCTGGATTCAAATCAATGAAATGACAGTTTCTGTCCCACAAGGTTCTTAAGGTCAAGGGTTTTGACCTTAGGCTTAGTCGTGACACCAGATTAAGTTCACTACAATTCCAAGATTTGTAACAGAGGTGGAGAGGGGGATCTCTTGTCCAGAAAAGGAAATAGTCGTTATAGTTGAGGTCTGAACCTGGTGAGGGGTGCCAATCACTATGGCCTCTGTTTTGGAGCAGTTTAACTGAAGAAAGTTTTGATTCATCCATGCCCTTATCTCCTCCAGGCAGGTAGAGAAGGCAGCAAGTGAAGATGGAGATGACAATGGTGACGATGATGCTCCAGTCCTGATGTAAAGCTGTGTATTGTCGGCATAACAGTGAAAAGAAATGTTGTACTGATTAATAATTTAACCTAAAGGCAGCATGTAAAGGGAAAATAGCAGGGGCCCTAGAACTGACCCTTGAGGGACACCACAGGAGACACAGACAGTCTGGGATTTGGCATTGCAGAGACTAACACATTCCAGCCTATTGGAGAGGAAAGATTTAAACCAGTCCAGGACAGTGTCACAGAGACCGACCTCCACATGAAGACGGTGGAGGAGGATACTATGGTCCACAGTGTCGAAAGCTGCAGTGAGGTCAAGGAGAACAAGGAGGGAGGGAGAACCATTGTCAGCAGCCAAGAGGACATCATTGGTGACTCTCAGCAATACGGTCTCAGTACTGTGAGCTGCACAGAAGCCAGACTGAAACTTCTCATACAGGGATTGTTGTTGTAGGTGGATCTGCAGCTGAGCAGCAACTGCTTTTTCCAGCACTTTTGACAGAAATGGGAGGTGAGAAATTGGGCGTTAATTAGAAAGAATGTCTGGATCCAAATTAGATTTTTTTCAGAAGAGGCCTAATGATGGCAGTTTTAAGAGGCAGTGGAACTTGACCAAATTGCAGTGAGTTATTTATTATTTGTGTGATTAATGGGCTTATTGCAGAGTGATTGGATTTAATGAGAGACGAGGGGAAGGGATCCAGGGTGCAGGATGAAGGTTTCATTTTCTTGATGATGGTCTCCACTTCACTCTGAACAACCTCATCAAAGCAGCTCAGGGACCCAGAATGCAGATGGGTAGATGGCAGATGAAGATCAGGGCGGCTATGGAGCTGAGATCTAATAGAGTTGACTTTGTTTTTAAATAATGAAAGGAACAGGTTGCATTTTTGGACAAAGTCCTTATGAGATTTTTTAATGGGATTAAGGAGATGATTTATTGTGGAGAAGGGTTGTTTAGAGTTTCCAGGGCAGTTGTTGATGATGTTGGAAAATATTTGGACCGTGCTTATTTAAGAGAAAAGGTGTAGGTTTTCTGATGTTCTTTATATGCCTGCTGATGTACAGAGAGACCAGATGATTTTACACTTCTCTCAATAGCACGTCCAGCTGCTTTCATTTTGCGCAGCTCAGCAGTGTACCAAGGGGCTGAACGGGAGAAAGACACCAGCCTTGCTTTAAAGGAAGCATGGAGTTCCAGAAGCTCCTGGAGAGATTGGTTGTAGTAATCCACAGAGTCATTTGCAGATGATTGATTGACAGCGGACAGGGAGTGGAGATCAGAGAACAGAACCTCAGGGGAAATGTTTTTAAAGTCACGGAACTGGATAAGTCGTTTAGGATTTGGAGCAGACGAAGATGAAGGCACTTCCAGGGAGATGACACTGTGATCTGAGACACCCAGGTCATATACAGATAAGTTATTGATAGGTACAGTGTCTGTAATCACCAAATCCAGAGTGTGCCCCCTGTTGTGCGTAGGGGCGTCAACATATTGAGTGAGATTGACAGAGTCCAAAAGAGACTTAAACTCTGCTGCCAGAGGGGAAGAGGAATTATCAATGTGGATATTTAAATCACCAAGAATAATATTTTTCACAGGAGATGCGCAGAAAAAAGTGAGGAGGTCATGCATCTCTGAGTTAAATGAAACATGTGGTTTGGGAGGCCAATAAATAAATATAAAATTCATCAGGAGGGGGACTTTGAGGTTGAAGGCCAAACATTCAAAAGACGAAAAGTCCTGAGAAGCTAAATGTGATAATTTTAAATTACTGCGGTAAATTACAGCCAGACCACCACCACGGCCAGTGCAGTGGGCTTTCTGCAGGTAACTGTATCCAGAGGGACAGGCTTCATTCAGAGAACTGTACACATCTGGTTGATGCCATGTTTCAGTAAGGCACATGAGGTCCAAATTCTTCTCCAGAATATGATCATGAATAAGACATGATTTATTGGACAGTGATTGAGCATTGAAAAGTTCTATTTTAATACTAGTTGAAGTAGAAGCCTTTAGAAGAGGTTTAAGCAGCCTGAAGTCCACTCCACATTTTCCTTGCCACTTCATGCGCTGTGTTCTTTCAGCAATATCAGGGACTACAGAGGCAGCGTTCTGATGATGTAATCGATGTGCGGCAGGACCGGTAGACCAGATGGAAGGGATGGAGTCAGACCCAGCTTGCCGAGAGTAAACAGTTCTCTTCCGAGAGCCTCTATGGACATAACGAGGTCTACGCAGAAGGCCCAGTTGTTTAATGATAGAAACAGAAGGTGGGATGGAGCAGTTGTTAAGTCCAATCAGCTGGGAGGCGGAGTAAGTCAACATCGACGAGCCAACCAAGCCGGGGGAAGCTAGCACAGAGCTAGCCGCTAACAGCAGACCCACAGCTCCGAAAAAAATATCCAAAAAGCAGTGCGATGTAATCCACAGCATAGCACAGGAAAAAAATCCAGCAAAAGATGACAACAACTGGAACAATCCAGACGACACAGGAGGTTGACAGAGGCAGCAAGGTAAGCGCAACAATAATATTTGCTAGTTCTTCAAGCAAAGTCCGAGCCGTGCTGGAGTTGTAAGTTGACAGCAATAGTCCCAAATTCCGGTTAGGGAATGCTAATAACCCGTCTGTATAAGTACTGTTTGACAAATTACTGAACAAAAAATAAGTCCAGATAAATGTCCACGAATATGGCAACAGTATAATGACTTTTTAGCGCGGAGAAGCGGCAAACATACAGCGCCAGCGTCCTCTCCTTTCAGCGTCAACGATTAAACATATGCTGCAGCCATCTCTTCTTGTCACGAAGATTTCGGAGATAGAACAGCCTTTAATCATCCTCTGATGGAACGTTTTTTAAAAGGTGTACAGAGAAGGCGTAGAGGCCACTTCATGTCCACTAGGTGACGTGCTGTCTTTTCTGCAGCAGCTGATGGACAGAAATCTGGCGTTCAGCACGATTAAACGTATGCTGCAGCCATCTTTTCCTGTCATGAAGGTTTTCGGGGACAGAACAGCTTTTAATCATCCGCTGATGAAGCGTTTTTTAAAAGGTGTACAGAGAAAGGTGTATGTTGGATAAAATTAAAATGTTATCATTTAAAACTGTTTTTAGACTTCTCACTATTTAATTAAACTACAGTCGTGTGAACTGAAGAAAACCCCAAACATCCAGAGTTTTGTTCTCAGCTAATGTGCGTGTGTACTAAGACCAGATCTTGGGTTTTTAAAACAACAGATGGCTGCTATTTAGTTCTGACCTTGCACATCCTGCCTCCGTATCAGTCTGTCTCTGTCTGTATCAAACTGTCTCTGTTGTATTTCGTTTATCATTTGTGTGGCTCCGCTGCGTCAGAGAAAATCTGTATCTGTTGATTTGTGTCTGTTTCCTCACTCCTCCTGCTCCTAAATAAAACACAAGCTCTCCAGTCGGACCGGCAGATTTCACCTTGACATTTGGTCAGGACGAACTCCCACCTCTCCAGAGGTGCTCATCAAATTCTTACACTCTGTCTTGTGTGTGAATTCTTTACAAAGGTGTTACGAGGGAAAAACCCTTACAGTCTTGGCGAGCCAGCCAGGAGCTCCCCGCAATCTGTTAATCGGTGAGACTCGACCAGGACGCGCTGACTGGTCGGCAATAGGCCGCCCAAAAGCCCCGGACACTGATTGTGTCACAGGCCAGCGGGATAGGTCCACCTCGAGACATCGGGGACAGACGGGCAGAGCTCCAGCCCATCTCTCACACAAGGCGAGTATGAGACTTTTCCTTTTTTTATATAACATAACAGTGAGGTTGCTTGCTCAAAACAATGCTGAGACCCTGTTAAAGTGAAGCAGTTTTGACCATGCAATCAAGACCTACAGAAAAAGACAAACAGTTTAAGTCAAGACCCCGGAAAGTTAAAAATAGTGAGATTGTTTGTTTAAACCGACCAACAACTTGTTTTGAAATGAGATTGGGTTAAGGCATACAATTAAGACCTACAGAAGTGAGGTGTGACAGTTCAAGACCTGATTTAAACAGTGAGACGGACACCAAGACCTTATTTGGACATCTGGTGAGGCAATAAACGAACACTAGTGCCATTTTAATATAAAATGAGTCAAGACCTCCTCTAAGCAAGTGAGATTTCTATGGGTTAAGAAACTTACAAACAAGCAACGTGAAAAAAGTGAGATTTTTCTCGAGTAACGTGAAAAAAGTGAGATTTTTCACCGGTTACAAGCAGAAGTGAGAACTTTTCTGAATCAATATCTTGAAGAAAAAGGTGAGACTTCGGTCAAAATCCTTTTTAAAGATTTTTTGAGTGAGACTCAAACTGGCGTTGTACTTAAGGGACAGAAAAAAATAGTAGAGCTCTGATACGATCATTTTCTTGTTTGCTGTGCACATGCGTGTTTATTTATGAATGCATGAAGGATTTGTGGGTAGATATCGCCGATTTCTCGGATATCTGACGGTGACAACGAAGAGTTGAGGCGGTATTTACACAAAAATCATGAGGCTTTTTTTTTTTTTGGTAGGTGGATCACTGGATCTAAAATTCTTTCACTCTCGGGATTGGAACCCTAAGCAATGACCCGAGTTGACCCCTCTGTTCAACATAGAAGCCTGGTCATTTGGGGAGTGTTTGAGCACCCTCGAGGAATTTTCTGTTGATACCACCCACAACCCTCTATTAATAAAGGAGAACCATACTGTATATATTAATTTTTCCTCTCTCTCTCCCTTATTTTAAATAACTAATAACGATGGGAGGAATATTAAGCAAAATAGTCCCCTCTGAACTAACAGAAGATAAAAGACAGGCAGACTATGGTATCCTATGTGAAGTAAAACAAATGGCAGCAGAGGATGTTGCAAAACTGAGGCTGAGATATGAACCAAAATTTAAAATCCACAGTGGAATTGATTATGACGACACCCCAGGCTCGGCTTATCAACAACAGCTTAAGTATGGCCTGTTGTGGGCTTTAGACCAGAAATCACCAATTGGACTAACAAACATTGCATTGAAGTGGACACTTGTCATGTGTCCACTCTGATGCAATGGGCAGAAGATGCAGAGAAAATAGCTAAAAATAACCCCAGCCAACCTGAGCCCAGCACCGACACATTCCACACGCTCGATGCTGCAGACACAGAAACTCCCTACACAAATGAACACCCACACAGACCCCAATTTTACTCAGGACGCAGAGGAAGGTTTGGACCACAACAAAACAGAACCAGAGGTTCTTATCGGTTACAAAGACCATGGCGTACCCCACAATTTGGTGGCCCACCGAGACACGCTGGACCACTCGAAAAACAACAACTGCAGGATGACCGCTGCTGGTGATGTGGTCAAGCCGGACATTGGGGAAGGCGTTGTAGAAATGCTCCCTCCACAGAGCCAACAGCATAAGAAACATAGTTTTCCCACAAGGTCAGTGTGAGAACTCTTATCTGTGGTGTTGCCGGCTCTCCGTCTGGGAGATCACAAGCACGTACGCATGAACTCCCTCGTGTGTGATAACCACGCACGCATGATAAAAACACACACGCCCGTGAACGTCACGTTACACTAAAGTTTTAAGAAGTATGACACTCTAACAACTGTGTTATCTGAATTTAGATAAAAATACTGCATGATGTTAAAAGATAGAAATTGACATTGATTTTCAGTTCTATCAGAGAATAAAGGTCAGTTATTGTTATAAGTCATCTACATTGGGTAAGATAGCTACTGTTTATAATCTTGTACCAAAACCCAACTTATAAAATATCTGAAATTCCCTTTAACTGACTGAATTCACTTATAAAAAAATTCTGAAATGTCCCTTTAAACTGTCTAAATTCACTTCATGTCAAAAGAATACCTCTGACTTTGAAACCAAACCATCCTTAATAAAAAAAATAACTGTAAACGGATTTGTTTTTACTTTTTCCAGTTTTATTAAACAACACTATTTGTGTCCCACGGATACTGATAATTACATTAAAACACTGGAGGTTGGTGGAGCCGTTTTTGGCCCGGTTTCAGCCCTGGAGCCCAGTCCGGACGCGGTCCCACTCGACCAGAACCAACCCACCGAATGTGTGACGCCATTCCCCCGTTATCGAACATGAACAAAAAGAAAAAGACAGACAAAAAATTTAAGTGTTAATACGTTTAAATTGGATATTGCTTAAAAGTAAAGAGTAAAAAAAAAGAGTACTGCCGTACCTGCGATAAATCCATTACGAAGCTGATAAAGTAGTAGTGCGCATGCACGTAACTGGAGATACAGGACCACAGTGCCAACTAACGTCCCGGCATGATCACTGCAGGCCAGAAGTTAACATTTGTGGTTAAACAGACATTTGTGGAAAGCAAATAACGATTGAGTAAACGATATTTGCTGCTTATTAAGTTACGTCGATTTTTGTAATCTATTTGTTCATTTACTTATTTTATTTTACCTTTTAAAGCTGAGGTTCCTAAGAACCAGTAGAAATCTTACAGAAACAACCAATAAACTTGAGTGAATGATGCAGGTTTGTATCATGTAAATGACAAACCAGTCCCACCTAAATTTTGTTTAAAGCTGATGCCATCTTGTCACATGGGCGTCGTCATGTGTCGAGTGGGGGAATGATTATTTTATTTGAGATTTGATTTAAAGATTTGATTTAAAAAACACTTAAAAGACACTAAGAGATTTATAACAGCAGTTTAGTAGAATTTTTGAACGACCCACGAAAGGAGCATTTGTTCAAAATGGGTGTGTAAAAATTAACTAAACGGCTTAATTAATCTATGAATTAGATGCAAATTTAACATAATATAATTAAATTTGAGATAGCCACATTAGGAGTTGACGGCTCATTTTAAGCAGACCTAACAATGTAAATTTTAGCAGACGTAGCGCTGTTTAAGGCATTAAATATGGATAATATACTAGTAGATTGTGTTCTCGTTTCATTTACCGTATGACAATTCAGACCGTTTAAGCTCTCACGACCTTTGAGTTTGACGTGTGTGATGTAGGAAGTTCTGCTGTGGACTCTGAGTTTAGTGTTAATGGTGTTTTTTGGCTTTCACTATGAGGTGATGATTGGGATCCTTGTGTTGTCAGAGTGCAGTATGACACCGCTGGAGGTAGTGCCAGATAGATTTTCAAGAGATGGAAATGGCTATTGGAGAGCTCAATCTGAGCTTTATTTGTCTATGTGTAACTTGAGATAGAGAACTTTACAATTGGATTTGTTATTTGGGTAATTGAATTTGCTATTTAAGACTGTTTCTGTTAAATGCCCTGAGACAACTTTTGTGTGGTTTAGAGCTATAAATAAATAAATTAAGAATAATATCAGGATTTAATTGGATTACCTTATTTTTAAGCTAATCTTAAATTAAGAAAAAGTTGAATTGAGTGAGTTCTTGAACCAGGAGGGATGTTCTGATGACACATAATGCACGATTGTTCATATAGGTTGCTGAAAACCCACAAGCAAGTTGCAGTTTGACATCTTGGACTGGTTCTGAAGTGCCCAGCAGTGTATCACATGTGCAGGGTTGATGAAAAACTAGGCTGACAAGAACTTGTGACTTCATGAGACCACATCCTGTTCTGCTACAAAACAACAACAGATTAATCTGAGTCTGGAGCGCATGGACTGAACTGAAACAAAATGCTGATGTCTGTGGACCTGCAATTTTGTCCAGGAAGGGGAGTTGGACTAACATCATGATGAACTCTGAACTTGTAGTATCTCCAAAGTCACACTGGAGAGAACCTGAGGCGGGCAGTCACTATATGTCTGGATTTGAGTGTCGACTTTTGCATGTGATGTACGGTGGTGCGTTCACTCCGGATCCAGGATATATGCTACATGTTGCTCTGACGTAAATGCACCCACATAGACACACTTTTCAAACAATACAGCAAAATTTTGATTTTGAATTGTAGTATTGTGGTCACTGGAACACCTGCCTGATTCAATGGCTTTTAGACAAAAAGAAGAGATTTATAATCTTACAACTTTGTATCAAAATGAATAATGTTACCCCTGAACACATTATAGGCTTTTCCATTGGGTTCACTTTGTCTTTACAGATTAGTCTCCAGGAGTCATAAGGACTCAGTGACAAGAAAGAGAAAATTATGTTTGTATTCTTTTTAGTTTAACAAATGTTGGTCTGCAATATGAGCTGGAAAATCTGAACTGTGGTTGATCTCACATTTCCTATAGAGCGCTAATTTGGAAAATAAATACATAAATAAATTATCATGTACAGGGGATGATTCGGTTCACACATAAACAGTATTTTGGGCGAATACAAAACAGGAATCTTATTAACCAATAACCAAAACGGGAAAACTTTATTTAGATATTTCTGAAACAGGACACACTGGTGTACTGTTTCAGAAAAATGGGGGAGATATATAGTGATTGATGTACAGATTTTATGGATTTGACTTGCTAGAAAATTAAAAGGAGATGCCAATGTACGAATTTTATCAACTTCAATATACAAATTTTATCAACTTCACAACAAAACAGTAAACACTAATAATATCACTTCACAACAAAACAGTACACACTGAAAAAAACAAAAGAGACAAGACATTAAGGATGCTTTTGGAGAGAATTGAAGGATGCTTCATCATTTGTGTAAAGCTTGTGTCTAGCTCGATCAGAAAACGCAATGTTTGATGTTGTATTGTACTGATTTGAAAGAAAATATATTTTCTGCGCATGCGTTTAATATTTTTTTCCTACAGACAGGAGGAGGTAAGACAAATAAATTATCTTAACTAAAAACTAACATCTCTCATGCCAAATATTCACCACTAAAAACTTAAACTTTTCTGATTCTGATTACTCACTTTCACTGCATGTGGTAATAACACACAATGTCTTTTGATTTTTATGTTTTCTTGTGAAAATAACTGTGCTTATTCTAGGAAGATCCAGAGTGAGGACTCTTGACCCAACATATCCTTTTTTTTGGTTCAGGTTTGTAAACATGAAGAGAGGAGATGAAAGTACAAATTAAATGTGATTTATGTTGTTCTATAAAGCTATTACAGTGTAGAAGTAATAATGAAATATGCTATTTTGACAAACCCCTTTAGTGGAAGAGACAGAAAATACAGTTACATGCCTTAAAGGGCTGCATTTGGACTAAAACATAGAACATCATATGACCTACCACAACAGACAGGACAAATTAGAAAAGATCTGAAGACAGACCCCGTAGGCAACGATGTAAAAGATTTTTGTAGATTTTTGTGTTACAGGTGGCAGATAAAAGGAGGACAGTCTCTGGGTGCAGCAACTGCTCTCACCTGAGATAAGAAACGAAGGAATACAGGTACAACACATCTTTTGCAAAATTCAGAACCTTGGTATCAGGCTTTCATTCACAGGTGACAACACCGAAGGAGAAATGAACCTGGGAGGTCCCACACACTCGGTGCTGCTGAATGTCATCATAAGAGGAAGGGACCGAGGTAGACCAGACCTCATCAGGTAGTTGAGAGAACCTCACATGCCAGCAGAGGAGCCAAACCCGTTGGGATCGATCTGGTTGATGAAAGCCCCCACTTTGTCAGGACAGGTGACCTGACTGTATTGAGATGACTGGAGCCACCCCCAAAAAAGCCCCATTATACCCAAAGCCCATTATGCCCCTTTTTACCCCACTTTATTGGCCTGACAAGACAGTCTGGGAAAGGAGACCGGAGTCTCCAAGCCCTAACACACATTCCTGGAAAACTTGAACTGAACTTATACCCCCAAAGAAAAACGACAAGATGGACACGCTGATTTTAGGCCTCCCCAGTGTACACACGTCCCTAGAAAAGTTTAAAAAACATACTGATAGCAGAGACTATTACACACATGAAGAAAACTCCACGGTCCTACAATTTCATCACCGCTGAGCAACTAAGGAGCCCTCACATGGGAGGGCCTCCCGACTCTACAAAACGCTGAGGGAAAGGAAAATTGATGTTTGTTGTTGCTTTTTATTTGGTCATTTCAGGAGAACAAAGTACAATAGTTTTAGTATCAGAATTAATAGTTAAAATAGTCACAATGCTTTACACTCGGACCTAAAAACCTGTTCTATTTTTATTATTTTAGATTAGTTTAAAGTGATGATTCAGTTATCTTTGTAGTTCATAAAGAATTACTGCTCGCTCATAAAGAGCCCACATAATTCTAGTTTTGCTTGGTCTTTGTGTGATTTTTATTTTTCTGCCTTTGATTTACTGGTTCCGGGGCCCACAAGCTGAAGATACTGAGTGGACCTGAAGTTCAGGGTCACCGCCAGAGAGGGCCTGGTGTGATGACGTGTTTTCCTCCTACGCTCTTACCATCAACCCTGGGTTTCCGCATCATTCACACAGAATCTTCAGTTAAATGTGATGCCCACATAAATTTATGGTTTGCATATGGTAAAACTTAGTTTTAAATAATAAACAGTAGGTAATGTTGGATAAAATTAAAATGTTATCATTTAAAACTGTTTTTAGACTTCTCACTATTTAATTAAACTCT
This sequence comes from Nematolebias whitei, assembly GCF_014905685.2. Taxonomy (NCBI): domain Eukaryota; kingdom Metazoa; phylum Chordata; class Actinopteri; order Cyprinodontiformes; family Rivulidae; genus Nematolebias; species Nematolebias whitei. The sequence goes on from NC_056509.1 coordinate 886,547, forward strand.
GACCCCAAACATCCAGAGTTTTGTTCTCAGATAATGTGCGTGTGTACTAAGACCAGATCTTGGGTTTTTAAAAAAACAGATGGCGGCTATTTAGTTCTGACCTTGCACATCCTACCTCCGTATCAATCTGTCTGTATCAAACTGTATCTGTTGTATTTCGTTAATCATTTGTGTGGCTCCGCTGCGTCGGAGAAAATCGTTGGTTACATACTGTAACCCCAGATTCTATGAGTATAAGCGTAGCCCTTTAAGGCTGTCGCTGATGGGTTTATCCCGATATGCAAAGCATTGCACTGAAAAATATAGTCCACGTCCACCTGCTGTGTGGACCCCACCCGGTCCGTATAAATTACGTTAAGAGCAGGAAATCGGCTCCCAAAATAGCTTTTTCTTCAGCCATTTAGGAGCCAGTGAGGCCCGACGCTTAAAGGGCTACGCTTATACTCATAGAATCTGGGGTTACAGTACGTAACCAACGTTCTATTTCGTATAAGCTTCGCCCTTTAAGGCTGTCGCTGATGGGTTAAGGGCGAAGCGGATGTTGTCCTCGCCTCACTGGGTCCATTCGAACACCGTATGAAGCAGAAGCTTGCCCAAGAAACGTCTTGTCACTCAGCTCCCCATGTGTGTAACTACGCATTGCGTAATTATGTGTGCCATGCACAGACGCATGTTGTGTAACTATGCGTTCTGAAAGCATGAACGCCCCAGAAAATTCAACGGGGAGGGAAAAATGCTGAAAAGAGCCATGAACCAACCGGTTTACGGCTGAACAGTATGAATAGATTAATAATAACAGGAGAGCTGATTATTAATCAAATGAACTGATTGGTAACAATAGTCGTGAACTGATTAGTGACAATAGAACCAAAATAACAATCACAATTTGTGACTGAAAACAACATCTCACACTGTAATGCATGCAGACAGATGTGAGTTAAACGGAGTTCCATGAAATAACAATATTCATTCTGTAAACACTAAGCACAGAATATGTCATGGAACGAGCAGTCACATCACGTAGATAAAAGTGTAGTATGACATATATGCTGAAATATATTCATACATTTACGGGTTCTTCATTTTTCTGACCGTGTAAATGTCGTGCATTGAGTTTAACAGAAATGTAACGAGAGACGTTATTTATCTTTGACCCATCAAAATGAATGCGGTCATTTATTTGCAGAATCAAAGTTTAACATCAAACATTTACATTAATTTGGCAAAATATGAAAACAATAACATGGCTAGTTTCACAGGAAGTGAGAACAATACGGCGATTATCCTCACTTTTCAGCAGAACAGCAGACATCAATCACACGGCGGTGATTGAGAACTTTGCTTCAGACATTTCTAAAATATCTGTAATGATTTTAGGAGAAAGGAGAGTTTAAGATGGAAAATGGAGATTTATCTTACAGAGAGATGTGTGAGGGAATTTATCTGTTTGACCAGAAACGTGCACGCTCCTTCAGATCTCAGCTTGGCCACGGTACGCTTGGTCGAAGTAGAACTTTTACCTGGTTGATAATAGATCAGGTCGGCGTGAAGTCCTTCTTTTGACTCTTTCAGCGTCTCCGTTGAGAACAGCTAAAATACTTTTAGGAGTCGTGTGAGGTTATCCAAACAGAAGTTATAATTCCCAAAATCGTCTCTGCATCCTGGATTGCAAGAATTCTGAACTCCTTCAGAACTCTACTCGTCACATCTCATCCCTGAGAGAACTCTGAAGCTTCTCTATCAGAGAACTTTTTCATCTCACTTCTCCATGAGCTGCATCCGAGCGTTGAACTGGGAAGTTGCCACATTTAAATGGGTCGACTTCCGGTTCATTTGAGAGCTTTCTAATTGGTGGATGGACCAGAACAGAGGTGTGGTTTGTGATGTAAGGTGTTATGAAAGTCAAGGATAGAGATTAGGATTGTTTAAAACAGACAGAAAGATTATTGGAGAAAACCAGACTTCGTGGAGTCAAACTCTCCTTATCTTCTGTAAAAGTTAAACATGACATTTCTTTTCAGTAAACTTTTTAGTTGACCGAAACCTGAACTTTAACACACACTTACAAACTTGCTCATTGAAGACAGAAAAATCAAGAAATGCATATTACCCTGATTTCTTCTTTGAATGAGGAATGAAAATCATTACTTACTGTTTATGTAAAATAAAAATGAGTAGTTCTCTTCAACCTGTAAACATTGTTTGAACTAACACAATTTGATTATTAAAACATTTGTAAAATAGTAATGATCATAGAGAATTGTCATTTCTACTTGATTAATTCAAGAAAGAAAGTCTCAGGATGGGTCAAACTGTATTTCTGGATGCAGATCAATGAAATGACAGTTTCTGTCCATCTGGTCAGATTTGACATCAGGTCAAGTTCACTACAAAAGTGAATGAATGAGCAGGGTGTTGACCACGCGGCCGCAGTGCAAAATGTCCTGCATTGTCATACCATTATGCAAAGCAGTCGAAGATGCGATACCCTTGGTCGAGTGTGCTCTGAGGTTGACAGGAGGCTCTAAATCTGATGCTCTGTAGGCTTCAGAAATGGCCTCACACAGCAAGTGTGACAAGTGCTGGGTGGATAACGGGCAACCTGCAGATGTATCTCTATAATGCACAAACAAATGTTGACGCATTGCAGCTGTGCATGCTATGTAACATGTCAACGCCCACACCGGACAGAGAAGATGAAAAGATGCTACTCCTTCTGATCTGTGTGTGTGTGGGGGGGACCCCTCCAACGATATCGCTCTTGATTTAAAGGAGCTTGTGATGTTTTTAGGCATAAAAGCTGGGTTTGGTCTAAAATCAGCTGAGCTGCCATCAGCCTGAATTCTGAGACATGATGGAGTGACAGAGAGGGCAGATAAATCACTCACTCTCTTAGCGGATGTTAAAACCAACAGCAGGGCTGTTTAAAGAGACGAAAATTTAAGTGGAACCTGATCCAGAGGATCAAATGGAGCTTTTATCAGGACCTGCAGGACCAGTGTTAAATCCCACTGTGGAACAAGTGGGTGTGAAACAGGCCTGTGTCTCTGTACACCTTTTAGAAAACGCTTCATCAGCGGACGATTGAAACCTATTCTATCTCCGAACCCTTTGTGGCAGGAAGAGATGACTGCAGCGTACGTTTTAATCGTGTTAGAAGCCAAATTTCTGTCCATCAGCTGCTGCAGAAAGGACAGCATGCCACCTAAGGACATGAGGTGGCCTCTACACCCTTCTCTGTACACCAGCGCTGAAAAACTGTCCGCTTTGATGTGTACAGTGCTGTAGAGTCAGCACGTGAAACCTGAATTGTGCGCACTACATCCTGTGGGAGACCCATCCTCTCTAAGCGGATCCGCTCAGCGGCCAGACCCACAGGTGCTGGCCTATTTCTGGGTAACTCCCGATCGCTCCTCCTGCCTGGAGGAGAGCATCCTCCCTCCAAGGCAGTTTCCACGGGCGCCCCGACAGCAGGCGTTGCAGAACTGGGAACCATGGTGCGCTCACGCGTTCGGGGGCCACCAGGAGAGCTGTCAATCCCTCCTCCTGAACTCGGTTCAAGGAACCGTAAATCAGAGGAGGTGGAGGAAAAACGCGTACAGAAGCATTTTGGGCCATGGGCTGTGAGCAAACGCATCCACCCCCAGTGGTGGTTCATCTCGCGAGCTCAGAGAAAACCATAATTGACACTGAGCGTTTTCTCGTGTCACAAACAGGCCCACAGCTGCTATTTCAATCTGAGTCAAAACGCTCCGTCAGAGGATGATTAAAGGTTGTTCTGTCTCCGACAACTTTGAGACAAGAAGAAAACGTGGCTGCAGCATACGATAATCGTGCTGAACACCAGATTTCTGTTCATAGACTGCTGCAGAAAAGGACAGCATGTTGTCCAGTGGACATGAAGTGGCCTCTATGCCTTCTCTGTACACCTTTTAAAAAACGTTTCATCAGCAGATGATTAAAAACTGTTCTGTCTCGAACATTTCATGACAGGAAGAGATGGCCGCAGTGAACGTTTTACACGAGCTGAATGCCAGATCTCTGTCCATCAGCTGCTGCAGAAAGGATGGCACGCCACCTAGTGAACATGAAATGGCCTCTACACCTTTCTCTGTACAGCAGCGCTGAAAAACCGACCACTTGATGTGAACAGTGCAGTTGTGGTTGTAGCACGTGAATCCTGAATCGTACGCACTACATCTTGAGAAAGATCCATCCTCTCAAAAAGATCCGCACAGCGGCCAGACCACAGGTGCTGGCCTATTCTGATTAACTCCTGATCGCTCCTCCCGCCTGGAGGAGAGCGTCCTCCCTCCACGGCAGGTTCCACGAGTGCCCCGATAACAAGTGTTGTAAGCCTGGAACCATGATGCGTTCACGCACTTGGGACAGATGAGCTGTCAGCCCCTCCTCCTGAGCTCGGTTCAGAAAACTGTGATATCAGAGGGAGAGAGGGAGATGAAGAAGCATTACGACCACAGGCTGTGAGCAGACACGTCCACCCCTAATGGTGGATCGTCCCGTGTCTCCATGATAATTATAGTTGACATTGAGCGTTCTCTCGTGTTGCTACACGTCCACAGGCGCTCGCAGGATTTCTGCCGTGTCTGAGCCATAGCTCTGGATGGAAGGTCCCAGGTCCCTGTGCCGCAAAGGACCGTCTTTGGACATCACATCCGCCCCCTGTTCAGAATACATGAGATGTACCCTACTCCAATGGAGAGCAGATTGGGTGTGCCCCACACAGCATCTATCTCACAATGTGGCACATGGGTTGAGCGCATACATCTCCTGCCAGTTATGTATGCAACAGTCGCTTGCTGTCTGTGTGAATCAAAAAACTCTGATGATTCTGCAGCTCAAGGCAAGTGTTGAATCACATTCAAAGAACCCTGTGCGACATTCCAAAAACATTTAAATGAACTGCTATGTGGAGAACCACAGCACCCCCACAGCTTGTTAAATGTGTGTACCTCTGTGAAATCTGACATGTGTGATGTAGGTCTGCTGACGGAAACAGCTGATATCACTCAACCGGTTTACGTGAGTTACACTGCTGCCACCTGTCTATACAAACTGCCCAGCAGCAGCAGGTGTCCAGATAAAGCAGCATCCTCCTCCCTGCTCTGTGCGGCGGCTGCAGAGCGGCTCAGGCACATTAATGGAATGTTGTTTCTCACAGTTCAAAATTGACAAACCTAAAGTAAATCTCATCTTTCCGTTTCGTTGGGACCAGGGAGTGACGAGAGAGGAACCCTGCGTTCTGAGACTCTGGAAAATTACATTTAAATCAGAATTTCCTGAGCTTCTGCGAGAGGGGACGAGATCTGTTCAGAAATGACAGAAAACGTCATTAGAGTTCTTCCGCACCAGGCTTGAGCTGTACTACAGCGTGAATCCCTGGATGAAAATGGTTTGCCTATCCGTCTGGAGCGCGCGCTCATTGCCACTCGTTTATAAAGTTATAAAGCGGGCACACATTTATGCTGTGAAACTCACACGCATGCTGATGTGAGCTGGTGCGCGCTGTAGGAGAAAGAAAAAACGCGCGCCCCCGAGCATGCGAATCGTTTGTGCGTTTGCTGATGCTGCGGGACGCAGCTCATGTGTTGTGCTCACGTTGTGTGCAGCTGCTCCGTGTAAACGCTCAGGGAGCGGGTGCACGTATGAGCCGATGTGCCCTGAAGAGTCGTGTGTGTGCGTGCCCTCATTCATGCGACGCCTTAAGCCAGGATTGCCGCGGGAGCGCAAGTTTGATGCTGGTGCGGTCAGGAAGCAGCACGCGGCATCGGTGGGGTGAGGTCACCAATGGGCTCAGTCTGCAGAAACACGTTCATTCTTGGCTGCAAACCACGTGAGCTTTTGAGTGATTCCACGAGCTGCAGTATTAATTCAGAAAACCTTCTTCGAGGATGAAGGAGCGGAGCCGCTGTGAGGCTTGTGAAACTGTTGACGCCGCGGGAGCGTGCGTTTGACACCACTGAGATGAAAACGCGTGTCGCTCCTGCCGAGAGCGAGATATGTTACTGGGCTCGTACCACGGTCTCACGTTAACGTTGACGTGAACTGCAGGCGCTGAGAGCTGCGTGCGCGCTTTCATGCCGCGGGAGCGCGTGTTGGCACCGCTGGCAGTGAATGAAACAACCTTAACAGGCTAATTCGTGATGAGTGTGTGTGCTGGGGCCGCTAGTCAGATCATCCGTTCTGACAGCCTGGCTAAAAGACACTTCATCATAAAATGATGTTATTCCACATCTCGTGTCATCAACACACCTCCAGCAACCCAACACTTGGCTATCCTCCCTTGAGCTCTGTTTGTTGTCCTAGAGGGCCCCCTGTTGGCGAAGTCTGGGAAAAAATGAACTTCCAAATGCCGGGGACATCTGACGGGAGGGGCTGGCGTAGCAGAGCTGGGGAGGCGTTGTGAAGCCGTGGAGCATCTAAAAATGATCTCTCGCTGATGAAAAGGCCCTCCAACAAAAGCTTCTGAAGCTCTCCTGAGAGGAAGGTGGAGTGATGAGCCAGGAGAACCTCTGGGACCTCGTTCTCTGGCTGCGATGCGGGGCGGCAGACAGCAAAAGAGGCACACTGGTTGGGGATGACGTCAGCTGCCCTGTAGACGGAGCGTACTGCAGGGGCCGATAGCGTCATTAGCTACGAGAGCGGAGCGAGCTGAAGGTCAGAGGTCCCACCGTCTCATCCTGCCTCTGAACGTGTACGCCAACAGCGTAACATGTTGTTCGCTGTGGCCGTCTGGAACGCATGCTGATGAGCTCAGTTAGAGAGCGGTGTCACCGTCTCGGTTACGCCAACCGGAGGCACGGGACGCTGGTCCATCTGGAACATGTTGCTCCAATGAAGCCTCCGTCAGGCTTGGCTCCAAGGGGCACTGAGGGACTTTCCACTTGGTGAACCCCTGCTCTGGAGATGGGTGCGGACTGTGGAGACTGGCCCCCCCAACCTACCAGGAAAAACTGGCTGTGACCTCGCCCGTAGGACGTCCTGTTGGGAAAACGAGGCCAGGTGGATCTGAGGCATTTCAGCTGCTGCTGCTGTATATTTTTTTTCTCCCTGATTTGTTGGCAGCACTCATCATACTCACCTGCTACAGATGACTCATCTGCTCACTGGCTTTATAAGGATTCACTGTGGATCAGGACTTCGCTGAAGCAACGCTTATGTTTGGTAAAAGCAGCTCAGCCTGAAAGTCTTGGTTATCTGTGCCTGTTAATGTTTGTTTGTTTATTTACCTGCCTCCAAAGTGGAACACCCTGAGCCTCCTGAGAAACACTCCCCTGAGATCTGAGAGCTACTCACCTGAGACCATCTGCACGCTGCCTGTCTGCCTCCTCCACAAACCTGTAAATATTCACCTGTACACCTGCACCTGTAAATACACCTGGAACCTGGAAACTCACCTTCAGAGCTGAAGACTCTGCACCCACCTGTAAGAAGACATTACTCTCCAACTTACCTGACGAATCTGCTCCACAGAAAACTAATCCTCGTTCCTACCACTTTCAGATCCCGACCCCATCCTTCCCTGGTTTAAATAAACATATTATTATAAACTTTTCTGAGCCTGCTGTTGTTCTGGGTTTATCCACATTGACCTCATTTAAAACCTGACAGGATCAAGACGGTGAGCCGGACTGGAACCTAGTAAAAACAACCTTCCCACCGGATCATCCGAACTGGCGGGAAAGGCGTGGGACGTAAAAGAGGGTCCCTTCATGTCAGCCGCCTCCTGGGTTACGCCGGGCAACCCCAGAGGGCGCCGTCGGCCGGGAGCGGTGTGATCGCCAATGCGAAACGAGGTGGGATGAGGTGAGCATTCGCTCAGCCCCCCTCCACCAACACTACGCTCTCCAGGAGGGAATGAGCAGCAGGGCTGCAGCTGAGCGCCGCCTGTCCCGGAGGAACCAATTGATTCGCTCCGAGGGTCGGCGATAAGAGGAAAATTACAAGATGGCGTTGTCCAGCATGTAGCGACCTGTCATTGAGAAATATTCCTCGGCGCTTACCTTGAAACAAGACTGCTCGTCAGCTTCTCCTCGGGGAGGAGAGCTCACCGGACGACCGGAGGTCGACGTGCCGGGCCAAGCATTCTTAACAAAGGTTGATCATCTACACAACTTTCCTTCTTCGTTCTTCTGACAGTGCTATTAGCTTGCTGAAGAAAAATGGGAGCCGATTTCCCACTCTTAACGTAATTTATACAGACCGGGTGGGGCCCACACAGCAGGTGGGCGTGGACTAAATTTTTCAGTGCAATGCTTTGCATATCGGGATAAACCCATTAGCAACAGCCTTAAAGGGTGAAGCTTATACGAAATAGAACTGTATCTGTTGATTTGTGTCTTGTTTCCTCACTCCTCCTACTTCTAAATACAACACAAGCTCTCCAGTCGGACTGGTGGACTTCGCCTTGATGTTTGGTCAGGACGAACTCCCACCTCTGCAGAGGCGCTCATTAAATTCTTACACTCTGTTTTGTGTGTGAATTCTTTACAAAGGAGTTACGAGAGAAAAACCCTTACAGTGTAGAGGCCACTTCATGTCCTCTAGGTGGCGTGCTGTCTTTTCTGCAGCAGCTGATGGATAGAAATATGGCGTTCAGCACGATTAACGTACGCTGCAGCCATCTCTTCTTGTCACAAAGTTTCGGGAGCATTTTTTAAAAGGTGTACATAGACGCAGGCCTGTTTTCATGCCCATTTGCTCTACAGTGGGATTTAACGCTGGTCCTGCGAGCCCTGATCTAAGCTCTATCTGAGCTACTGAATCAGGTTCCAACTAAATTCTTGTCTCTTAAAACAGCCCTGCTGCTGGCTTTAACATCCGCTAAGAGGGTGAGAGATTTACCTGCCCTCTCTGTCGCTCCATCATGTCTTAGAATTCAGGCTGATGGCAGCTCAGCTGATCTAAGGCTGAATCCAGTTTTATGCCTCAAACATCACGAGCTCTTTAAATTAAGAGTGATATCGTTGGAGGGGTCCACCCCCCCACCCCACAATCAGAAGAAGAAACATCTTTTCATCTTCTCTGTCCTGTGCGGGCGTTGACGTGTTACATAGCGCACACAGCTGCAATGCGTCAAACTCAACATTTGTTTGTGCATTATAGAGATGCATCTGCAGGTCGCCCATTATCCACCCAGCGCCTGTCACACTGGTTGTGTGAGGCCATTTCTGAAGCCTACAGAGCATCGGATTTAGAGCCTCCTGACAACCTCAGGTCACACTCGACCAGAAGTATCACATCTTCGACTGCTTTGCATAATGGTATGACAATGCAGGATATTTGCACTACGGCCGCGTGGTCAACACCCTGCTCATTTAATCGCTTTCATCTACGTGATGTGACTGCTCGTTCCATGACACATTCTGTCCTTAGTGTTTTAACAGAATGAATATTGTTGAGTCATGGAACTCACATCTGTCTGCATGCATTACAGTGTGAGATGTTGTTATCAGTCAAGTTGTGATTGTTATTTTGGTTCTATTGTCATTAATCAGTTCATGACTATAGTTACCAATCAGTTCATTTTATTAATAATCAGCTCTCTTGTTATTATTAATTTGTTCATACTGTTCGGCCGTGAACCGGTTGGTTCATGGTTCCTTTTCAGCTTTTCTCCCCTCCGTTGAAACTTTTCCAGGGCGTTCATGCATTCAGAACACATAATTACACAGCGTGTGTCTGTGCATGGTACACATAATTACGCAACGTGTAATTACGCACATGGGAGCTGAGTGACAAGATGTTTTTTGGGCAAGCTTCCGCTTCATATGCTGTTCGAATGGACCCAGTGAGGCGAGGACCACATCTGCTTCGCCCTTAACCCATCAGCGACAGCCTTAACGGGCGAAGCCTATATGTAATGAACGTTGGTTACGTAATGTAACCCCAGATTCTATGAATATAGGTGTAGCCCTTTAAGCGTCGGGCCTCACTGGCTCCTAAGTGGCTGAAGAAAAAGCTATTAGGGAGCCGATTACCCACTCTTAACATAATTTATACGGACCGGTTGGGGCCCACACAGCAGGTGGGCGTGGACTAAATTTTTCATTGTAATGCTTCGCATAACGGGATAAACCCATCAGCGACAGCCTTAAAGGGCTACGCCTATATTCATAGAATCTGGGGTTACAGTACATAACCAACGTTTCATGAACAGATCGTGATGAAATGACGCCACTAGATGGTACAATTGCGATGATAAACTTAATTTTTGATATTGTTCTCTATGAAATAATATATTTTTACAGCTAACGGCCACGAAGAAGAGACCAAATGATTTTGATAAATACATAAAATGGGGTTTTATGATATAGATTTTCTAGGGGGAAACTTATGACATTTTTCAATCTAAATTGTTATTAAATTAAAGGGTGGTGGAATGGGTGAAATGATTTGTTGGTTAATTGGGAATGTTACTATATTAGATCACCAGGGGGAGTTGGGAGGTTTTATTATTTACATACATATGCATGTTAAAACATGTTAAATGTTTAAATTGGGTTTTATTCACAAATACATTTTTTCTGCTGCTAAACATACCGGCAGCGCTCTGTGCAATTAAGTTGGGTATAACATGACTGAAGGGGAAGGGGGCACAGAGATTTTTTTTTCTTTTTCTTCTTTTTCAGATGGACACAATGGACCAGGCCTGCCCTTGGATTCAAAAAGAGAAGATTCAGGTTCTACAACTGATTAACATATTAGATAAGAACGCTTTCTTGCATTAGGACACCTCCTGCAATTATTAAATCATATATTTAGAGCTCAGACTTAGACAAATATTAGAAATTTCCATTATGTCATTGCAACACACCAGGGGGATGTTGAAATCCTAGGCAGATGTCCAGGGCTGGATCAGGCAACATGAGGCTGGCAGGTCACACGCTAGCTGTCAGCTGTGGCATCTTATTTGACCTGAGGCTGCCAGGTCACACCCGCTATAGCCTGTAGGCATCTCCCGCCAACATACAAGGAGTAGTTTACATTCAACCAGAGGAAAGTGATTAATTGCTTGCTTATCTGGCGGTATTGAACTGGGAGTTTTTATGTGGGGGAACCCCTTCAGGGACACCCGCCCAGGGGGAGTTGTTATGATATTTTTTGTACTGGGCCTATGGTTTTGATCTGCTCGGAGCTGGAATTATAATGAAATTATGACCCGGTTCTGACTGGGTTAAACTGGGCCAGCAACTCTAAAGAGAGTCTCCCTGGGATTGAATATTTGTCACGGAATAGAGTTTGGTCTGCTTGCCACATCACGTAGAAAGGCTTTTGAAGCACCATCTCATATTTCCTAACACGTCAGTCCACATAAGATCCATTGAGATCACACTTAGTCACACCCCCTCATACAATGACAGGTTGAGCTTTCCTTCTGCGAAGGCGGAGCCTTAGGACCCTATAAATGAGTAATGACACGGGACATCGGGACTCTTCCAGGTCTGTGAACGCGTCACAGACCGGAGAGTCCAGCGCTGTAAAATTGTAACCTTTTCCTGCCTTTCTGAATAATCGATAAAACTTAATTGATGTTTCCTTGATTTATTGATAGTATGAGTTGCCACTTGTGAGAGAGATAGAACCAGAGGAAGCGGTGGGGGCTGGCTGAGGGTCCAGGGTCAGAGAGGAAGCCTGAGGCCCACGGCTAACGGTAGCTAGCTGCAGTGACTGACGACCCGCAGTCAGCCCCAAAACATAAAACGCTGACCACCAGCTGAAAAGGAAGATGCAGTGCGCAGGGCTTTAAGCTTTACCAGCCGCCCAGCACGTTTTCCCCAGTGTCTGTAGCGATGTCTCCGGGCAGGGAGGTGTGGAGCGCAACAGAAGTAAACTGGCACTTTCGCCAGCAGGGGGGAAGGAGGGGGGGATCCAGAGGTACGCTCATATTGGTCCAAATAAGCGACATCGGCGGCAGAAAAACGAAGATCTTGAAGCTGTTGTCGGTCATACACCAGCAGCGAGTTTATGTCCCAGATAAAAAAAAACGAACTTAGGACCATATAAATGAGTAATGACATGGGAATAAATAATCCCAACACCATCAGCAGAGGTGGATTGCAAGCCATGTACACGGGCGCCATCTTACCGGAAGTCAGACTATGGTGATGTTGTTTACATGTGTGCTTCAAACAGTTGTTTACAGTCATTAAATCCAGTGTACCACTGTGCATTAAGATTTATTACTGGCTGTAGCTACCTTACTCATCACTGTGATCTCTATCTTAAAACCAGTATGTCTCCCCGTTTAACAGGCGACATGTGCATTGGATGATTTTGGTGTATACGTCTTTTATTGGCCTACTTCCGCATTATTTATGTACTTTTATTTTGAAGAATGGACAGTAGTTATGCCTTACGCTCTAACGACTATTTGCATCTTCATGTTCCTTGTGTAGGAACAGAAAAGGGCAAGAAAGCTTTTAGCTTTACAGCCCCCTCAGCTTGGAATGCCTTGCAAGCTGAATTAAAACTGACAGAACTTGTTACTTTGAGTGCTTTTTGCAAACTTTTAAAAAACTGACAAAGGATATCTTGTCAACAGTGCCTGTGTTTTAAATCTTAAATTGTTATAGTTTTAAATTATAATTTATTACAATTATTGCCATTTACCGTTATACTGTATGTTATTTATTTATTTTTAATTTCTGAAGTCTTATTCTAATCTGGTTACTTGTTTTTGTTTTTTATCAATCAATCAAATCAATCAAACTTTATTTATAGAGCCCTTTCCAGCAGCCAAAAGGTGCACAAAGTGCTGCACAGTACAGAAGTTAAAAACAAACAAGAATAAAAAAATCAGTCAGTTAAAAACAAAAACAATTAAAACATAGCAAAATTGTCAAAGACCTACTAGGTATTAAAAGCCTGCCTGAATAAAAAGGTTTTAAGATTAGATTTAAAATGCTCCATGTCAGTGATGGAGCGCAAGTCCTGAGGTAGCTGGTTCCAGAGTCTGGGTGCAACAACCGAAAAGGCCCGGTCACCCCATCGTTTGTAGTTAGACTTTGGGACAGAGAGTAGAAATGTATTAGATGATCTCAGTGTTCTCCTATATTCATGGACAGCTACAAGATTAGTCAAATATAGTGGGGCAAGACCATTGAGAGCTTTAAAAGTGAATAATAAAATTTTAAATTTAATTCTAAAATCGACTGGAAGCCAGTGGAGAGAAAATAAAACAGGGGTGATGTGTTCACGTCTGGGGGTGTTGGTTAAAAGTCGAGCTGCAGCATTTTGGACCAATTGCAGGCGTCTAATGGAGGATTGGGAGATTCCTGCATATAGGGAATTGCAGTAGTCGAGCCTTGAAGTTATAAAAGCATGGATGGCCTTTTCCAAGTCAGAACGCTTTAAAAAAGGCTTAACTTTGGATAAAAGACTTAACTGATAAAAACAGGCCTTGACTACAGAGGATATTTGTTTAACAAACTTTAAGTCCTTATCAAATGTCACTCCCAAGTTTTTAACTGTGGATCTGAACTTGGATGTCAGAGCACTGTAGATGAACAGATGCTCAGATATATTCATCAATTAACGCGGATTCCTCATTTTTCTGAACTGAATAAAACGTGCATTGAATTTAATGAAATGCAAACGTGAGACGTCATTTATATTTGACCCATCAAAATGAATGCGGTCATTTATTTACAGAATCAAAGTTTAACATCAAACATTTACATTAATTTGGCAAATTATGAAAATAACAACATAAGCAATCAATCAGGAAAAATCATACGGCCATGATTTTTCAGTTGCTTCACCACAGACATTTATGAAAACTGTACAATTATGATCTTTTACCCACACGGCGGTGGATGAGCACTTTACACAGACATTTCTAAATATCTGGAAGAATTTCTACTTGAGAGAGGAGTTTAAAGATGGGAAAGAAGTTTAAAGAAGAGTAAAAGATGGGGTTTGAGGGAGTGTGTTAACAGAACGGCACTCTCTGGGCTTTCTTCAGCTTTTCTTACGGTACACTTCGGTGGTGAAATCGACTCTTTTACCTGGAGATGTCTCAGGCGAGATTCCGTTTAACGCACCCTTGAGCGTCTCCGTAGGATGCTGTTACTCCTCCGGAGTAGCGGCGAGACTGTCCGACACAAGCTCACCTCAGTGGAAAATGTTATAATCCCATGAACCTCGGAAGAGCTCTGTTGTCATGTCAGGATCTTCCCGGCTCCCAGAACTGGGCTTCTCTCACAGAACTGAACAGAACTGTGTATCCAACAGAGCCTCCAACAGCACTCCAGCAGAACTGAGCAGAAACTGAGTAGACCAGGAAGTACCGACATTTTAAAGAGCTGTTTTTCCCGGTTCATCTGGGAGTATTCCCATTGGCCAGAACCGACCAGACGGGGTGTGTTTTGTGACGTAAAAGGTTAGAAGACAGCAAGAATTGTTATGGGACAGATCAGAAATGTTCTCACAGACAGAGAGAGTTTTGTTTTGGCGCGTTTCAGAAACAGGTGCCAAAACCTCTATATTTATGTCTGAGAGGATTCTAAAAACATGACAGTTCGTTCCAACAACTGGTTTTGCGTTTGACTCCAACCTTGGACCAACTTACACTTGCTCATTCAAAGACAGAAGTCAGAAAATGCATAAAAATCTGTAACAGACCTCAACATGAATTCTAACTTTGCATGAGAATTAAAAATCATTACACAGTTAATAAAATCGACTAGTTCACTGCAACATCTAAAATGGTTTGAACTAAGACACTTTGATTATCAACATCTGTAAAATAGTAATGATAATAAAAAAGAGAGTGTTCTTTTCACTTGAATCTTCAAGAAAGAAAGTCTCAGGATGGGTGAACCTGTATTTCTGGATTCAAATCAATAAAATGACAGTTTCTGTCCCACAAGGTTCTTAAGGTCAAGGATTTTGACCTTAGGCTTAGTCGTGACACCAGATTAAGTTCACTACAGCACCAAAGTTACAGGGAGCATCATCACCAAAGAAGATGCATTCTGTCTTTCCTTTGTTTAAAAACAAAAAATTAAGATGAAGCCACTGTTTAATGTTGGCAATACAATCAGCGAAAGGTGTGAGAAGGTTACTGTTTTTAGGTTTCATGGGTAAATAAATTTGTATATCATCAGCATAGCAGTGAAAAGAAAAATTATGTTTGGCTATCACTGATCCAAGGGGCAGCATGTACAATGAGAAGAGGACAGGACCAAGAATAGAACCCTGTGGCACACCACAAGAGAGAGGGGCAGTGGAGGAAGACAGATTATCCAGCATGACAGAGAACGTTCTGTTGGTCAAATAAGCAGTGAACCACTTGAGAGCTGTACCAGAAATTCCAACATAATGTTGGAGACGAGACAACAGGACAGTGTGGTCCACTGTGTCAAACGCAGCTGTAAGGTCCAGCAGCACCAGAACAACGGGACACTTGACATCCATGGACATGGAAATGTCATTATGGACTTTTAACAGGGCTGATTCGGTAGAATGACGGGTTCTAAATCCAGACTGAAATATTTCATAGATACCATGGTTTTCTAAAACAGGTTGTAACTGCATAAAAACAACTTTTTCTAAGACTTTAGCTAAAAAAGGCAGATGCGAAATAGGTCTAAAATTTGATAAAAGTGACGGGTCTAGGAGAGGTTTTTTAAGAAGGGGCCTAACCACAACATGTTTAAATGCAGCAGGGACTATTCCTAGACCAAGGCAGGAGTTTAAAAATGTTAAAATACAGAAACCCACAGAATTAAAAACCTCTTTCAAAAACTTGGAGGGAAGAATGTCCAGTGGGCAATTAGTGAGCTTCATGTGTTGAACAACATCAGTGAGAGTGGCAAGAGACACTGGTTGAAAGTGTTCAAACACGACTGGAGCTACAGAGGCAACAGAGGAGTCAGGAGCAACAGAACTAGTGACCTGTCTGACTGAGGCCACTTTATCTTGGAAGAATTTTAGAAAGTTTTCACAGTTAGTGGCTGTGGCATCTGGTGAAACACGCACAGCTGGGTTAATAACAGTATTAATTGTGTTAAATAACACTCTAGGACAATGGCAGTTATTTGAAATTAAACCAGATAAATATAGACATTTTGCCTCTTTTACAGATTTCTGGTAGTTTATAAGGCATTCTCTCAAAAATTTAAGAGATGAAAGAAGTTTGTCTTTCTTCCATTGTCGTTCTGTTTTCCTACATTTTTTTCCTGAGAGCGCGAGAGGCATCGTTTAACCACGGTTCAGCTCTCGGTTTGGTGGATTTAAACCGAAGAGGAGCGATGGAGTCTAAAATTTCAGAGCAAGTGGTTTGAAAAGAGAGAAGGAAGCCATCTGGAAAAAGTTAATTGGAAACAAAAGTCTGAAAGTCCATAAAAGCAGCAGTAAACAGTCCAGCTGTCTCAGGAGTAAAAATACGACGCCAATGACCCGCAACGGCAGGCCTACTGACTGGTAAGGGGGCTGAAAACTCCAACATGATGGGGAAATGATCTGAGATGGCTGTTTCAGATGTTCCACAGAGTGAGATGGACAGCCCATGAGATATAATAAGGTCCAAGGTATGTCCAAGAAGATGAGTAGACCCATGTACAGACTGTGTTAAGTTAAAAGATGTTAAAAGATTGATAAAATCAGAGGCTAACTGATCAGACAGGCAGCAAACACGAATATTAAAATCTCCACAGATCAACAGATTATCAAATCTGGGGATGGAGTCAGCTAAAAATTCAGAAAATTGTTGAATAAAGTCCTTATTATATTTAGGTGGGCGATAGACAATTGTAACTAATACAGGCTGTGTCAGCTCAGCCACGAACAGCTGTAACTCAAAAGAAGAATATGTTCTGGCAGGTAGAAGTCTACATTTGAAATTGTCTCTAAAAACTTAGGCAATGCCCCCACCGTGACCCGTGAGGAGCTGAGGAAGGGGCAGTCAGGTGGGAGGAGCTCCGAGAAGGCACTGTTCTCATCTGGTCTCATCCACGTCTCCATCAACAAAAGAAAATCCAGTGTGTGAGAGGAGAAAAAGTCATTCATGATAAATGTTTTGTTAGTTAGTGATCTGAAGTTAATCAGTGCCAAACGAACGGAGTTACTAACAGTTTGCTGACATCCACGGTCAAGTGGACGGAGGTTCTCCTGAACGCAGCCCCGGGTGCGGGTCCCAACGAGCCGGTAGCGCGGGCATGGGCAGCTGGCGTCCTGGACAACCGGCCGGAGCCAACGATAGCAATCCCTTGTTAGCTGGTTGTGAAAGCCGTGGAAGTTAAAATCCCGTATCCGGAGTTTGACATGAAGTCCGCTTCTCCTTCCACGTCGTCATCGTCGTCAGCTCCTGGAGGGCAGCGTGGCAAGAGAACGCCATAAACAGGTAGGCACCGAGGCAAGGTGCAGCGGCGGTGGTGGAAGCTGAGAATGTTTGCCAAAGTTAGTTGATAAGTTCTGCATAAAGTCTCTAATATTTAAAAGTGCCTGGTGATCGTATGCTAGTAGCTTTGACAGAGACCATACTGAAGGTAAAAATGCAAAGAAAAACAAAAACACAAGTAGCGAAGACAGCAGAGGTGGACGGCATGCCAGACACAGCGGCGCCATCTTCACACACACTTGGACTCTTATGGACTTGGACTTTTGTGAAAAAGGTCTTGATCTCAATGGGTTTTTATCTGGTTAAATAAAGGTTCAATAAATAAATAAATAATGCTCCACTTGATATATAAATAAAACTTTATTAGAATTTGCTTTGGGTTTGTTTCAGATGTAAAGGACACAGGGATGAAAAACAAAGAAGAAAACAGAGCAGACAAGTGGGAGAAGGGTTAAAAGGTAAAGAAGGTAATGGGGATAGAGGAGAGAGAGAGAGGTATAAAGAGAACACAAATCATCATCATCGAAGTCTGCCTCTAGACCTGTGGAAAGAAAAAACAAAACAAAACCGAGAAACCACAACAACAAAAAACATATATAATGATACTTATAACATCATTAGAAAGTATTTTATACAGTACATGGTAATACAAAATGTATATAGTGGCCACCACAACCCAACTGAGTGTGTATCTGATAAACACCTGAATCTAAACACCTGTGTGAGCATGCTTGTCACTATAAGGTTTCTCCATAAAAATGTTCAATAGTGGATGTGGGGACCCACAGACCCATCCCCACAGGACACGATGATAACATAGGGAAGACCAGAGCCACAGAAAGACAGTGGCCCATAAGCCCGGAGCTCTGGGACTCCCCCAACAGGGACAACCGCACCCCCAGAGAAAAGCAAAAAGAAGCCCCAGGCAATCCCCAGCAACCATAATGCAGAAACCCCAGGAGGTTGCAGTGACGAGTCCACAGGCCCCGTCGACAACACGCCCCTCCAGAGTAGATCCGGCAATGGACACCAAGCCCTGAGTCCCGAGGCCTACCACCCCCCAACAGAGGCCCGACAGAGCCAGGGCACCCAGGCCCTGGCAGGTAGCCACCAGGGCGGGCCAGCACACACCCCACTACCCAGCCCCAGATGCCGAGAGCTGCCGATGCACAGGCGACAGGGGGGGGCCCACCAGCTCCCAAGCAACATTGAAGGCCCTCGCAGCAAAGCACCGCTCCGGCCTTGCGGCGACTGTGGGTGCTCCAGCGACTCCACCCAGTCGCCATCGCGAACACTCTTGTGCTTATTCCACACTCATTCACCTGCGCATTTGCCAAAACTTCAACATCACCTGCGACTGCGGGAGCTCCAGCAACGCTTCCCAGTCGCCATCGTGAATGCTCTCATGCCATTTCTGCATGTGTCCACTAGGGAGTGCATATGCCGACTCTTTGAAATCACCTTCCACCCATATCAATACGAGTCCAGCTGCAAGCCTTACAAGTTTGGCTAAAATCCAACCTTCCAGACTTGAGTTATTGTAACTTCCTCTTTTCTAGCGAATGTAAAGGATTTCTTTAAAGATTTTCAACATGTCATATATGGTAATCAACAGTTAGTGAATACAGTTATAGTCTTATATCTTACACAGTACCAAGCTGGAAGACACACACATTAATCATCAGCTTGTTCTCTGAGTGGACCGGGCTTAAGTCAAGTCATGAATCAACAATACAAATGTGTCTACAAGTGCTCACTGATGAAACACAAAACATCTGGTGTAGATTAGATGATGTATCACTGAGATATAACTGTTGGAATAATTTAGGGGGCGCAGTGGAGTCAAATGTTAAATAACGACACCAGTGTGTCTAGAAGTGCACACTGATCACGCACATTAAATTTTGTGCAGATCGGACGATGTCTTACTGAGATATAAGATAAATAATAATGTAATAAGATATAATATTGTAGGGGCACACTTGAGTGAAAAGTTGTCCCTTGCTCAGCTGTCTTCAAACAGTTTGAACCCATTTCACTCCCATTTCTAAACAAAGTTGTTGGTCAGATGAAACCCTCCGGTTCCCCCACTGACCCCATTCCTGCATCGTTTTTCAAAAAAGTTCTACCCACGATTGGACCCTCTGTTCTTACTATTGTAAATAGTATTGTGACAAGTGTGGTTCCCAATGTTTTCAAACATGCAGTAGTTCATCCGTTAATTAAGAAACCTGGACTCGACCCTTCGACTTGCTCAAATTTCAGACCAATCTCAAAACTTCCCTTCCTGTCGAAAATAGTTTTCATTCAATTAAACAAGTTTTTGAATGAGAACAGAATCTTCGAGATTTTTCAATATGGTTTTAAGCAACTCCACAGCACTGAAACAGCATTAGTGAGGGTTTGTAACGACATTATGATGTCAAATGATTCTGGTCAATTTGTGGTACTTGTGCTCCTGGACTATTGCAATGCACTGTATGCTGGGATCAACCAGGCCTCCATCTCACGTCTTCAGCTCGTCCAGAATGCTGCTGCTCGGCTTTTAATCGGAACTCGTAGATCTGAACATATTACTCCAGTTCTGTCCTCCCTTCACGGGCTCCATGTTCGTACGAGGATAGTCTTTAAAATTCTTCTGTTGACCTTTAAATGCCTAAATGGCCTCGCACCCCTTTACCTCTCTGAGCTTCTGGAACCTTACGTTCCCTCTCGGGCCCTGAGATCATCTGATCAGCTGCTTTTGGCTGTTCCAAAAACAAGAAGCTCAGAGGAGATCAGGCTTTTTCAGCCATGGGCCCCAAACTCTGGAACAACCTGCCCCCCAACATCAGGCAGGCCACCTCCCTTCCTCACTTCAAATCTCTGCTTAAAACACATCTGTTCTCGCAGGCATTTCACACAGTGTAAATTGATCTAGTGTTTTTTTTTTTTATCTGTGACCCTATGTTTTAAATGCTATTTATTTATTCTTCAGTTATTATTATTAGTGTATTGTATATATATGTATATATTTTTTCTCTTAAATTTTACTCTCATTGATTGTTGTTGTTAAGCACTTTGATAACAGGTTCTGTTTTAAATGTGCTCTATAAATAAAGTTGACTTGACTTGTAGAAAACAGTCAATTTGTTGTTGAAAACCGTGCACTCGGAATCTGTATAAATAAAGGTTGAATGAATCTTTTTTTAGCATGAGTGGACATTGAGGACTATCGTTGTCTTGTGACCTACCCTTGACAGCAATACAATCATGTGCATTGCGCAGGTCTTGATTTACATATTGCACCATTTTATACATGAATAAAAAAACTTAAAAATAAAACCAATGCAGCTTTAGTCCACACATTGAGGTAAAATTAGAAAATTTGTTTATTTTGTAATTCCTCTTGCAGGGGTCGGTCAGAGTCAACCAAAAAGGCCGCATGTGGCCTTGGGGCCATACAATGCCCAGGTCTGAGTTAGTTATCAATCAATCAATCAATCAATCAATCAATCAATCAATCAATCAATCAATCAATCAATTTTATTTATAAAGCACCCTTCATACTAAAAGCAGCTCAAAGTGCTATACAGAATTATAAACAATAAACCCACAAAATAAAAGCAAACAACACATACATAAAATTAAATTAAATTGTATGGAAAATGTAGACTGAACAGAAATGAACCAGTTCAGGAAATACAGTTAAAAAGATGGGTCTTGAGCCTGCTTTTAAAAACAACAACATTCTCTGCGGCCCTCAGGTTCTCCGGCAGACTATTCCACAGACGGGGGCCATAGTACTGGAAAGAAGCCTCACCGTAAGTGTGAGTTCTGACTATTGGAACTGTTAGTAGTCTAGTGCCAGAGGACCTTAGTGTCCACGGGGGTTCATAGGATAATAGCAGCTCTGCAAGATAAGATGGTGCGAGACCATTGAGACATTTAAAAACCATTAAAAGAATCTTAAAATCAACTCTGAGACGCACAGGGAGCCAATGCAATGATTTTAAAACAGGTGTAACATGAGCCTGCCTTCTGGTCTCGGTTAGCACACGAGCAGCAGAGTTTTGTACCAGCTGAAGGCTGGATAAATTTTTCTTAGGGAGACCAGAAAGCAGTGCATTACAGTAGTCTAAACGGCTAGATATAAAAGTGTGCATCAAAGTCTCAGTATTAGTAAAAGAGAGAAAAGGGTGGACTCTGGCTATATTGTTTAGATGGTAAAATCCTGTTTTGACTATATGTTTGATATGTGGAATAAAAGTAAGCTCAGAGTCAAAAAGAACCCCCAGGCTTCTTACTTTTTTGGAAGGTTTTAAAGACAAAGATTGTAATTTCTGAATTGTATTTTCTTTTTGAACCTCCGGTCCAATGATTAAAACTTCTGTTTTGTCCTGTTTTAGCTGGAGAAAGTTCTGTGCCACCCAGGACTTTATGTCTGAAATGCAATTAAAAAGTTATCAATCAGCCTAACATGAATGTTTTGGTCAGTGGGAGGAAACCGGAGTACCTGGAGAAAACCCACGCAGGCATGAATAGAACATGCAATCTCCACGCAGAAAGGTCCTGGGCCGAGATTTGAATCAGGGCAACCTGCTCGACGAGAGGCGGCAGCTCTACCAACTGAGCTAACTTGTGTTAAACATAGGTTAGATATTTATTCAACTTGTTAGCCATATATATAAGCCCGATGATGCTAACAATTAAATTATTTTTATTTTATCTTCAGCGTTTGCCAACATGTTGAAAAATGGTGTTTATACATTAATAATTGCCCAGAAAAGATTTTATAATAAAAACTGAACCTAACTGGCATTCTCACATACTGTTTTTCTTTTAACAGATATGAGGCAAATTTAACAAGAAAACAAATGGCATTAATAAATAAATAAATGTAAAAGTAAAAAAACAAAAAAACAAACAAGAAACAAGTTAAAGTTGTTTTGATAGCTATACAGAGCAGAGCAGATATACTATCAGGCGATGCAGAGTCTTGGAGCATCAGGGGTCCAATTGGCTTTGGTAGTATCCAGATGATGATACTCTTCAATCAGAGCATTGAGGGAAGAAACAGCTTCTGTGAAGAAACTCTGCTCCATCCCATCTACATGCAGGTAGTGATGTAAGTGAGCCTTCAGCAAAAAACATACAAAAAAAACCCCTGTGATTATTTCATCAAAGGTGAGCTTTAGTGTTTTTTTCATGCTGGGATACACACATCATTAGTTGCAGAAGCAGCAGATCAGAAACTACAACCCCTAAGGAAAGAATACACTCCTCACTTTTCAAATATTTCAAGCAAACAATGAATTTATTAAAAAGATTGTACTTATGTAGCACCTTTCTAGACAACCAGGCTAATCAAAGGTTTACAACTCAACCTGTGTCCTCAATGACCCATCCCCATACAGTACTCTACTACAGCTCTACACAGCTAATCTGAAAGAATCATTCTTTAGAATCTAATTGGTACTGACATTTTATACACAGAGGCTCACCAACGCCCTCTACAAGAAAGAACAGAGTCGCCTTTTTCTTCTGAGGAGACTCAGGTCCTTTAATGTCTGCAGAACCATGCTGCAGATGTTTTACCGCTTGGTGGTCTCCAGTGTCTTCTTCTAAGCTGTGGTGTGCTGGGGCAGCAGGGTGAAGAAAGCTGATAGACTCGATAAAGCCATCAAGAGAGCTGGCTCAGTTCTGGGAGTGAAACTGCATTCTCTGACAGAGGTGTCTGAGCAGAGGATGCTGAGGAAACTGCTCCAGATCCTGAACAACACGTCACACCCCCTGCATGACACCCTGGACTCTTACCGCAGCACCTTCAGTCATAGACTGAGACCATCGATGTGCGCCACAAAACGCCACACGATGTCCTTCCTCCCTGTGGCTATCAAGCTTTTCAACTCCTCACATTTTCTACACATAGCACAATAAAATTAATCCTATATTACAACAAACTCTTTAATATTTCTGTCTGTACCTGTTTAGAACTTAATTGCTTGCATTTGTAGAATCTGTTTAAAACTTAATTGTTGGCATTTTTTGAACCCATTTTGAACTTAATTGTTGGCATTCTTTATATTCTCTGTTGTCTTTATATCTTGTGATTCTTATGCATGTTCCTTTGTACTGAAACTCTGGCACAATAATTTCCTGCGGGATCAATAAAGTTCTAATCTTATCTTATCAATAGGCGTGCACCTTCTTCTTGTAGAGCTTGGTAAAGCGGTCTCTCAGCTCCATGAATGTGGACTTCACACAGGTGTTGTTGGCCAGAGCTAACAGGGAGTGAGTGTGTCCTACAGGAGGCACAGAACACAGTCCTGTCTTCCAGCCCTCTTGATTCCATGAGACAAATGGCAGTGATGGCCTCAACCTAAAGGAAGAAAAATCAAATTGTACTCAGGTCCTAATTACACAAAAAAAACCTCTGGAAACTGTTTTTTCTTTTTTTTTTAAATACTTCTTATTTTTCATATTTGAAACATATTTGTGCATATAACAGAAAGGTAAACAAACAAACAAATAAGCAGAAAAGAAACAACAAAACATAGAAACAAGTACACATGAGGGAGTTTCACAGGTACATATCATTTCTTACAAAACATTGTCGTCTATCACAGAGTGTGAAAAATTGTCCCATTTTTTCCAGTATTTTTCCCCCTTGTGCTGTTAGATGGAGAGAATAAGTCACAAGTTCCACTGATCTTATATGCGCGATTATTTGTATCACTAGAGCTGTTGTGGGAGTTTCTCTTCTGAGCCAGCACTTTGTGATGGCTTTCTTCGCAGCAACAAGGATAATACTGAAAATATACAAGTCACTTTGGTGTAGTCCCCTGAGCGGTACACCAATGCCCCTTTTCTATTAGTACCTGTAGTACCAGTACAGCACGGCTCTACTCTACTCGGTACGGTACAGGTTGTGTTTCCATTATGCTTTCAGTACCGGTTCCAGTGGGCAGGGTTCAAATTGACGTCACCACCTCTCACCAGCTGGTGGCACTGAAACTGTTTTCAGTACAGGGTGAGAATTTATGTTATTTTGAAGTTGTGTGTATGTATGTATGCATGGATGTGTGTATCTCCATAAAGCTTTTCAGCAGATGGAAGCATGAAGTGCTCCAAAATCTCCTGATAGCTACATTGACCCTGCCCTTGATAAAACACAGTGGACCAACACCAGCAGCTGACATGGCACCCCAGACCATCACTGACTGTGGGTGCTTCACACTGGACTTCTGGCATTTTGGCATTTCCTTCTCCCCAGTCTTCCTCCAGAATCTGGCACCTTGATTTCCGAATGACATGCAAAATTTGCTTTCATCCGAAAAAAGTACTTTGGGCCACTGAGCAACAGTCCAGTGCTGCTTCTCTGTAGCCCAGGTCAGGCGCTTCTGCCGCTGTTTCTGGTTCAAAAGTGGCTTGACCTGGGGAATGCGGAAACTGTAGCCCATTTCCTGCACACGCCTGTGCACGGTGGCTCTGGATGTTTCTACTCCAGACTCAGTCCACTGCTTCCGCAGGTCCCCCAAGGTCTGGAATCGGCCCTTCTCCACAATCCTCCTCAGGGTCCGGTCACCTCTTCTCATTGTGCAGCGTTTTCCAAGAAGGGGTCTCTGCAGGCAAATTCGGAAGGCGTATCTTGGCGCTCATATCTGATTGGACTATAGGAAAGTGGGCGTCTCTGGCCGGCCTCATCTGATTGGACGATAGAAAAATGGGCGTGTCTGGACGGCCACATCTGATTGGACGATAGAAAAAAAAAGGCTGAACGATAGAAAAAAAAAAGGCTGAACGATAAAATGCCGTAACCACAGACACATTATGTCTAAAAACAAGGCGTTATTGGCAGATTGTGTTAACCACAGGCATATTATGTCTATGGTGTTAACCGGTTCGACATTAGCGGCGTCTCGGTTCGACATCACTCCAGTATACTGCCGCGGCGTCTCCATAACTTCTTTTTTCGACTCTCTTAACACAGAACTTCCGGTTACATTTCAAAATAAGAGCAACATAACTGGGTAGTGGGGAGAGCTAAATGTTAGTTTTTTTTTAATACCTAGCCATAACATTAAAAAAACAAATTCCATTTTGGTTGTTGAAAAATGTGAACAAAGTTACAATCGATTCATAAAGAAAGAAAAATATTAATGATACTTAAACTGGCCTTGGGACAAAGGAGGTTTCCTTTAACTTCACATTTTCTTGTTCAACCTGCAGTCACTGCAGATGAGTGATTGTCAGTTTCTGTCAGATTTCTGCAACTGGAGCAGGTATTTCTGTTTACTGGTTAACTTCCTCAGCTGTCTCACATTTTAAAGGTCAACCCTACTCCATGTTTCAGTAGAAAACAAGCACATTTAGGAGTCAGTACATAACCAGACTTTTGGTCCTCACACCTATACCCAGTTGCTTATGCTGCATGATGAGATCAGATTTATCCATATTTTAGAAATTACATTTAGCTTAGTCGACAAAACAATACAAATGAAGACCGTCTTAAAAAAACCTCTTGGTTTTGCAGTAAGCAGCCTGATTTCAAACTGACATCTTGGCCAAAGGTAAAATAAAAATCTTTGTGTTCTCAGAAAAGTTGTTTCAGGACCTCCAATAAATTTATGTACACATCAAAGCACACAAGACAGATTCAGGAATTCTCTTTGTTTTCCAGATTTCACATTTGTTATTACCTTAAAACATACTCAGACAACATTTGATGCATCATTGAATTTTTTTATTGTGTTTATTGGGACATCCATTTTTAGAAGTCATCGTAGCATCTGTTGGAAACACAGAACATAGTACAGTTAGGGTGTTGCTAGTTGTTACTTAATCCTGGATTGGATTTTAAAGTTAATTTTGATATTTTTTTCACAAGAAAAAAAAAGTTGATTTCCTAAAGTTTAACTATAAATGAAGGAATTTGTGCATTCAGGTAATTGAAAATTAAGTAATTTCTCTAACATCCAACCCATTTTAGCCACTGAGCCATACCAAACACCCATAATCTATTCTTGAATGAATTATTGACTATTATTGACAAATTACAGACTTTTTATTGAATAAGTTATTACTCATTATTGAGTAATGAAAGTCAACATCAGATGTTGGTCAACATTGTTGGGCAACATCTTGGGGTCTTCTAGAGTCAGTCTGAAGTGAGAGTGGTCCCTGACATGGCAGAAAGACATAGATATAATTAACAGCTTTTATTTATTTATTTTTCAGCTAATAAC
>NC_056509.1:913238-915981 GCF_014905685.2 Nematolebias whitei
ATTTTGACCTTAGGCTTAGTCGTGACACCAGATTAAGTTCACTACAGTCCCCCCTTTGGAAATCATCACCTGTCCATGGGGATGAATTCCAACTATGAACTTACGTCTTCGATTGTCCTTGAAGCTTGAAGTAATCCAGCAAAGAAACAAGAGTCAAGAGTAATCCAGCAAGGAAAACAAAAAGTCAAAAGTAATCCAGCAAGGAAAACAAAAGTCAAGGTAATTCCACAATGTTCTCGGTAATTCCATTGTGTTGATTATAATTCCACATCGTCTCGATAATTCCATTGTAGCAATGCTTTAACCCCTTGAAAACAGAGTCTGTAATCCACTGGAAAAAGTCATATAATCCACAATGGTAAATCCACAACGATTGGAAGTGTTGATTAATCAGCATACAGAGGGGTACCCTTGGATTGAACTGAAGATGCGGCCACTGGATGAAGACGGAGACCAACGTCAGGATTGCAGGTCGCCTCCAGCGAAGGTCACTTCCAGCGACGTCCAGCCTGTGCCGTTCTGGTTCAATGTGTCATGCAATTATGTGGTTTAAGGTGGGCTTATGAAGGGGATTTTACATAAGGCCTTAAACTATATGCACCTGGTGTGTAAGCTATTATGGTTGGGAACAGCTACAACTACCAGTTAAGGGGTGGAGCATGCTGAAAAGGGGTAACTACAGGGGTTTATACCTATAGAAAAGGGTTCCAAACTATTTTTCCATTTCTAACTTGGCTTAAGTTAGCTTTACATGGCAAAATATAGTTTGGTTCACATGTCTGTTGTCTTTTAGACGAACGACTTGAGATTGGGTGTTTGGTTTCCCCATAAATGTTTTGGAAGTCTATGGCGAGACTTATCAAAAAGAATTAGCTATCCCCCCGAATAGAATTGTTCGAGTAGGTTCGGCTTAAGCGTTGTGAGATCAATGTAGATTATGGTACTTAGGGTAGCAATAATACACATTGACTCCGCAAGGATTGCAATTTAGCGAATGAACTGCATGTTGGCATGGTTAAAGTCCTCTTAGTCTCTAACTTACTACACAACAAGATTCATTCTTACCTCAGAAACAACCAAAATCAATTCAACAACGTTCCAACACCGACAAGAGTAGTGACTAAGCATCTAGAAACATCGTTTCACTGCTTCCCCTCACCCTGGTTGCCAGTTTCAGTCACGCTGTCCCGTTTGATCAAGGGTAGGTCCTGTGAGTTTAAACTATGGTTAAGTTTATTATCCATTAGTTTTCTTCTGCTTGGATGACCCTTATTCCCACAAGGTCAGATTTTGTGAGATCTGTGTCTCCTGAGGAGTTATTGCACGCCTTGTGTTGTTTAATCTGGTTACGATGTACCCATTTAACAGTTGGCTCTTTTTGGCCTTTACTGATTTTTATCTGGTAGACAACTGGAGACACTTTGTCGATTATCAGATGGGGTCCAGTCCATCTAGGCATCAGCTTACGGGCGAGAGTTCCGGTCCCGGACTCTACTCTCCCAGTTTTGGGGGCAAACGTGTAGTACCAGACCCTGTCTCCCACTTGGAGTTCCTCGTGAGAGGCCTTTTGGTCGTAGTACGCTTTGCGTCCTTCAGCTGATTTTTCCAGGTTTTTCTGTGCAAAAGCAAAAGTGTTTTTAAGGTGTCTTTCCAAGTCTTTCATGTATTGTTGTGTAGTGTAGGCTGTTGCCATGGCAGCATCGCCTGGTTGGTACAACAGGTGTAGAGGGAGAGTCATTTGTCGACCCGTCATCATCTCGAAAGGAGAGATGCCAGTCGACGTGTGTGGAGTGGCCCTTATGGCCATGAGGACCAGAGGGAGTTTCACGTCCAAGTCCTTGTGGTTTGCGGCTACGTATTTTTTCAGAATACTCACCACAGTCCTGTTTGCTCTCTCAACCTGACCTGAAGCCTGTGGGTGGTAGCCAATATGGAAGTTGGCTTTGACGCCTAGCGTCTTCCACAGTTCCTTCATTACTTCACCTGTGAAGTGTGTACCTTGGTCTGAGTTCACCCTGAGGGGAAGTCCAAACCTTGAAAATACATGATTCATTAATAACATAGCAGTGGTTTGTGCTGTGTCATTAGGGGCTGGTAGACATTCTACCCATTTGGTAAACGCGCAGGTTACCGTGAGAAAATATTTATTTCCTCTAGAGATCTTAGTAAGTGGTCCGACCCAGTCAATCTGGAGGTCCGACCATGGAAATGCAATGCCTCTACTATGCAGTGGTGCTCTGTGAAGTGGTCTGGATGGTTGAAACTGGCCACAGATCAGGCACCCTTTTATGTAGTCTTTGACATCCTTTTTCATTCCAGGCCAATAAGCAATCTGTTTTAATGCTTTCAGCGTGGCATTGTCACCCTTATGTCCTGCGGACGGAAGGTCATGTGCATGGACTAACATCACCCCCCTGTGGTCATGGGGGACCACGAACACAGGTGAGGACGTCCGTCCATGAGCAAAAGTTAGGATGCCTTTAACTAGTTTCAGCTGTTTGCGCAGCTGAAAGAGGACTTTAAGGTCTGGATTGGAATCCAGCTCGCTTTTCGATGGAGTGTATTTGTCTGGGTCAGTCAGATACAGCATCATCGAGTTAATTGCAGGATCCAACTTCTGAAGTTGGATGATGTCTGGGTCAGTCAGCATTGGGCGCACAGAAACTGTGTTATCAGCAGGTTTAGCTGCAGCTTGTGCACGTGTGACTGCCATTACCTCAGTTGTAGCTTGTGACGACTGAGT
>NC_056509.1:916081-919995 GCF_014905685.2 Nematolebias whitei
AAATACTTCTCTGATATAATTACCTCAAACTCTCACAACCCACGTGTCCTCTTCTCCACCCTAAACTCTGTTCTCCACCTCACTGAACCATCATCTCTGGAAGCCTCGACTGAGCTGTGCGACAACATCTTACATTTCTTTTTGGAAAAAATTGCGACCACCAGGGCTCTCATTTCCCCTCCAACTCATGACCCATCCATCCCAACTCAATCTGTAGATCCTTTTGACCATTTTGAACCCATCACTCTATCTTCTCTAGAGCAGGTCATGTGCAGCTTGAAACCTTCTGGCTCCCCCTTTGATGTGGTCCCCCCTCGACTACTAAAGGAGGTTTTTCCTACTCTAGGTCCGTCCATTCTTGCCATAGTAAACAGTAGTTTATCCGCTGGCGTGTTGCCAAAATCCATTAAACATGCTGCTGTCCAGCCTCTCCTGAAAAAAACAAACCTTGACCCCTCAGTCATTTCCAACTTCCGGCCTGTCTCCAAACTCCCATTTGTTTCTAAAGTACTGGAGAAAATAGTCGAGTCCCAGTTGAAGTGCTTCCTGGAGGATCACGCCATCTTAGAGCTATTCCAATCTGGCTTTAAACCTGTCCACAGCACTGAAACTGCCCTGCTGAAGGTCTTTAACGACATCTTCAGATTCACAGATACCGGTGATTCTGTGCTGCTTGTCCTGTTGGACCTCA
This sequence comes from Nematolebias whitei, assembly GCF_014905685.2. Classification (NCBI taxonomy): domain Eukaryota; kingdom Metazoa; phylum Chordata; class Actinopteri; order Cyprinodontiformes; family Rivulidae; genus Nematolebias; species Nematolebias whitei. The sequence continues at coordinate 916,773 of NC_056509.1, forward strand.
CAGCCGCCTTTGACACCATCGACCATGAGATTCTCATTGCTAGGTTGGAGCAGTGGGTGGGCGTCACTGGATCAGCCCTCAATTGGTTCAGATCTTACCTCACTGACAGATCCTTTTGTGTCTCCATCAAGGATATTAGTTCCGCAGAGGCAGAGCTTAAATGGGGGGTTCCGCAGGGGTCCATCCTGGGTCTCCTCCTGTTCTCTTTATACCTGTTGCCACTTGGTGCTATTTTCCAAAAACACAACATACCCCTTCACTTCTACGCCGATGACTGTCAAATTTACTTCCCCCTAAGACACAATGGTACATGTTCTATTCATCCTCCGCTCGTCTGCCTGGCTGACATCAGGGACTGGATGGCTTTAAATTTCTTAAGTTTCAATGAAAAGAAGTCTGCAAGTTATGGTGGTCCCTCCCAACTACACAATCACAAACCACTGCATCGACCTTTCCACTCTATCCCTGTCAGAAAAACAAAGAGTCACTAATCTGGGAGTGATAATGGACCCTTCCCTGAAACTTAACAATCATGTAAACATGATTGTTAAATCATGTTTCTTCCAACTGAGGCAGCTGTCTAAACTGAAGCCCATATTGTCCAAAAATAGCCTGGAGACAGTAATACATGCATTCATTACATCTAGGCTTGATTACTGCAATTCGCTCCTGTTTGGTATCAGTCAGACCTCCATTGCACGACTACAACTGGTCCAGAATGTAGCAGCCCGATTTTTAACCAGTACAGGCAAAAGAGAGCACAATACACCAGTTTTGGCCTCACTGCACAGGTTACCGGTTCACTTTCGAATCCAGTTCAAAATACTCATGTATGTCTACAAATCACTGAACAGTGTCGCCCCCCTATCTCTCTGATTTGCTACAACCGTATGTCCCACCACGTTCCCTGAGGTCAGCGGACCAGTTGCTCCTCACAGTTCCAGGAACTCGTCTTAAGCGCAGAGGTGACAGGGCCTTCTCTGTAGCAGGACCAAGACTTTGGAACGAGTTACCTCTGCTTGTCAGACAGGCCCCCTCCCTCTCGGTTTTCAAGTCCCGTTTAAAAACTCACTACTATTCAATAGCTTTCAACACCAGATGATCTGTGTTTTGATCCTGTATGCTCCACACTGGTTTGTTGTCATTATCTGCATCGTTTTTTGTCTATATTCTGATTTACCTCATTTTGTATTTTGCTTTGTGCGTTACCTGTTGTTTTGTCTGTACAGCACTTTGGTTGGCCTTGTTGCTGTTTTAAGTGCTTTATAAATAAAGTGGTATGGTATGGTAAAAACATCTAGATTTAAATTTTTATAGGTTTTCATCATCATTTGATGTATTTGCACTCATTGTGTCTACTTTTAATGTTCATTTTAGATGTGTGGTTTTCTTTCTTGTTCACATATATACATTTTATTTTTAGCTTTGCTTTAAAGTTCTTGTTTTGTGATTTGTACATTTGTGGGTTAAAATAAAGTTGAACTGAAGGTCGTCTCTTTTCTTTAAACATGTTTGAGGGAAATATTCCTGAGATCCAATAGTTTTGTGTCTTTTTATGATTTTCAGCTGAGTTAACAGTCATTAAAGTGAAAACAGGATTTCATGATGAAGCTGGTACCGTTTATTTTATTATTTTTTCAATCTTAAACGCTAATATATATATATATATATATATATATATATATATAATTTTTTTATGACCAGCTCTGCTGGTCTCACACGATCCTCTGCTCCGGAGACAGGACGGGCAGGCTCATCTTCCTAGCTCCGAGCTCAGCTGGTGACTGACAGAAGGCCGTTCCAAGACCCCAGCTGCGCGTAATCATGAAGGCCTGACCCGCGCAGACCGGCGGACAGAGACGGGTCTGCGACGAACGGTGGAAGCAATTTTAAAAAACATTTTCCGTGTAAAAAAATAAAAATTTAAATGGCTTCAGCAAATTTTTAAAACATTTTTTGTATAAAAACAAAATATTTTTTTATTTAAAAATTCCTTCCACCGTCTGTCCCAGACTGTCCAGTCCGCCTGACTGCCGGGCGGGATCGGGATTCAGCCTTCATGATTACGCGCGGCCGGGGTCTTGCAATGGCCTTCTGCGAGTCCCCATCTCCAGCTTCGCAGTGACCAGCGGAGCTCTGAGCACACAAGGCTGGTATCCGGAACCCGAGCCTCCGAGTCGGCACATCGAAGGATCTTCCGCGGTGACCAGCGGAACTTGGAGCCGGGGAGATGACGTCCTTCCCAGCCTGGCGCTCCGAGGCTCCGGGGGGAGGATCGGGGTACACCAGCAGAGCTCCATCCAGCTTGCTCTGAATTATGTCATCAGCCACCAAGCACAAAAAATGCCAGCATGTCAGCATTAGACCAAGATATTGTCAGTATTGTTTTTAAAATCTTTAAAATAAGTCCAGCCGCTGCTCCAGTCCGAGAAATTGCAAATGGCGGATCATTGTTTTGAAAAGTTTCAGAAGGATCGAGTGACTCCGACTCCGCCCCCGACCAATCAGTGACCGACAGTGTTCTGACATCACGTTTTAGTACCTCTTCGTTCGGGTTAGAACCACAGAGCCAAGGGTACTGAAAATAGTAACGGGTGCTAAGTACCGGTACTAATGGAAAAGCTTCAGAACCGGGCCAAGTAGGGTCCAGTCGGCCCGTACCGGTACTAATGGAAAAGGGGCATAAGAAACAGCGTAAGGAAAGACAGATCCACTCTAATATCTAACACAGAGTAGATTAAGTTATTCACCTTTAACCAAAAGTCAGTTATACCTGGACATGACCAGAATATATGAGCAAGATCTGCCTGAATAGATCCACACTCCCTCCAGTAGGAGGGCTGCACAGCCGTTATCTTTGATTTCCGTACAGGTGTAATAATGAAACGGATCAATATCCTGATGCATGCTCAATAATCCAGGTAGAAAAATCCAAAAAAGTTCAATCTGGTCCTCTGGACATTCAAAAAAACAAAAAACAAAACAAAGCAAAAAAATATAGAAACGTTTCGTCTCTCATCCGAGAGACTTCCTCAGTCTGAGGTGCTGTATTCAGCTCAGTCTCTTAAATAGCACCTTCTCAGAGTGGATCAACCAGTTTTGCTGCTGACAACCAAAACCAGCTGATCACATGCTCAAGAAGGACCATCAGCCTAACAATGGATCATTAGCACACTTGTAGTATGACATATCCTGAGATATATTCATACAGTTAAAACGGGTT
>NC_056509.1:920095-925639 GCF_014905685.2 Nematolebias whitei
GTAGTCGTGCAATGGAGGTCTGACTGATACCAAACAGGAGCGAATTGCAGTAATCAAGCCTAGATGTAATGAATGCATGTATTACTGTCTCCAGGCTATTTTTGGACAATATGGGCTTCAGTTTAGACAGCTGCCTCAGTTGGAAGAAACATGATTTAACAATCATGTTTACATGATTGTTAAGTTTCAGGGAAGGGTCCATTATCACTCCCAGATTAGTGACTCTTTGTTTTTCTGACAGGGATAGAGTGGAAAGGTCGATGCAGTGGTTTGTGATTGTGTAGTTGGGAGGGACCACCATAACTTGCAGACTTCTTTTCATTGAAACTTAAGAAATTTAAAGCCATCCAGTCCCTGATGTCAGCCAGGCAGACGAGCGGAGGATGAATAGAACATGTACCATTGTGTCTTAGGGGGAAGTAAATTTGACAGTCATCGGCGTAGAAGTGAAGGGGTATGTTGTGTTTTTGGAAAATAGCACCAAGTGGCAACAGGTATAAAGAGAACAGGAGGAGACCCAGGATGGACCCCTGCGGAACCCCCCATTTAAGCTCTGCCTCTGCGGAACTAATATCCTTGATGGAGACACAAAAGGATCTGTCAGTGAGGTAAGATCTGAACCAATTGAGGGCTGATCCAGTGACGCCCACCCACTGCTCCAACCTAGCAATGAGAATCTCATGGTCGATGGTGTCAAAGGCGGCTGTGAGGTCCAACAGGACAAGCAGCACAGAATCACCGGTATCTGTGAATCTGAAGATGTCGTTAAAGACCTTCAGCAGGGCAGTTTCAGTGCTGTGGAGAGGTTTAAAGCCAGATTGGAAAAGCTCTAAGATGGCGTGATCCTCCAGGAAGCACTTCAACTGGGACTCGACTATTTTCTCCAGTACTTTAGAAACAAATGGGAGTTTGGAGACAGGCCGGAAGTTGGAAATGACTGAGGGGTCAAGGTTTGTTTTTTTCAGGAGAGGCTGGACAGCAGCATGTTTAATGGATTTTGGCAACACGCCAGCGGATAAACTACTGTTTACTATGGCAAGAATGGACGGACCTAGAGTAGGAAAAACCTCCTTTAGTAGTCGAGGGGGGACCACATCAAAGGGGGAGCCAGAAGGTTTCAAGCTGCACATGACCTGCTCTAGAGAAGATAGAGTGATGGGTTCAAAATGGTCAAAAGGATCTACAGATTGAGTTGGGATGGATGGGTCATGAGTTGGAGGGGAAATGAGAGCCCTGGTGGTCGCAATTTTTTCCAAAAAGAAATGTAAGATGTTGTCGCACAGCTCAGTCGAGGCTTCCAGAGATGATGGTTCAGTGAGGTGGAGAACAGAGTTTAGGGTGGAGAAGAGGACACGTGGGTTGTGAGAGTTTGAGGTAATTATATCAGAGAAGAATTTTGATTTAGCAGCTTTTACTGTTTTCTGATAACAGCGCCAACTCTCTTTAAGTATCTGGAAAGAGACTTGCAGCCTGTCTTTCCTCCACTTTCGTTCCGCCCTCCTACATTTCTGCCTAGCGGCCTTGGTGACATCACTCAGCCAAGGTTCTGCTCTGAGTTTAGATTTTTTTAGTTTTAATAGGCGCAACATGACCCAGAGTCTTTAAGCAGACAGAGTTGAACTGGGATGTCAGCTGCTCAGTGGTGGTGAGAAACACTGGGGGCTGAATGATCATTTCAGAGTTATAAACATCTGTGAAACGTGTGGCAGTGAAGTGGTTAATGGTCCAATTCCTACGTGCAGGAATGCACGGCTTAGGAGTTAGATGGGAGAGGGTAAACTCAAACCGGACTGGCATGTGGTCTGAAAAAACATTATCACCAATAACAAGGTTATTAACAGTCATATCATGAGTTAAAACAAGGTCCAGTGTATGTCCACGCTCTTGGGTGGGACCGTTTACATGCTGTGTTAAATTAAATGAGTCCAATAAATCTAAAAAGTCCTTAACCAAGGGCTTCTCAGGACAGCACACGTGCAAATTAAAGTCCCCAATAATGAAAAGATGCTCATATTTTGGTGTGATTTCAGCCAAGAAGTCAGAAAACTCATTTATGAAATCCTTAGACCCAAGTGGGCGGTAGACAAGTGCAAATAACGTCGCAGGTGAATGTCCGAGTTCAAAGACGCTCAGCTCAAAGCTGGCGCGGGAAACTGGGATGGGCAGTTGTTTACAGTCAACAGTTGATTTGAATATTGTTATTAATCCACCACCGCGCCGGCCTGATGGCCGCGGGGCATTAAAACACAGACTGTTCGGTGGCAGTAATTCCGTCAAGGCGCTGGACTCACCCGGAGACATCCAAATCTCTGTGATGCACAGAAAGTCCAAATCGTGTTGTTGAAAGTAATCCCTGTAACAGATCTTGCGTTGACCAAACACATCCGGATATTGTCCAAAGTAGAGCTAGCAGCGGTGGAGTTAGCGCGCGCTAATGGCCGCAGGTTTTCAATAACATCCCCTCCAGGTCGGTCCGGGCTGCGCAACGGCTGACAACTCCCGCTGGTTACCTGGTCCGGGCACGTGGGAAGCTGGAGACCATGACCGCCAGCTGAAGAGGAAGATGCAGCACGCAGAGCTTTCAGCTTCACCAGCTGACCAGCACGTTTTCCCCGGTGTCTGAAGCGTGATCTCCGGGCAGGGAGGTGAGGAGCGCAGCGAAGGTAAGCTGGCACGTCCGCCAGCGGGGGGAGGAGGGGGGTGGTCCAGAGGTATGCTGATAATGGTCAAAATAAGCGACTTCAGTGACAGAAAAATGAAGATCTAAAAGTTGTTGTCTGTCATACACCAGCAGGGAGTTGATGTCATTGATGAGGAATACAAAAAACAAAAATAATCCGAACACCATAAACAGAGGTGGATTGCAAGCCATGTACACGGGCGCCATCTTACCGGAAGTGAAGTTTGTAGAATCTGGTTCATCAGAGTTTTAATTTATATACATATATATATATATATATATATATATATATATATCCATCCATCCATTTTCTTCCGCTTATCCGGGGTCGGGTCACGGGGGTAGCAGCCTAAGTAGGGAGGCCCAGACTTCCCTCTCCCCAGCCACTTGGGCCAGCTCTTCCGGGGGAATCCCAAGGCGTTCCCAGGCCAGCCGAGAAACATAGTCCCTCCAGCGTGTCCTGGGTCTTCCTCTGGGCCTCCTTCCGGTGGGACGTGTCCGGAACACCTCACCAGGGAGGCGTCCAGAAGGCATCCTAAACAGATGTCCAAGCCACCTCAACTGGCTCCTCTCGACGTGGAGAAGCAGCGGCTCTACTCCGAGTCCCTCCCGGATGATCGAGCTTCTCACCCTGTCTCTAAGGGAGAGCCCAGACACCCTGCGGAGAAAACTCATTTCGGCCGCTTGTATCCGAGATCTCATTCTTTCGGTCACAACCCAAAGCTCGTGACCATAGATGAGGGTGGGAACGTAGATCGATCGGTAAATTGAGAGCTTCGCCTTTTGACTCAGCTCTCTCTTCACCACGACAGACCTGTACAGCGCCCGCTTCACTGCAGACGCTGCACCTATCCGCCTATCGATCTCACGCTCCATTTTTCCCTCATTCGTGAACAAGACCCCAAGATACTTAAACTCCTCCACTTGGGGTAGGACCTCTTCCCTGACCCGGAGAGGGCACTCTACCCTTTTCCGGCTCAAGACCATGGCCTTGGATTTGGAGGAACTGATCTTCATCCCGGCCGCGTCGCATTCAGCTGCGAACCGCTCCAGCGAAAACTGTAGATCATGATCTGATGAAGCCAATAAGACCACATCATCTGCAAAAAGCAGAGATGCAATCCTAAGGCCACCAAAACGGATCCCCTCAACACCTTGGCTGCGCCTAGAAATTCTGTCCATAAAAGTTATGAACAGAATCGGTGACAAAGGGCAACCTTGGCGGAGTCCAACTCTCACTGGGAATAAGCCCGACTTACTGCCGGCGATGCGGACCAGGCTCTGACACCGGTCATACAGGGACCTAACAGCCCGTATCAAAGGGCCCGGTACCCCATACTCCCAGAGTAACCCCCACAGGGCCCCACAGGGCCCCCCGAGGGACGCGGTCGAACGCCTTTTCCAAGTCCACAAAGCACATGTAGACTGGTTGGGCAAACTCCCACGCACCCTCCAGGACCCTGCTGAGTGTAGAGCTGGTCCAGTGTTCCACGGCCAGGACGAAAACTGCACTGTTCCTCCTGAATCCGAGGTTCGACTATCCGACAGACCCTCCTCTCCAGAACCCCCGAATAGACCTTACCAGGGAGGCTTAAGAGCGTGATTCCCCTGTAGTTGGAACACACTCTATGGCCCCCCTTTTTGAATAGTGGGACCACCTCCCCGGTCTGCCAATCCAGGGGAACTTCCCCCGATGCCCACGTAATATTGCAGAGTCGCGTAAGCCAACACAACCCTACAACATCCAGAGCCTTAAGGAAGTCTGGGCGAATCTCATCCACCCCTGGGGCCCTGCCACTGAGGAGCTTTTTAACCACCCCGGTGACCTCAGCACCAGAGATTGGAGGGCCCGACTCAGAGTCCCCAGGCTCCGCTTCCTCAGTGGAAGACGTGCCGGTGGGATTGAGGAGGTCTTCAAAGTATTCCGCCCACCGACCCACAACATCCCGAGTTGAGGTCAGCAGCACACCACTCCCACTATAAACAGTGTTGGTGGCGTACCGCTTTCCCCCCCTGAGACGCCAGATGGTGGACCAGAATCGTCTCGAAGCCGTGCGGAAGTCGTTCTCCATGGCCTCTCCAAACTCCTCCCATGCCCGAGTTTTTGCCTCAGCAACCACCCGAGCCGCATGTCGCTTGGACTGCCGGTACCCATCGGCTGCTTCCGGGGTCCCACAGGCCAAAAAGGCCTGATAGGACTCCTTCTTCAGCCTGACAGCATCCCTCACCGACGGTGTCCACCATCGGGTTCGAGGGTTGCCGCTGCGACAGGCACCGACAACCTTGCGGCCGCAGCTCTGGTGAACCGCCTCTACAATAGAGGCACGAAACATGGTCCACTCGGACTCAATGTCCCCCACCTCCCTCGGAACATGTTCAAAGTTCTCCCGGAGGTGGGAGTTGAAACTCCGTCTCACAGGAGACTCTGCCAGACGTTCCCAGCAAACCCTCACAATACGTTTGGGTCTGCCAGGTCTGACCGGCATCCTCCCCCACCATCGGAGCCAACTCACCACCAGGTAGTGATCAGTTGACAGCTCCGCCCCTCTCTTCACCCGAGTGTCCAAGACATGTGGCCGCAGATCAGATGAGACGATGACAAAGTCGATGGTCGAACTGCGGCCTAGGGTGTCCTGGTGCCAAGAGCACATATGGACACCATTATGCTTGAACAAGGTGTTCGTTATTGACAATCCATGACGAGCACAGAAGTCCAACAACAGAACACCAATCTGGTTCAGATCAGGGGGGCCGTTCCTCCCAACCACACCCCTCCAGGTCTCACTCTCATTGCCCACATGAGCATTGAAGTCCCCCAGCAGAACAAGGGAGTCCCCAGAAGCTGCACTTTCCAGTACCCCCCC
>NC_056509.1:925739-928806 GCF_014905685.2 Nematolebias whitei
TCTGGGAGTCCTCCCAGAACTGGAATGCCTAGTTCAAAATCATGAAATTCAGTTTCTGAGTGTTCATCTTGCGATGACTCATCATCGTTTGTGTGTGAGTTTATCCCCCCTTCGTCCGATGAGGGGTTCTTGGAGGCAACAACAGCAATGTCTTGGTGTGTTTCACCGACATCTGTAATGTTGTCGTTCACGCCTTCAGAGTTAGTAGCGATCGCATCACTACATAGTGCTCTTGGTTGGATTCCCATTTCAGCGTGTATCAAAGTGTCTAAAAACCTTTGTACTTCCTCTGTCTCTTCCGAGCTCAGAGGTGTAGGGCCTTGTTCCTGGGACCTTTGTGATTTTATCGCCTCGGTTCGTTTCGTCCGAGGTGGGGGAGGGTTAGGTACGTCTTTTGGGGGTTCCTCTTAGGATTTCCCCTGATAATATGGGTCCTCTTGGATCCCATATCTTTGCATCCTAAGCATGCCCCATTTACGATAATCACGTTCATCCTCTGAAAGAGGAGCCTTTTTGTCCCAGCGTGCACCTTCATTACGTGGTTTGTTAGTTTGAAAATACTGCCTTTTCTCGCCTGTTTTAGGAGGAGGTGGCGACGCGCGCCTTCCTTCCATTTCTAGGGAGTGGGGTTTAACCTTTACACCAGGAAACACCTCTATGGGCGTCTTAGCATGAGAACATGCCTCGAATACATTCACAGCACACTGTTGCACGTTTGGTGGAGGAGACCTGTTCAGGTCTGTTCCTACCACTTTAGGTGAGGGTGGTTGGATGGGCTTAAAAGCACGAGGTGTGTAATAGATTTTTGGAGGTTTTTCTCTCCATAAATGTGGAGGTGCAACAACATCTTTCTGAGGTGTTTGTGGGTGACCTGGACTCTGTCCACGGTCTTCTCTGAGTTCCAGACAAACTCGCCCCACGTCAGAACTTTTATTTGTTGCCGCTCTTAGTTGCTGCTCACACGCTTTTAAGCGTTCCTGTGATGTTTGATAATCACTTTGTAAACGCATACATAGCCCCAGTAATGCTTTTTTATCCACTCTGTGGTCTTCCAGATCTTTTTTAAGCACATCTATTTCACCTTTGCAGCGGGAAACTTGTGACATTTTCTCGTCGTGATCCCGTCTTAATGCAAAGTATTCACTGGACAACAGCTCTTTAGCATCCCTGGCTTCAGATAGTGATGCATTAAGTAACTGTATTTTGCTATTCAGCGAATCAATTTCCGCATTTGCATTTTGCTGTAATTGAAACATCTGTTCATAAAGTTTTGTCAAGAGGACCTCGTTTTCGCTCTCAAATTGAAGGAAGTGTTCTTCAATTTTCTGAACCACCTCTTTTTCACTGTCTAACCTTATTGCAAGGTAATCAGCTTTCTCAACAACTGTATAGAATGATTCTTTCAGCAAAATTGCAATTTTAGCCAGCTTTTCATAGTTTGACCTTTTAATTTCTGTAGAGGTAACACTCTCTGCAACCTCCATCAGATTGTCCACTAACTCTTTTGGGTTCATGCTGTCCGCCTGTTTGCCATATGGATGTAAGGATGCTGTCCGCCTGTTTGCCATATGGATGTAAGGATGCTGTCAGCAGCTTCAACGCATATTCTAAACAGCCCTTCATCCCATAAGGATCAAAATCTTTTTCTAACACACCTGTCATGTTTTTCACTGTGTAGCACTTTATCTGTTAAAAACAATTGCCAGCTTCAGATATTTTACAGGTAAATATTTGTATTCAAGTGTCATTGAGTTTTCACACTATTTTAAGCTTTGGGTTTACACAAAAGTACTGTTATAAGTCAACTTATTCAAATGTGGGCACCTGTCCAGGTTTTACCCCAATTCATGAATATTTAAGTAAATGCTTCTATGCAGTGTTACTTTTTATGTGCTTATTTCTTAACAGATACTAGATTACCAAGCTCTTTTTTAGTGTATTTTACTCTAAAGCACTGAATTTTTAATAAACCTGCAATTTTTCTAAAAAGTCTCACAGCACATCAGTTTAAAGACACTTTTTAAACCGTTCTGTTCCAGAAATTTGCTATTTTACAGTTACTCATCGAGTTCAGAGGTGTACAGAAAAATAAAAATTGATGATGTGTCAGTCAGTCTTTCTTCAGAAAAACTGTTATTACTCCTGTTCTCCTGCCAATATCTTCTATTTAAAATTAAATAGGAGATGTAATTGTTTAGGTGGTAAATAAAATCAGAAAAGTCTCTTTTTCCTGATATATTTACACTTATTTAATGATCTAGCAATTAAACGTGCATTATCTTTTCCAGCAAATGAGTAAACTTATCAACTCTGTGAATATCTGAACCGTATCTTTTAAAAAGTTTCTAATTTTTCATTTTGTACCTTTTTGTTTGAGGAATTCAGTGAATGAAAAACGTCCTGGTAAATGCCTTTCTTGCATAAATACCTTAATTACTTTTTAAATGCAAGATAACTGATTATTCAGCTTTGAGGAACGTTTATTAACTCAAAAATGCCTTACAGAAAGAAAATACGTTTAATTTCACTCAAAAATAACCTAAAACATAGTGAAACTGTGATATAAAGTTTCCACAGGAGGGGGCAGTGTTTAGCTTTCTACCAGCAGGAGTCTATGACGACTTCCTGTGAACGTTCGGTTGACATCCTGTTGTTAGCCGCTTAGCTTAAAGTTAGCTTCGGCTAAACTCGGTTAAAATCAACATTTCTGAACGGTTTTAAAGCTTAAACTTGGCGTTGATTCAACAAGCACGATTTTTTGCATGAACACGAGTTTTTTGGGGACTTGTGGCGGCTTTATTTAGTGATTTTAAGCACAGCAAAGGCTCCGGTTGCAACCGAGCTCATTTGCGACATGGAGGAAGTGACGTGACACGTCACTCATCCGATCGTTAGCTGTTAGCTTAAAATTAGCATCGCTAGCGTTGTTCAAAAACATCATTTAATGACGGATTTTAAACTCTAACGTGGCAAAATTTCAACAATTATGCTTCGAAGACACGGAGCATCGTATCAGAATCAACTTTAAAGCGCTTTTCAGCTTTAAAAAGCAGATTTTATTCCCTAT
>NC_056509.1:928906-936602 GCF_014905685.2 Nematolebias whitei
AGATTGTTTAAGAACAGACAGAAAGATATCATGGAAAAAACAGACTTCGTGGAGCCACTCACCAAGTATCTCGCTGTAAAAGTTAAACATGACATTTCTTTTCAGTAAACTTTCAGTTGACCGAAACTCGAACTTTGACACACTTACAAATTTGCTCACTTCAAAGCAGACGATCAAGAAATTGAATCATTACTCTGTAACGTACTCTAACTTGATTTCACTTTGAATTGAGGATTAAGAATCATTACTACTGTTTAAGTAAATAAAAATGATTAGTTCACTTCAACATGTAGACATTGTTTGAACCAAAACACTTTGATTATCAAAACATTTGTAAAATAGTAATGATCATAGAGAATTGTCTTTTTCCACTTGATTAATTCAAGAAAGAAAGTCTCAGGATGGGTTAACCTGTATTTCTGGATTCAAATCAATGAAATGACAGTTTCAGTCCCATATGGTCAGTTTTGACATCAGGCCTAGTCCACTACACACTGATGGCTGTTTACTATTCACAGAGGGCTGAGTGATACTAGCAATCACAGCATTGTAAGAGGGGGACAATTGAACACGTAGGCCTCCACCCCTGTTTAGCGAGCAACAAAAATCTTTCCAAATGAGTGAGTTAGTAGTACAGTTTTGAGATTTTCATCCCTCCAACCACAAGTCTTCTGATATTTCTGTTTTTAGATCTTTTACCCCATTGTTTTTTCACATGAAGGTGAGTTTTATTATCAGTTGAGATTTGAGACCACTTTTGTAAGTATCCACAAAGATCTGAACTAAGTTAGACGGGTTTTCAGTCAGTGCATCCTGTATTTCCTTCACAAAGTAGTGACGGAGCTGGAGCTATTTAAAAAAAATAATTTTTCCCTAGACCAAATTTGAGTGAGAGGTTTTGAAAACGATCCATCTGGCCTTTAGAAGTAATATTGCTGGTTGTTGTTATGTCCAATTGCAACCACTGTTTAAATCTATGGTCATGAACTGCTGGTTGAAAGTGTGGGTCGCACACCGGCCAGCCCAGGATCCCAGTTTGTCTATGAAGCTGAAACATCTCTACAATTTGTAACCATATTCTGATGGATGTACATAAACAGAAGTTTCCTTGCTGAAGAAGTGATTTTGCACAGTGTACACAACCCAGTATTGACTGCAGTGGTAATTCAGTAAGAGAGAGCTCTAGTCCTTTCCATTTAGCCTTATAGAATTCATCACACCAAAGAGCAAGCAGTCTTAATTGAGCTGTGAAGTAATAATATCTGAGACATGGCAAAGCCAAGCCACCCCTGTCCTTTGGCAACTGAAGGATTGTATATTTTATGCGTGGGTTTTTTTTGAGTTCCACACAAACCTGGATATGCATTTGTCCCATTCTCCGAATTGGCTTGGGGGAATCTCCACAGATAGTGCATTAAAAATTTATAATAATTTAGGTAAAATTACCATTTTAATTGACCTGATTCTTTCACCTAGTTCTAAGGGGAGTGAGCCCCATCTGTCTAGTTGCCTGTTAATTTACTTTGTAATATTTTCATAGTTGCTAACAAAGACAGGAGAGGTCCCTTGGTATACACACCCCCAGGTATTGAATACGTGTTGCATTCCAGTTTAAATCATATTGTCTGGCTAAGTCTTGAGTGGGGGTGAGATTGAAAGAAAGAACTTGAGTTTTATTAACATTACGAAAGTATCCAGAAAGAGATCCAAATATTTTGAGGGCATTCATAAGTAGAGGTACACTAGAACCTGGGTTCAAAAGGGTAACCAAGACATCATCTGCACATATAGGGTGCATTCACACCTGATAGTCCGGTAGACTCTGTTCGGTTGGGGACCAATATTCATGACATTTTGTTTACATTTGAGCTGATGTGTTTGCATTCACACTGCACTGTGCAGACGAGCCAACCTGTTGAGCCAACCTGTTGAACCAACCTATTCCCCAACTCGCCTGTGGGGGCGCTGCACCAAGAACTACTGAAAGAAGCAACACAAAAACCTCTGAAGACACTTCTTCTTCTGGAAATAAAAACAAAAACGGAGTGGCATCAAGCTTTAGCAGTTTTAGGAGTTATATTTTGTCATTTTTCAAAAACGGACTCAGCATGCACAGAAGATGAGGCAGAAGACCATGGAGAAGTCCAGATGACATGATTCAACCTTTTTTGTTGTTATATACCTGGATGACTGAGAAAACAAACTTTGTGTTCATGGAGAATATTGTTTTTCACACAAGGCAGCTGATGGCTCCATATAAGGTAAGAGAAATGCATGTTTGTTTGCCCTGCATTGTACTCCACTTCTTGCTTGTGAAGCGGGGCCCAGTCTGTTTACATTCACACTGTACTCGAACCGCGCTGGAGTTCTCTTCTACCGGACTGAGACCTAGGTTTTAGCCCGGGCCAGAGTTCGCCTTTTTGTTCCATGACAGAGTTCGATGGCGTGTTCACACCTCCCCAAACGAACTGGACTTTCTAGGAAAATGAGCTAGATTTCGATTAAAGCGGACTAAACAGGGCTGGTGTGAATGCACCCATAAACACATTTTGTACTCTGAGCCATTTATGTAAGTTCTTCTTCCTGTCTGATCATCTGTGCTAAGGGTTTGATAAACAAGTTAAATAAGAATGGGCTAAATGGACATCCTTGGCGGCAGCCTCTTTGAAGTTTTATTGGGTTAGAGAGACCACTATTTATTTTTATCATTGCAGTTGGAACAAAATATAGTGCCTTAATGCACTGTATAAACTGTTCTGAGAAGCCAAATTTGCCCATTGTTTGGTAAAGACATTGCCAACTAACACCACTTCACCACTTATTCTAGCCGAGATCGGATGTTTCCCTCCCTCCCTCTCTGCTTTGCTGCTCTGTCTGTCTGAGAAATTGCTGTGAGACACTCTTGCATTTCTTCTGAACCATAATTATGGACTGTTTTGACCAGTTGGTCCCTCAACTCAATTTACAACATTTCTTCTAAGAGAAGACAGGCTTTAGGTGAGCCGATTTGTCCTGTTGGCACGCACGCAGCTGGATATCTCATCGACTTGGAAGACTTGATGATGTGTCTTTCTCTGCTGCCATCTGTGAATTTTAAGGACGCATATTTAATTGGATTTTCGATAACTGGTTCCTGCTATTTTGGATTTAGCTTGTGCTGGTTTTATCTACAACCAAGGAAGTCGTCTGCAGCAAATTTGGACCCGATCATGCTGCTTGCCTTTTTGATGGCTTGGTTCGTGTCTCGTGTACATGGACTCAAATGCTTTAGGCTGAATGGATCAGATCTTGGGGATTTTACTCAGCCACGTTCCATTGGTGTGGCCATGTTATTTTGGACACTTCGGAACCAAGTTGACCAAAACAGACTCAAGGTAGATGTCATTAAGTCCTGCCTGTCCCCAAAACAACTGTGTGTTTATTGATTGATTGATTGATTGATTGATTGATTGATTTTTATTGTCAATTCTGCATATGTACAGGACATACATAGAAATTGCGTTACACTCCTACTCAAATTGCAGCAAACAACAACAACAGCAAAAATAAACTAACACAACTAGTTATATAAAAAAATATATATATAAAAGTGAACAGCAGCAGGACCTCTGATGCAACGTGCTCAATAGTCACTAACAGGAGACAAAGGGACGCTGACTGAAGACAATAACATGATGAGAGGTAGATAATGGATGTGCAAGGCCAGAGTAAACAAGGTAGATAATGGATGTGCAAGGCCAGAGTAAACAATAGTGCAATATAAAGTATAAACCTGAGAAACTTAGTAAAGTGAAGGTGTGCATACCGGTTCTATATAGAGTCACAGTTATGTACTGATGAGGTGATTATGTGGAAATGACAATACCAGAATTACCAGAATAAAGAATAAACAGGACGAGTTGATCATAACAGTAGTGCAAAATATAATGCAATAAACAGTAGAGTGAGCTTGTAGGCTGTTAAAGTGACCGATTCATGAACTATTCATAAAACTAAATAAATGTCCCAGAGCAGTTTTGAAGGGGGGGGGGGGGGAGGGGGGGGGGTGTGTCAGGAAGCTGAGTTAGTGTGTGCAGGGTGGCAGAAGTGGGAGAGGGGGCTGAGGGGGGGCAGGCAGAGAGTTCAGCATCCTCACGGCCTGATGGACGGAGCTGTTCCACAGTCTGCTGGTCCTAGAACTGAGGCTACGCAGTCTCCGCCCTAATGGCAGCAGGTTGAAGAAGCAGTGTAGCGGGTGGTCAAGATCTCCCACCCAGCAGAGGGCTTTACTTCTGAGGCGAGAGCTGTGGAGGTCCTGAAGGCAGGGGAGAGAGGTTTATCTAGGTTGGCTCCCCTTGGATGGCCTTGAAGGCCACCTTATCTGAATTCGCCTGGAGAAAATGTGATCTGACGCTCACCACCCCCTCCCTGAAGAATTTCCAACTGATAACCAGATGAACCAGCTGAATAAACTTTGTGTCATTATTTCAGGACTCTTGGATTCTCATAGACGTTATTCTTGCCCATTCCTCGACATACCTTGAGAATGTTTATGGATCTCACCGGAGGACATTGACTGATTACAGTGACTTTGAGAGCATCTATAAGCGTTGTTGACCGCTCTCGTCTCCGACTGCAGAATGTCTACGTAAATATGTGCTTGTTTGTGCGAGGTGTTTTTTAATACTAGAGGTTTTTTTCTTAGGCAAGAAAAAAAAAAGTCTGATAGGAATTCTTTTTGCCTCCAACTCCTACATGTGTCCAGTTAACCACTGTTTTTTGTCATTCCAAACAGGTCTCACTTGTAAATGAGTCTTCGAGGCTCAATGTGATTTATCTGTTTAAATAAAGTTTGAATAAATTAATAACTAAGTCAAAAGCCTTCTCTGCATCTAAGCTGAGAAGGACTGCACTAGAATTTGTCTCTGTGATTCGATCTATAATGTGGATGGTTCTACGTATATTGTCATGTCCTTGACAGTCCTTAATAAAACCTGTTTGGTCTTCATCTATAAGAAAAGACATGGCCTCTTCCATTCGTCTGGCTAGAATTGAAGCAAAGAGCTTGTAGTTGACATTGAGAACACTAATAGGTCTATAAGGCCTACAGTCTAATTTAGTTTTCCCTTCTTTATGAATTAAGGAAATAAAGGCCTCCTTCCATGAGGGGAAAGGGGCACCACCCTTTAGAATGTTATTAAAACAATCTTTAAGTAAGGGTAGAATTGGTACTCTCATCAAGTTGTACCACTCAGCTAGGTAGCCATCTGTGCCAGGTGATTTATTTGTCTTTAATACAGAGATTGCTTTATCAATTTCTACATCTGAGATTTCGTTCAAAAGAATCTCATTATGAGTCCTACCCAGTGATGGGAGGTCTAATGAGTTAAAAAATGTATCAATTTTATGACTGCTAACTTCCCCTTTTTGTGTATATAGTGATATATAATATTTTTTAAATGATCTATGAATTTTATTTAATTTAGTTTGTAATTTGTTTGTATTTTGATCTTTGATTTTATGAATTGCCCTTTCTTGTTGCTTGCGTATTTTCCATGCCAGCAGTTTTGCAGCATTTGGTCCAGCCTCATAGTACATCTGTCTCATGTACCTTATATTTTTCTCTATATCTTCATTATAAATCTTATCTATCTCCTGTTTAATAGGTCGGCTTAGGGTTAGTAGCAAGGGGTCTTTATTTTGACTATGTTTTTCCAACTCTCTGAGTCTATTTTCCAAGTTGTATAATCAACCATACTTGAGTTTTTTCTGAGATGCCACTTTGGCTATAAGTTTGCCCCATATATATTATATATTTGTTCATTTCTTTATGTGGGACATAAAATCGCTGCTGGTGTATGACTA
This sequence comes from Nematolebias whitei, assembly GCF_014905685.2. Classification (NCBI taxonomy): domain Eukaryota; kingdom Metazoa; phylum Chordata; class Actinopteri; order Cyprinodontiformes; family Rivulidae; genus Nematolebias; species Nematolebias whitei. The sequence goes on from NC_056509.1 coordinate 934,751, forward strand.
ACAACAGCTTCTGGATATTTGATTTTCTGCCGCCAATGTCGCTTATTCGGATCATTATGAGCGTACCAACAAAACTTTTATCCTCAGGGATTACTTTCAAGAGCACGATTTGGACTTTCTGTGCATCACAGAGACTTGGATGTCTCCGGGTGAGTCCAGCGCCTTGACAGAATTACTGCCACCGAACTGTCTGTATTTTCATGCCCTGCGGCCATCAGGCCAGCGCGGTGGTGGATTATTAACAATATTCAAATCAACTTTTGACTGTACACAACTGCCCATCCCAGTTTCCCGCGCCAGCTTTGAGCTGAGAGTCTTTGAACTCGGACATTCACCTGAGACATTATTTGCACTTGTCTACCGCCCACCTCGATCTAAAGAATTTCATAAATGAGTTTTCTGACTTCTTGGCTGAAATCACACCAAAATATGAGCATCTTTTCATTATTGGGGACTTTAATTTGCACGTGTGCTGTCAGGAGAAGCCCTTGGTTAAGGACTTTTTAGATTTATTGGACTCATTTAATCTAATTCAGCATGTAAACGGTCCCACCCAAGATCGCGGACATACACTGGACCTTTTTTTAACACGCGATGGGACTGTTAGTAATCTTGAAATTGGTGATAATGTTTTTCAGATCACATGCCAGTCCGGTTTGAGTTCACCCTCCCCCATCTAACTCCTAAGCTATGCGCTCCTGCACGTAGTAGCCAGGTCATTAACCATTTCACTGCTACATGTTTCACAGACGTTTATAACTCTGAAATGATAATTCAGCCCCCGGTGTTTCTCACCACCACTGAGGAGCTGACATCCCAGTTCAACTCTGTCTGCTTAAAGACTCAGGATCATATCGCTCCTGTTAAAACTAAAAAATCTAAACTCAGAGCAGAACCTTGGATGAATAACGTCATCAAGGCAGTTGGTCAGCAGTGCAGGAGGGTGGAGCGCAAGTGGAGGAAAGACAGGCTGCAGGTCTCTTTTAAAATACTTAAAGAGAGTTGGTGTCATTATCAGAAAGCAGTAAAAGCTGCTAAATCCAAATACTGTTCTGATATCATTACATCAAACACTCACAACCCACGTGTCCTCTTTTCTACCCTAAACTCTGTTCTCCACCTTACTGAACCATCATCTCTGGAAGCCTCGAGTGAGCTGTGTAAGAACTTCCTACATTTCTTTTTGGAAAAAATTGCGACCAGCCGGGCTCTAATTTCCCCTCCAACTCATGACCCATCCATCCCACCTCAATCTGTAGCTCCATTTGATCATTTGAGAAACTAATCCACGCCTTTGTCACAACCTGATTGGACTATTGCAATGCACTGTATAATGGGATCAGCAAGGCCTCCATCTCACGTCTTTAGCTCGTCCAGAATCCTGCTGCTTGGCTTTTAACCGGAACTCGTAGGGCTGAACATATTACTCCAGTTCTGTCCTCCCTTCACTGGCTCCCTGTTCGTACGAGGATAGTCTTTAAAATTCTTCTGTTGACCTTCAAATGCTTAAAAGGCCTTGCACCCCTTTACCTCTCTGAGCTTCTGGAACCTTACATTCCCTCTCGGGCCCTGAGATCATCCGATCAGCTGCTTTTGGCTGTTCCAAATACAAGACTGAAGCTCAGAGGAGATCGGGCTTTTTCAGCCATGGGCCCCAAACTCTGGAACAACCTGCCCCCCAACATCAGGCAGGCCACCTCCCTTCCTCACTTCAAATCCCTGCTTAATACACACCTGTTTTCTCAGGCATTTCACACAGTGTAAATTGATCTAGTGTTTTTTAATCTGTGACCCTGTTTTAAATGCTTTTTATTAATTCTTCAGTTATTATTATTAGTGTATTATATATATA
>NC_056509.1:936702-941262 GCF_014905685.2 Nematolebias whitei
TTTTTTTTTTTTTTTTTTTTCTCTTTAATTTACTTCATTGTTGTTGTTGTTAAGCACTTTGATAACAGGTTCTGTTTTAAATGTGCTCTATGAATAAAGTTGACTTGACCATTTTGAACCCATCACTCTATCTTCTCTAGAGCAGGTCATGGGCAGCTTGAAAACTCCTGGTTCCCCCTTTGATTTGGTCCCCCCTTGACTAATAAAGAAGGCATTTCCTACTCTAGGTCCGTCCATTCTTGCTATTGTGAATAGCAGTTTATCCACTGGTGTGGTGCCAAAAACCTTTAAACATGCTGCTGTCCAGCCTCTCCTAAAAAAAAAAAAAAAACCTTGACCCCTGAGTCGTATCCAACTTCCAGCCTGTCTCCAGACTCCCATTTGTTTCTAAACTACTGGAGAAAATAGTCGAGTCCCAGTTGAATTGCTTCCTGGAGGGTCACGCTATCTTAGAGCTATTCCGATCTGGCTTTAAACCTCTCCATAGCATTGGAACTGCCCTGCTGAAGGTTTTTAATGACATTTTCTTAACCACAGATACTGGGGATTCTGTGCTGCTTGTCCTATTGGACCTCACAGCTACCTTTGACACCATCGACTATGAGATTCTCATTGCTAGGTTGGAACAGTGGGTGGGCATCACAGAGTCAACCCTCATTTGGTTCAGATCTTACCTCACTGACAGATCCTTTTGTGTCTCCATCAAGGATTTTAGTTCTGCTGCGGCAGAGCTTAAATGGGGGGTTCCACAGGGGTCCATCCTGGGTCCCCTCCTATTCTCTTTATACCTGCTGCCACTTGGTGCTATTCTCCAGAAACACAACATACCCTTCCACTTCTAGGCCGATGACTGTCAAATTTACTTCCCCCTAAGACACAATGGTACATGCTCTATTCAACCTCTGCTCGACTGCCTGGCTGACATCAGGGACTGGATGGCTTTAAATTTCTTAAGTTTCAATGAAAAGAAGTCTGAAGTCATGTTGTTCCCTCCCAACTACACGATCACAAACCACTGCATCGACCTTTCCACACTAACCCTGTCAGAAAAACAAAGAATCACTAATCTGGGCGTGATAATGGACCCTTCCCTGAAACTTAACAATCACGTAAACATGATTGTTAAATCATGTTTCTTCCAACTGAGGCGGCTGTCTAAACTGAAGCCCATATTATCCAAAAATAACCTGGAGGCAGTAATACATGCATTCATTACATATATTCAATTCAATTCAGTTTATTTATATAGCGCCAAATCACAAAAAAGTTGTCTCAGGGCACTTTACAGGAACATTCACATACATAAAAGACCAATAGTAAATTTCTGTATCTAAGGAATCCAGCAGACAAGTTGAATCTTGGCTTCGTTGCAGTCTCCCATCCTGAGCAAGCACAGTGGCAACAGTGGAAAGGAAAAGCTCCCTTTTAAAAGGAAGAAACCTCCAGCAGAACCAGGCTCAGGACAAGCGGCCATCTGCTTTGACCGGCTGGTTGAGAGGACAGGAAGGAGAGACAGACGAACATAGAATGGTAGGTCCAGGTGTTTATGAAAGACAAAAAAACAACAACACATGTCTAGGTCTAGGCTAGGCTTGATGACTGCAATTTGTTCCTGTTTGGTATCAGTCAGACCTCCATTGCACGACTACAACTGGTCCAGAATGCAGCAGCCCGATTTTTAACCAGTACAGGCAAAAGAGAGCACATTACTCCAGTTTTGGCCTCACTGCACTGCGAATCGCTGTGCTGGGATTCAATATCCGTCAAGGAAGATGGCGGCGTGCATGGTTGCAGCGGCTCACAGCTCTCCCTTTCAATGCTTTTTAATGTTATTTTTGTACGTCCTTTTTTCTTGTGTTTGCATTGCTGAGTTTGCAAACATCAACTACGGACGTCAGACCCTTTTGGACATCGGTGAGCAGCACCAAATACCTGTTTCGAGTGACTTTCATTACACGCACAACATCCCAGATGACATAGCGAGATCACCGGGCTCTCCGTGGATTGTTGTTGGGCCTGGGAGGTGGCACATACGGAGAAGGGAGAGGAAGCAGAAGCGAGGCTGCAGGTCTGGTGTTATGCTAAGGCTAAGATCACAACCTCACAAGCCACCTCTACCGAGCCTTTATCTCTCCAATGCCAGATCCCTGGTGCATAAAACGGATTATTTGTTTATTTTTATTTGTATTTATTACAACTCGCTGGAAATCGCTATGTTCGTGACTGCTGTGTTCTGATTATCACCGAAACCTGGCTTCACCCCGGGATACCCGATGCTAGCATACAGCTAGCAGGCCGCTCTCTGCTACGCTGGGACAGGACTGCGGACTCCGGTAAGAGCAGAGGTGGGGGGGTCTGTATTTATGTGCATGAGAACTGGTGTAACAACGGGACAATTATAGGCAATCACTGTTCCCCAGACCTTGAATACATGTCCGTGAGATGCCGACATTTTTTTCTACCGAGAGAGCTAACAGTTGTGACAATTACTGCAGTGTACTGTATATACCACCCGACGCTAATGTAAATACGGTACTCTCTCTCCTGCTGAACACCATAAATGAACAGCAGCGGGCTCACCCCGACGGTGTTCATATAATTGCAGGAGATTTCAATAGGGCTAATCTGAAGACTGTACTCCCAAAATTCTACCAGCATGTTAAGTGTTCTACTAGAGGGGAGAACACTCTGGATCATGTTTACTCGAACATTAAACACGCATACAGAGCCATACCCCTCCCCCACCTCGGGCAGTCAGACCATCTTTCCCTCCTGCTCCCCCCAGCTTACACCCCTCTCAGACACAGAGCAAGGCCTACAACAAAAACTGTGACAACCTGGCCTGGTAATGTACTCGATGACCTACAGGACTGTTTTGAACAAAGTAACTGGGACTTATTTGAACATCAAGAGATGGAAACTTACACAGGAACAGTACTGGACTACATCAACTTCTGCATCGGAAATGTGACTATGGTCAAAAACATTCGGGTTTACCCCAACCAGAAACCCTGGATGACCAGCCAGGTCCGCACACTCCTCAGAGTCCGCGATACTGCCTTCAGGTCAGGTGACAGAGCTCTGTACCGAGCTGCTCGAGTCAACCTGAATAAGGGAATAAAAACCTCAAAGGTTGACCATAAAAGGAATATAGAGTCCCATCTGTCCAGTAACAACTCAGGGGAGGTGTGGAAGGGCATAAAAAAACATCACAAACTATAGAGGCTGTGATGTGACAACAGGAGACCTGAGTGCATCACTAGCAGAGGAGCTAAACTGCTTCTTTGCACGCTTTGATGCACTACAGCAGCACTCATCTGATCCTGTCCTGCCCCCACACCCACCCGGTTACTGCACCACTCCATTCACTGTACGTGTAGTGAACTAGGCCTCCGACCAAAACCTGTCTCTGAAGACCTTCATGGGACAGGAACTGTTATTTCATTGATTTGAATCCAGAAATACAAATTAGCTCATCCAGAGACTGTCTAATTGTATCCTGAAGTAATCAATTGAAATAACACTCTTCTTTTTATATTATCATTACTATTTTACAATATCTTGATAATCAAAAGTGTGTTTAGTTCATATCATTTCTAATGTTGAAGTGAACCACTCATTTTAAATCAACTGTGAAACAGTATTAATGATTTTTAAGCCTCATTAGACTTAGAAATCAAGTTAAATGTCTATTTACAAAGTAATTATGCATTTTGATCTTCTGTCTGAATGAAAGTAGTGATGTCGGTCGAAAGTCAGAGGCAGTCAGAAAACAAGTTATTAGAACGGACCGTATTGTTTTTAAACCTATCCGATGGTAAAAAGAGAAACACTGGCATTTGTGTTTGTCTCACTTCGCCATAACATTTCTCTGTCTGTACTAAACGTTCCTAAACATTCTTGAACCCTCTCTTGACTTTTAATAACCCTCTGACATCACTAGAACCACCCCCTGTTGGTTGTTTCAACCAATCAGGAAGTATTAAGTGACCGGAAGTGAAGACTCTTTAAAAGTTGACACTTCCTGGAACTATTCAGTCTTCTCAGTTCTTCTGAGTCTTCTTCAGGCTTCTTCAGTCTTCTGAGGCTTGGACTCAGTCTTTGATGGAGCCTTCTCAAGACTTCTGGAGTCTTCCACTTCTGAGTGGAAACTCTGATGGAGTCACAGATACTTGCTGTGAATCCACCCGGGCATAATGCCTACAACAACGAAGGAAGCGTGTCTGTTTAACGGAGTAAACCACACGACTTCTGACGATGCCCAGCCACCCTGACCGGAGACGCTGTAAAAGGTAGCGTTGAAATGGACCCGGTACCAGAGCTGATTCATCTTCTGCAAAGGTAACGAGTCGTCACGCGCTAAGTGTACCGGAGGTTTGAGCTGGTGTTGAAAGAAGCGTACTAATTCTGGTCAACAACATACACCTTCCTCCATCCATCTCTTCTTTAAACATCTAAATTCCTCTGGGCTGGGTGGTGGGGTGTACGTCAGTCCGCCCTGGTTGCTGCCTGGCGGGGCCTGGGTGCCCTGGCACTGTGGGGCTCTGCTGGGGGGGGGGG